>NC_053491.1:5522088-5822088 GCF_905171775.1 Rana temporaria
CAAGAATTTTTTTGCAAAGCAAACAACAAAACACCAAAAAAGCCCCCCCCAAAAAAAAAAACAATATCCAAGCTAGACACAAAATTAACACTTTTTACTATAGTTTATAGCAGGGTAGGCAAGCTCGGCCCTCCAGCTGTTTTGAAATCCCATAAGACATTGCAAGACCCCGACAATCACAGGCAGGACTCTTCGAGGCAGAGGCATGATGGGATTTGTAGTTTCAGCACAGCTGGAGGGCCGAGGTTGCTTCCCCCCTGGTTTTTGGCGACTGTAAACCAATCGTCACTCACATACATGAACATGAAGTTGTACACACCTGGGTTTGACGGCGGAGGTTTTCGCACTCGGTAGAAGTTCGGGTTTCTTCTCCACCAGATCCTCCTGGAAGGGGTTCAGCGCGCTCTTCTTGCCGGTCTCTTCCGCAGGGCGCTGCCCAGTAGGTGGTTTGGGCGCTTCTCTCTTCGCAGGGACAGCGGACGGCTCGGCCTCTACCGGTTTGGGGGTTTCCTTTCTCCCGGTAACCAACGACAACAAGGAAGACTTCTTGTTTTCCTGTTTTTTAATTTCCTTCTTTTCTTCTTTTGGAAGGTCGGAGGTCGGAGGAGGGGTTTTAGGTCTCGGCTCCTCAGCCTGAGGGGTTTGGGTTGCCGGCTCCTCAGAAGACTTGAGGGAAGAAGTGGAAGACGTCACGCCCTTCTCATTGGGTGGATTCCTGGTCTCATTGGGTGGATTTCCGGTCTCCTTGGGTGGATTGATGTCCAGGTTATCGGCTGAAGCATAGTGTGGACTTTTCCGGATGAACTGCGGAGAGTTGGTGACAGAACTTTCCTTGGAACTGTCGCTTTTGGGTTCCGTCTCCTCCCTGTACACGTGATTTCCATTGATGCACAGGTTGGATCGAGTGATCGGATCGTTCTTGGACCTCAAGCCACTGAAGAGAGACAGCCCTTCCTTCTTGTTGCCGGATGTGATCTGATTCCACTGCTTGGTGTCGGCGCTGGCCGTTCTTTTGTGAGCGATTATTGGAATGTGAGGAAATCGTCCTGAAATGTAGAAGATATATATATTTGTGAAAAACCAAACTTAAAACTTTCCGATCTCTCCTTTTACTCTCTCACCGATTTCTGGGACCTCTCGAAAACTTTTTTTTTGGAAATACTTCTCTTCCAGGTCACAGGAATGCCTTTACTTTTGCTCTCCTGTAACCCACAGTCAACTTCTAGAAGGCTTCTGCGACCATCGGCTGACTGGGCAAAGCTGCTCCAGACTAGGGAAGCATGACAATATTGTCTGGATTCTCCCTGCTGCCTGATTTAAAGCTGGCTCCGCCTTTCAGAGTGCAGTCGAGAGCCGGAGCCAGCCGCTCCCACCCCATCATCCTCAGCCCAGCAAGTGCTGGAGAGACAGAGCAGAGAACGATGTCAGTCACTGATCAACACCTGGAGAAGCCCGAGAACTGAGCGATCAGCAATCATGTGATCGCTTAGTTCCCAGTCTTAGAGCCAACGTGGGACAGCTGCAGCATGGTGGCAAATTTGGAAGCTTATTTTTAAAACCCCCCCATGTTTCTCCTTCAACTTGTTCCCAATCACGCAATAGCAAAGGGCTACAGCAGGGGTCTCCAAACTTTCCAAACAGGGGGCCAGTTTACTGTCCAAGACATTAGGGGGACCCGGACTGTGGCCACTGGGAGTAAAAAAGGGCCCAACATCAGTAGAAGGAGTTGTGACCCATTGTTGGTGTCAGTGGTAGGAATTGTACCCCATCATTGGTGTCCTTTTTCCCAATTGTTGGTGTAATTGTGAGGAATTTTGCCCCCTAATTGTTCTCAGTGGGGGGGGGGGATAATGTTGATATTAGTGGATGAAATGCCCCAAGGGCCTGATTAAAGCAAGCAAAGGGCCGCATCTGGAGACCACTGGGCTACAGCATGGTCATCTAGTTCTGGGAAGGGTGTCCATGGACATCCTCACAGAATCCTACCCCCTGCGAGCCCCTGCTCTGTGACCGCTGGGTTCTTAGGACACATCTTATCACAGATTGCGGTAAAAGGGCCAATCACATCGGCCCTTTACCATGTGATCAGCTGTGTCCAATCGCATGTAAACAGACTGGCCGTTATCAGTTGTCCTTTCCTCACACATTCTGCGTGAAGAAATGACAGCCAATACCCAGCAAAGCCATCAGTAATTTGTTTACACCAATAGTGCGGCGCCCATCAGGAAAGCCTCGTCAGCGCAGTCCAAAAATAAACATTAGCATCATTTTATAACAGACTAAGAAAACAAAAAAAAAATCTTTCCTATCTTTTAGCAAAAAATAAAAACCCAGTGGTGATAAAAGCGGAGTTCCAGGCTATTTTTGTTCAAAGTCGGCAGCTACAAAAAGTTTAGCCGTTGACTTAATACAACAGGCGGTCCTGCCTCGCTCCCCTCAGCGCCTCCATTGAAACTGGGCACCCCGTCGTGACAGTTCGCGGCCTCACGGCCATGCGCGCACTGCGCATGCAAGAGTCGCGCTGCGCTCTCCCAGTGACCCGACACATGACAGAAGATTGCAGAGAGGGCGGGTCCCTCTTAGGGGGAGAGGAGAAGTCACCTAGGAAGCGGTGGGATGGGAAATCTCACTCAAAACTAAGCACACCCCCCCCCCCCCCCAAAAAAATGACATGCCAAATGTGGCATGCAAGGGGACAAAGAGTGCTTAAAGCGGAAGTTACACTTTTGGGTGGAACTCCACTTTAAATGACATGAAAAAAAGTTGTCTCAAAAAAAAAAAAAAAAGTGATAATGTTATACGAGTACAGTGTTACAGTGTGATGGCGCTGACATAGCCCCTGGGCAGGAAGGGGATGAAAGTGCCCGGTATTGCAGGGGTTAAATAAATGGCAAGCCTGGCACAAAACCTTTGTTCACTCAAAAATGTGGCACTCCTATACCAACAATACAAGCAGTAAGATGCGACCAAGGGTTGCAAGAAAGAAAAGTTGCTCGATTCCCATTAGCACAGTGGGGATTGGGGGGGGGTGGCCTCTTGTGGGGCTATATAGCCCCCATCTATCATACTGTATGATGGAGTGAGGGTGAGGGGTGTAAAATAGGTATGATGGATTGGGGGTGGGGGTGTGAAATAGGTATGATGGATTGGGGGTGGGGGTGTGAAATAGGTATGATGGATTGGGGGTGGGGGTGTGAAATAGGTATGATGGATTGGGGGTGTGAAATAGGTATGTTGGATTGGGGGTGGGGGTGTGAAATAGGTATGATGGATTGGGAGTGGGGGTGTGAAATAGGTATGATGGATTGGGGGTGGGGGTGTGAAATAGGTATGATGGATTGGGGGTGGGGGTGTGAAATAGGTATGTTGGATTGGGGGTGGGGGTGTGAAATAGGTATGATGGATTGGGAGTGGGGGGGGTGAAATGGATATGATGGATTGGGGGTGTGAAATGGTAATGATGGATTGGGGGTGGGGGGGTGAAATGGGTATGATGGATTGGGGGTGGGGGTGTGAAATGGGTATGATGGATTGGGGGTGGGGGTGTGAAATGGGTATGATGGATTGGGGGTGGGGGTGTGAAATGGGTATGATGGATTGGGGGTGGGGGTGTGAAATAGGTATGATGGATTGGGGGTGTGAAATAGGTATGATGGATTGGGGGTGGGGGTGTGAAATGGGTATGATGGATTGGGGGTGTGAAATGGGTATGATGGATTGGGGGTGTGAAATGGGTATGATGGATTGGGGGTGGGGGTGTGAAATCGGTATGATGGATTGGGGGTGGGGGTGTGAAATCGGTATGATGGATTGGGGGTGGGGGTGTGAAAGGTATGATGGATTGGGGGTGGGGGTGTGAAATCGGAATGATGGATTGGGGGTGGGGGTGTGAAAGGTATGATGGATACCCAATGGATTATCAGGCATGAAACCATCTTCAGTGAAGATGACGTTGATATCGATATATAAAGTACTCACTCTCGGACATAGTATCAATATATAAAGTACTCACTCTCATACATAGTATCAATACATAAAGTACTCACTCTCGGACATAGTATCAATATATGAAGTACTCACTCTCATACATAGTATCGCTATATAAAGTACTCACTCTCAGACACGGGGGATCCGGACGCTCGGTTGAAGTCGGAGGAGAAGTCGCCAGGCTTCAGTACGGTTCTCTGGGAGGGGGATGGTGGAAGCGTTGGAAGGACAGACATGGACTGAGATAGGGCGTTGTTCTTCTTCAGTCCCGGCTTGGAGGAGAACAAAGTCTTCAGCTTGGATTTCTTCTTCTCCGCCTCGGGCATCTCCGAGTCGCTCTCGTCGCTGTACTGGTTCATGCTGGGGACAATGGCGGAAGCCGTGTCCGGTAAACCGTCCTGCCGCTTTCCTTTGATCTTGTCCTTCAGCTTGCCGAATGGCGAGCGAGATTTCTCCTTCATGGAAAGGTCAAACATACTGGCCGTCATGTTATTCCTCATGAACTGGACCTCCACCTCCACCTGACCGCGATCCTTCTCTTTCTTCCCCGGCTTCGATCTCAGGGGATACCATCTAAGGGAAGAGAAGGGATGAAGGTAAGGGAAGGAAATCACAAACTACTTTACCACTTGTCTACCGGCGCAACGCGTTTCACACAGTAAAGTCCCCTTTTTTTTCTCTATAATTATTGTAAGCCCCACAGATGTATACATTTTCTAAAAGCAAAGTCCCTGGAGAATAAAATGGTGGAAGTTGCAATTTTTTTTTTTATATTGCACAATATTTGCGCAGCTATTTATCAAACGCATATTTCCTGAAAAAAAAAGAAAATTTGAGCTTAACCATTTAAGACCCGGACCTTTAGGCAGGTAAAGGACCCGGCCAGTTTTTGCGATTCGGCACTGCGTCGCTTTGACAATTACGTGGTCGTGCGACGTGGCTCCCAAACAAAATTGGCGCCTTTTTTTCCCCACAAATAGAACTTTTTTGGTGGTAATTGATCACCTCTGCGGTTTTTATTTTTTGCGCTATAAACAAAAACAGAGCGACAATTTTGAAAAAAAAAAACAATATTTTTTACTTTTTGCTGTAATAAATATCCCCCAAAAATATATATAAAAAAAATTCTCAGTTTAGGCCGATACGTATTCTACCTATTTTTGGTAAAAAATAAAAATAAAAATCGCAATAAGCGTTTATCGGTTGATTTGCGCACAATTTATAACGTTTACAAAATAGGGGAGAGTTTTATTGCACTTTTATAAAACATTTTTTTACTAATGGCGGCAATCAGATATTTTTTTCGTGTGGCAGACACTTCGGACAATTTTGACACATTTTTGGGACCATTGGCATTTTCACAGCAAAAAATGCATTGTTTACTGTGAAAATTACAATTGCAGTTTGGGAGTTAACCACTAGGGGGCGCTGAAGGGGTTATGTGTGACCTTGTGTGTATCTAACTGTAGGGGGGCGTGGCTGGACGTGTGACGTAATTGATCGCACTTCCCTATATCAGGGAACACACGATCGATGACGGCGCCACAGTAAAGAACGGGGAAGGTGTGTTTACACACAGCTCTCCCCGTTCTTCAGCTCCGAGGACCGATCGCGGGACTCCATCGGCGATCAGGTCCGCGGGGGCCACGGAGCTTGGGACCGGGTCGCGGGCCCACGGCCCGGCACTTAAAGAGGACGTACCTGTACGTGATTGTGCCCAGCCGTGCCATTCTGCCGACGTATATGTGCAGGAGGCGGTCCTTAAGTGGTTAAGGACCGCCTGACAATATACGTCGGCAGAGTGGCACGGCTGGGCATAAACCATTTATGTCCCCTTTAAGAGCTCAGCCGTGGGTCGCACGTGACCTGGTCGTGAGCTCCGTGACAGCGCCCATGGGACCCGATCGCCACCTGTGTCCCGCGATCGGGTCATAGAGCTGAGGAACAGGGAAAGGTGAGTGTAAACAAAAACTTTCCCCGTTTTTCCCAGTGAGTGTCACTGATAGTCTGTTCCCTGTCATAAGGAACGACGATCAGTGACGTCACACGACAAGCCACGCCCCCACAAAGCAAGAATCACTTCCCTCAAGGGTCCAGGCGACTTGATGTGGAGATGTGAACCATCTCCATCGAGAATAATGGATTTTTCCCCCTTGTAGCATTTTGTAGCTCAGGTGTGAATGGGCCGTTAGGTCACACCTAACCCCTTCAGCGCCCCCTACAGGTTAACCCCTTCACTGCGGTCAGATTGTGGCCTCAGGCGCAAAAAATAAAAACCACAAAGGTGATCAAATACCAAAAGAAAGTTCTATTTGAGGGGAAAAAAACGTCAACTTTGTTTGGGAGCCACGTCGCACAATTGTCAGTTAAAGCGACGCAGTGCTGAATAGCAAATAGGGGCCTGGTCCTTTAGCAACAAAATGGTCCGGGGCTTAAGTGGTTAATCAACACTATTGTTCTCTCTCCTCATTGGCTCGCTGGCTGCGATTGACACTTTGTACCCCTTGTGGTAGCAATAAAGCAAAAAAAAAAAAAAAGTTGTGTAAGGAAATAAAAAAAATCCATATTCTCAACACAACCTTCTATTTTACCATAAAGTTGGGTATAATACCCAACTTTTTGGCAAAATAAAAAGTTGCGTTGAAATCATGGATTTTTTTTTTTTTTATTGCTACCACAAGGGGTACAAAGTGTCAATCACAGCCAGCGAGCCAATGAGGAGAGAGAAAGGGTGAGGCAAAGTCACACTCTGTCTTATGGACACACGGGTGTTGGGAGTGAGCATGTACCATTGCCCCCCATAGCAAGCAGCTTGATCTGAGGGCACTTGGCAGGAGGGAGGGGGACCTGAGGAGGAGTTTTGGGGCTGCTCTGTGCAAAACCATTACACAGAGCCTTTGAAAAGACGCTTTAAGATTTTTCACCTTCATGCATGAAGGTGAAAAACCTTCTGCGCTGCAGCTGTCCCGCCCCCCCTCCCCCCCCCCCAGAGGCTTCCCCCCCTTTTTCTTACCCGAGCCCGATTGTTCCCGCTGCAGTTAATAAAATCCAGTGACACGGGAGCCGGGGGCGGGGCCAAGTCCTGCGGTCTGTCAATGGACGCAGCAGTAGGCCTCGGAAGTGCGTCCGCACGGGAATCCACCCTGATTGGGGGCACTCGCCGAAGAGGAGCCAGGAGCGCCGCCGGGTGACCCCAGAAAAAGATGGGGGCCGCTCTGTGCCAACAGAGCACAGAAGTATAACTTTCTTTTATCAAAAACACAAACCTTTACAAATCACGAATTCATTCCCTGCATTAGAGTGATAAAAACCCTTCTGTTTGTAAAGTGCTGCGCAAACTGTTGGCGCCATATAAATTGTGTATAATAATAATAACCCCGACAGGTTTACATTGGAACATTCCAGCCTCTGGCAGGTCTATAATTTGCAGCCACTTTGACCGGTCACTTCTCTGACCTTCGTGCCGAAAATGTCAACAGAAAGCGATGTCATAGTTTCAGTGTTTGCAGAAAGACACGCTGGGCCGGTCATGGGGCAGATTCAGGATCACCCTTGAAAAAGGACGAGGGGGCAGAAGAGCAAACCCTACAAGGGGGCAGAAGAAGAGCAAACCCTACAAGGGGGCAGAAGAAGAGCAAACCCTACAAGGGGGCAGAAGAAGAGACCAAACCCTACAAGGGGGCAGAAGAGACCAAACCCTACAAGGGGGCAGAAGAGACCAAACCCTACAAGGGGGCAGAAGAGACCAAACCCTACAAGGGGGCAGAAGAGACCAAACCCTACAAGGGGGCAGAAGAGACCAAACCCTACAAGGGGGCAGAAGAGACCAAACCCTACAAGGGGGCAGAAGAGACCAAACCCTACAAGGGGGCAGAAGAGACCAAACCCTACAAGGGGGCAGAAGAGACCAAACCCTACAAGGGGGCAGAAGAGACCAAACCCTACAAGGGGGCAGAAGAGACCAAACCCTACAAGGGGGCAGAGGAGACCAAACCCTACAAGGGGGCAGAAGAGACCAAACCCTACAAGGGGGCAGAAGAGACCAAACCCTACAAGGGGGCAGAAGAGACCAAACCCTACAAGGGGGCAGAAGAGACCAAACCCTACAAGGGGGCAGAAAAGACCAAACCCTACAAGGGGCAGAAAAGACCAAACCCTACAAGGGGGCAGAAGAGACCAAACCCTACAAGGGGGCAGAAGAGACCAAACCCTACAAGGGGGCAGAAGAGACCAAACCCTACAAGGGGGCAGAAGAGACCAAACCCTACAAGGGGGCAGAAGAGACCAAACACGACAAGGGGGCAGAAGAGACCAAACACGACAAGGGGCAGAAGAGACCAAACGCTACAAGGGGCAGAAGAGAGCAAACACTACAGGGGGCAGAAGAGCGCAAACACTACAGGGGGCAGAAGAGCGCAAACACTACAAGGGGCAAAAGAGCGCAAACACTACAAGGGGCAGAAGAGCGCAAACACTACAAGGGGCAGAATAGAGCAAACACTACAAGGGGCAGAATAGAGCAAACACTACAAGGGGCAGAATAGAGCAATACAAGGGGCAGACGAGCCAGAGCAATACAAGGGGCAGAAGAGCGCAAACACTACAAGGGGCAGAAGAGCAAACGATACATGGGGTCAGAAGAGCAAACACTACAAGGGGCAGAAGACCAAACAATACAAGCGCGCCGGGGCCGAGTGATACGTTGAGCAGCTTTGGCCGTTCGCTGTATCACGGGAGCGCACCCGCAATTACTCACCACCATGTGAGCTCTCACATGACTGGTGAGTTCTTGCGGGGAGGACCAGAGACAGCCGCCGAGGGACCCCAGAAGAGGAGGATTGGGGGCCACTCTGTGCAAAACCAACTGCACAGTGGAGGTAAGTATCACATATTTGTTATTTTAAAGATTTTTTTTCTCTCCCCTTCAGTCACCCTTTAATGACATAAATTTTATTTCATTTTTTACAACCCGAACGGTTGTGTGTACGCGGCATTACTCTATAAAGAATATTTGACCTGGCAAAAAATAAATAAAAAATTTTTTGGCGCCCATTCGCACAGAATGAATGTACATGCAGATTTACAAAACAAATCGCTCTGCAAATGTATATATAAAAAATAAATAAATGAATAAAATAAATAAATAAAAAAAATACAAAGAAACACCTTTCTATTGTGGTATCAAAACAAATAACAAAAATATTGTACGCAGCACTGAGATTGTATGAAGGTTATATTGCGGTCATCGTGCGACATGCGCGGTCATCGTGCGACATGCGCGGTCATCGTGCGACGTGTGCGGTCATCGAGGTGTGAAACACCTGAAAGGACTTCTATAAAAAACAAAAACAAATGACCGCACGTGTGATTCAGCGCCGATACCGGAGGAACGTCTCGCACATGAATAGACGGGTATATGATGGAAGTGATGCGGGTGACACGCAGGTATCATCGAGTCTGTAAAGGAGACACACCCAGCATGACAAACACCTGAGACTAAAAATAAATCCGATCTCCGCAACGTGCGGCCCGACCACATTGCGTCACAGCGACGGAGAACGGAACGTTTTATAGCCGACATACACAATCCGCTGTAATGACAGGAAGCTATAAAAAGAAAGTTCCAGAATAAATATATGACTTTGTTTACTGACAATCTGAGAGCGTTTATGTCATTCAAAATAGCAAAGGAGGCGCTGTGATTATTTGTTTATCCACAAACAGCGAGATAATTGGACCCAACCTAAAGCGTCCGTGTGAAGGAAGGAGATCTGTGCCGAGGAACACGGAGGAGGACTTCTCAAAGCGTAAATAAAAAAAAAAAAAAATAAGCCGCAATAAAAATACTATTTTATTACCATTATTTTTATTATGAGAAGTAGTAATAAAAAAACTGGGCTTATTACAGAAAAGACACAACCCCCCCCCCCCCCCCATCATCTGCGACATACACAATGACATCATCCCATGCCAGCCAATCGAAACAGCTGAAGACCATCACCTTTGCCGGCATTTGAACTACAGGCCTTATTTCAAACTTGTTGTTTACAAGTCAAAATCTATTTTCTTTGCTAGAAAAATGTAGAACCCCCCCCCAAATTATATATATATATATATTTATAGAAAAATATAAGTTTCAGACACCCTAGACTTGAGAATAAAAATAAAAAATATATATAATATATATTTTATAATAATATTAATATTATTATTATTAATAATACTACTACATTTAATTTGACACCCTAGAGAAAAAACAAACAAAAAAAAACAATTAGCGGTCGTTGGAATACTTTATCACACCGTATTTGCGCAGCAGTCTTACAAGCCTATTTTTTTTTGGGGGGGGGGGGGGGGGGGAATTTAAATAAATTAAAATTTAATACACTTAAAGAAATAAAATGGATACCGAACATATCACGCTTCAAAATTGTGCCCGCTCGTGGAATCGTGACAAAACATTGACCCTTACAAAATCTCCATAAGTGACGTTTAAAAATTCCTACAGGTTGCATGTTTTGAGTTACAGAGGAGGTCTAGGGCTAGAATTATTGCTCTCGCTCCATCGATCGCGGCAATACCTCACATGTTTGGTTTGAACACCGTTTACATATGCGGGCGCAACTTGCGTGTACGTTCGCTTCAAATTTTTATTTTTATTTTACACTGTCCTTTATTTGGGTCACTCCCCCCCCCCCCCAATAAAAAGGACCTCATAACTTACATTTACACCCAAAGTGGAGCTCCACCCTAAAGTGGAACTTGCACTCATCGGATTCCCCCCCCCCCCACGCCGGTTCCACAATTGGCACCTTTCGGGGGGGAGGGGGGACGACAGGATATTTGTCCGACAGGAATCCTTTTCCACTTCCGGGAGTCCAGCCGCGACACAGCAATGACGTCACCGCAGGGCTCCCTCCTCCCCTGGCCGCCGAGCTAATAGAAGAGGAGTGGGGCCCCGCGCATGCGCAGTAGGGTTCTTGGCGTGAAGCAGAAAGGCTACACTGCTGCCGCCATTGCAGGTAAGGGAACCCGGCAGTGTAGCCTTTTGGCTTCACGCCGGGAACTCTACTGCCGACATCAAGGGACAGCAGGACAGGTAAGTGTTCTTTAAATGCAAGGAAAAAAATAAACAAACGTCTTAAAAAAAATTCCCTTTAATACCATTGGGTGGAAGTGACGTCTGACGTCGCTTCCATCATCTGAGCTGAGTGGGCCCCCCCATCATTCCCTCACTCGACTACAGGCCTGCGAGGGGAAGGGCGGATCATCCTCTGCCGCTATAGACGGCACCGGTAAGCGATGGAGACTGCGGGAGAAGTCCCAAAATATCCACCAAAAGATGCACGTGTCTCCTCTCCACCTCAACTATTGGCCAACACCCGGGGGGCGTGTACCTCGTCACATGGCACCGCCAGACAAAACACAAACCTGAAATCCCGATTATGTAAGGGAAGAGATCTATTCATAGATCCGGGCAGAGATAAGAATCAGAACCTCAGTCAGGTTTGTTCCACCATCCAAGTCCTTTGGCCGGATTTAGAATGTTTTATTGTCTGTATCCTACTGGGGGGGCTTTCACCCCTCACCCCTCTCACGGTTGGATGAGACGACCTGGCTTCTCCGCTCAAATTCATTACAGGACTCTGTGCAGGCCAGTCAAGTTCCTCCACCCCAAACTCGCTCCTCCATGTCTTTATGGACCTTGCTTTGGGCACCGGTGGGCAGTCATGTTGGAACAGGAAGGCGCCGTCCCCAAACTCCTCCCAAAAAGGGGTCCAAAATGTCTTGGTATGCCAACGTCTTAAGAGTTCCCTTCACTGGAACCAAGGGGCCAACCCAACCCCTGAAAAACAATCCCACACCATAATCCCCCCTCCACCAAATGATTTGGACCAGTGCACAAAGCAAGGTCCATAAAAACATGGATGAGCGAGTTTGGGGTGTAGGAACATGACTGGCCTACACAGGACTCTGGTGTGGGTTTTTTTTTTTAGGTTTGGACTTGGCCCTTCACGGGGTGTGGACTTGGCCCTTCACGGGGTGTGGACTTGGCCCTTCACGGGGTGTGGACTTGGCCCTTCACGGGGTGTGGACTTGGCCCTTCACGGGGTGTGGACTTGGCCCTTCACGGGGTGTGGACTTGGCCCTTCACGGGGTGTGGACTTGGCCCTTCACGGGGTGTGGACTTGGCCCTTCACGGGGTGTGGACTTGGCCCTTCACGGGGTGTGGACTTGGCCCTTCACGGGGTGTGGACTTGGCCCTTCACGGGGTGTGGACTTGGCCCTTCACGGGGTGTGGACTTGGCCCTTCACGGGGTGTGGACTTGGCCCTTCACGGGGTGTGGACTTGGCCCTTCACGGGGTGTGGACTTGGCCCTTCACGGGGTGTGGACTTGGCCCTTCACGGGGTGTGGACTTGGCCCTTCACGGGGTGTGGACTTGGCCCTTCACGGGGTGTGGACTTGGCCCTTCACGGGGTGTGGACTTGGCCCTTCACGGGGTGTGGACTTGGCCCTTCACGGGGTGTGGACTTGGCCCTTCACGGGGTGTGGACTTGGCCCTTCACGGGGTGTGGACTTGGCCCTTCACGGGGTGTGGACTTGGCCCTTCACGGGGTTTGAACACTCCATGTGCAGAGCCCGCCAGGAAGTCGGCACCGCGCTGCGCTAATCACAGGCAGGGAGACATTTCCCGATCTCTGCAGCCGAGCATCGGGATAATGTCTCCCTGCCTGTGATTAGCGCAGCGCAGTGCTGACTTCCTGGCGGGCTCTGCACATGGACTGTGCAAACACGCCGGAGCTCATCCTTACTCTTAAGGCGTCAGCATACCAAGAAATTTTAGACCATTTCATGCTCCCAACTTTGTGGGAGGAGTTTGGGGGACGGCCCCTTCCTGTTCCAACATGACTGAGCACCAGAGCACAAAGCAAGGTCCATACAGACATGGATGAGGTAGTTTGGGGTGGAGGAACTTGACTGACCTGCACAGAGTCCTGACCTCAACCTGATAGAACACCTTTGGGATGAATTAAAGTGGAGAATGCGAGCCAGGCCTTCTCCTCCAACATCAGTGCCTGACCTCACAAATGCTCTTCTGGAAGAATGGTCAAACCTTCCCATAGACACCCTCCTAAACCTTGTGGACAGCCTTCCCAGAAGAGGTGAAGCTGTTATAGCTGCAAAGGGCGGGGCCAACTCAATATTGAACCCTCCGGACTAAGACTGGGGTGCCATTAAAGTTCATGTGTGTAAAGTCCGGTGTCCCAATACTTTTGGGAATCTAGTGTATTAGAATAAAGAGAAATTCCTCCATCCCTCTTCATACAAAGCTACACAGTGCAGCTGAACACAAAGTCCCACCACCTGAAATGCGCTGACTGGCTGTTCAGGTCCCGTCCGTACAGAACCATCCAGAGGACGGCCGTCATAAGCATGTCTATGCCCACTGCAGGGGGGGAGGGGGAAGAACAATGAGAATGTGGAATCTGAGATCTGGAAATCATCGTCACTACATCAAAGAGGAAGATCTCCGGATCTGCAGCACCAATGGAGAGGCCAAACCATCACTTCCAGGACTCCTTGTCCTTTACACTGCAGATAGTTGACATTGGCTGTATGTGTGGGGTGGTGGCCCTGCTGCAGTATAAATCTGGGGCCAATCGGAAGCCTCCCTGATGGTACAGCAAGATGGAAGTACCTACCTATATTTCTCAGCATTGACCCTTACCAAATTTCCAGACCCATTTGCAGAAACGCAGCCGCAAACTTGCAAGGAACCCTCACCATGCTTCACAGTTGGCTGCAGACACTCAGTGTACTGCTCTCCAGCCCTTCCTCAAAGAAACTGCCTCTTTCTACAGCCAAATATTTTACACTACTCAAGAGCCCAAAGCACCAGCTGCCATTTTTCTGCCCCCCCCCCCCCCCCGTTCCTATGTTTTCTTGCATAGTTGAGTCGCTTGGCTTTGTTTCCATGTTGGAGGCTTTTTTTGACGACAATTCTAAGGAAACTAATTCCGGACAGACTTCTCCAGACATTAGATGGGGGGCCCACTGGTTTCCTTCAGACTTCTCCAGACAGTAGATAGGGGTACAGGGGTCCCACTAGTTTCCTCCAGACAATACATGGAGGGGGTCTCACTGGTTTCTTTCAGACTTCTACAGACAGTAAATGGGTGTACCTGGGTCCTACTGGTTTCCTCCAGACAGTAAAATGGGGGAACCTGGGCCTCAATGGTTTCTTCCCATCTTCTCCAGACAGTAGGTGGGGGGGGTGCCACTGGTATTCTTCAGACTTCTGCAGACAGAAAATAGGGGTGTCTAGGTCTTACTGGTTTCATCTAGACAGTAAATGGGGGTACCTGGGCCCCACTGGTTTCCTCCAGACCGTAAATGGGGGTACCCGGGCCCCACTGGTTTCCTCCAGACAGTAAATGGGGGTACCTGGGCCCCACTGGTTTCCTCCAGACAGTAAATGGGGGTACCTGGGCCCCACTGGTTTCCTCCAGACAGCAAATAGGGGTGTCTAGGTCCTACTGGTTTCATCTAGACAGTAAAATTGGGGGTACCAGGGCCCCACTGGTTTCCTACAGACATTATATGGGGGTACCTGGGCCCCACTGGTTTCCTCCAGACAGCAAATAGGGGTGTCTAGGTCCTACTGGTTTCATCTAGACAGTAAAATTGGGGGTACCAGGGCCCCACTGGTTTCCTCCAGACATTATATGGGGGTACCTGGGCCCCACTGGTTTCCTCCAGACAGTAAATGGGGGTACCTGGGCCCCACTGGTTTCCTCCAGACAGCAAATAGGGGTGTCTAGGTCCTACTGGTTTCATCTAGACAGTAAAATTGGGGGTACCAGGGCCCCACTGGTTTCCTCCAGACATTATATGGGGGTACCTGGGCCCCACTGGTTTCCTCCAGACCGTAAATGGGGGTACCCGGGCCCCACTGGTTTCCTCCAGACAGCAAATGGGGGTACCTGGGCCCCACTGGTTTCCTCCAGACAGCAAATGGGGGTACCTGGGTCCCACTGGTTTCCTCCAGACCGTAAATGGGGGTACCTGGGTCCCACTGGTTTCCTCCAGACCGTAAATGGGGGTACCCGGGCCCCACTGCTTTCCTCCAGACCGTAAATGGGGGTACCCGGGCCCCACTGCTTTCCTCCAGACCGTAAATGGGGGTACCCGGGCCCCACTGGTTTCCTCCAGACAGTAAATGGGGGTACCTGGGCCCCACTGGTTTCCTCCAGACAGTAAATGGGGGTACCTGGGTCCCACTGGTTTCCTCCAGACAGTAAATGGGGGTACCTGGGTCCCACTGGTTTCCTCCAGACAGTAAATGGGGGTACCTGGGTCCCACTGGTTTCCTCCAGACAGTAAATGGGGGTACCTGGGTCCCACTGGTTTCCTCCAGACAGTAAATGGGGGTACCTGGGTCCCACTGGTTTCCTCCAGACAGTAAATGGGGGTACCTGGGTCCCACTGGTTTCCTCCAGACAGTAAATGGGGGTACCTGGGCCCCACTGGTTCTGTTCATGCTACATTATCTTCCCTACTCAAGATTGTAACTAGAAATGCTGGGGGGGGGGGGGGCACAATCACACCTCGACTCCCCTACAAGGAGGTCCCAATTGATTGGCAGGGGAATTTCTTTTTTCGGGGGAAGTCATACCTTGGAAAGCCCCCACCTCTATCACCACAGGCAGAAGGTTTGGAATGTGTAAAACTCTCAGCGATATTTCTCAGCTCATGTTCTGGTTGGAATGTCCGGGGGAGGGGATCCACAAGTTGAACAGAGAAGTTCAGCGAGTCAAGGATTGCGATAAGCCTCAATGTTACTGGAAACCAGCTGCAGAATTTCCCGAACTTCAACACAAAGAGCAAAGAAAACGGGTCGGGTGAAACCAGAAAAAATTCAAAACAAACATGCAAGAAATCTCAGAATCCTTTGTTCATGTAATATTCCTCCATCTATTTCCTGATCGGCAGGAGGAAGAAAAAAAATCCCGAGGCAAAAGACGTCCAAAAAGAGTCCCGAGGTAAAAGACGTCCAAAAAGAGTCCCGAAGTAAAAGACGTCCAAAAAGAGTCCCGAGGTAAAAGACGTCCAAAAAGAGTCCCGAGGTAAAAGACGTCCAAAAAAAGTCCCGAGGTAAAAGACGTCCTCCTATGTAAATATCAGGTGACAGAGTTACGAGTCCATCATCAGAGCTCAATTTAGTGAACCAATCAGACCTCTACAGATCAGAGAATCCAATGTAGAGCATTTTGGTGGCATCCTAATATAAGTTAACAGCAGTCTGCCTTGTTTACATAAGCAGATCGCCGTTCTGCTTGTGTCCCAAATGATAGGTGGGTCCCGCCACAGAGTCCACCAGACCCACAGCTTGGCTCCCACTACAGTCCAATCACAGCGGGCGCGGGTCCACAGACCCAAAAGAGCAGAATCAGGCCCTAGGCATGTGATCCTGCGCAGGAGCGCCGCCTCAGGCAGGAAGTGCTTATGTCTCCCTGCAGACAGGGTGGGAGAGTGCCGGGTCATGTGACAGCTTGATATCCATTAGGAAAAAATAAAAATTTAAAGTGGAAGTTCCATTTTTGGGTGGAACTCCACTTTAAAGTGGTTGTAAACCCATATTGGGGAAAAAAATATGCAAGATAAAGGCATAATGAGCTAGTATGCATAGCATACTAGCTCATTATGCAATACTGACCTGGGATCAAAGCCCTCACTGTGGTGCCCGTACACAGCACCAGCTGCTGACATCATTCCCGGGTATGGCGGGCTCCGGCGCTGTGATTCGCCGGAGCAGCGATGACGTCTAACTGAAGCAATGGCACAACGTGGAATCCCGCGATCGGTCCCCGGAGCTGAAGAACGGGGAGAGGTGAGTGTAAACACACCTTCCCCGTTCTTCACTGTGGCGCTGTCATTGATCGTCTGTTCCCTGAAATAGGGAAACACGATCAATGACGTCACACCTACAGCCACACCCCCTACAGTTAGAAACACAGATGAGGTCACACTTAACCCCTTTAGCGCCCCCTAGTGGTTAACTCCCAAACTGCAATTGTCATTTTCACAGTAAACAATGCATTTTTTTAGCACTTTTTGCTGTGAAAATTACAATGGTCCCAAAAATGTGTCAAAAGTGTTCGCCATAATGTCGCAGTCACGAAAAAAAAAAGCGCTGATCGCCGCCATTAGTAGTAAAAAAAATAAAAATGCAATAAAACTATCCCTTATTTTGTAAACGCTATAAATTTTGCGCAAACCAAATCGATAAACGCTTATTGCGATTTTTTTTACCAAAAATATGTAGAAGAATACGTATCGGCCTAAACTGAGGAAATGTTATATATATTTTATATTATATTTATTTTTATTTATTTTTGGGGGGGATATTCATTATAGCAAAAGTAAAAAATATTGCATTTTTTTCAAAATTGTCGCTCTATTTTTGTTTATAGCGCAAAAAATAAAAAAAACGGCAGAGGTGATCAAATACCACCAAAAGAAAGCTCTATTTGTGGGGAAAAAAGGACGCCAATTTTTTTTAGGAGCCACGTCGCACGACCGCGCAATTGTCAGTTAAAGCGATGCAGTGCCGAATCGCAAAAACTGGCCCGGTCATTTACCTGCCTAAAGATCCGGGTCTTAAGTGGTTAAATTACAGTGCCGTCTTTCCCATACAGAAACAGAAGGGAGAATGTACACAGCGCGTGTTTATCACTTTAATGTAAGGAACGCACATTTATGTAAATATAGAACAGATACAAGTCTATAAAAGCCAAAAGAGCCGTTATTGTAATTTCTAATGTTTACTGACCCTTAAAACAAAGCTAAACAGAGACCTAAGAGAGAGAAGGTGACAGAGAAAGGTGTCAGCGGTGGATTGCGCCTCCTGATGAAGTCCAGTCTGCCCTTCATAGAACACAAAAGGAGTGAAAACTTGGAGACTTTGTATACAATGCAGAGAACGGAGGAGACGATCGTGTGATGAGGTCAGACCCGGAGGAATGCCGTCCAACCTGCTCCCCTCACAACAGGAGGAGAACATTCAGTTGTGTAACCGGAACCGTCATCCCACAGATACCACGAGCCGCTCACCCCACCCCCGTCACCGCCGATAATTATAGATCAACAAATACACAAAACTATATATAACCCGTACACACCTGGAAACACGCAGATCAGACGCGAGAACGCGCCTTTTTTAGGGGCTCTACGGATCATTTGTTGCACTGGGGATGTGGATATAAATTGTATGAGGGTCAAGGCCAATTTCATAAGGGGAATGTTTTTTTTTTTACATGCATCTATATTTTTATATATTTACTATATTTATATAGCTATATTTTTTATATATCTATATTTTTATATATTTACCATTAGCTATACATCTATATTTTTATATATTTACCATTAGCTATACATCTATATTTTTATATATTTACTATATCTATACATCTATATTTTTATATATTTACTATAGCTATACATCTATATTTTTATATATTTTCTATAGCTATATTTTTATATATTTTCTATATATCTATATTTTATTTTCTATATATCTATATTTTTATATATTTTCAAATATTTACATCTATATTTTTAAATATTTTTTATACATCTATATTTTTTATACATCTATATTTTTTATACATCTATATTTTTTATATATTTACTATATCTATATTTTTATATATTTACTATATCGCTATATTTTTATATATTTACTATATCTATCTATATTTTTTTATCTATCTATATTTTTTATCCATCTATATTTTTATATATTTTTTATATATCTATATTTTTAAATATCTATATTTTTTATACATCTATATTTTTATATATCTATATTATTATATATCTATATATAAAAATTGTGACGCAAGTCATTGGAATTAAAAAAGGACCTTTCCTTTTTAAACTTAAAATTTCAAACTCGTCCAGAAGTTCGCCTCGTCCTTCCCCTGCCACCAGCCCATTCACAAAGTGCAGTCTGCTTCGCGCATGCGCAGTAGGGAACCAGCTGCAAATCTTCACTGCCGGTTTCCCTTAGTGGAGACGGCGGCACCAGAGTGCGAGGACATGGCGGGTTCCCGGGACAGGCACGCGTCCGAATATTTAGGCCCGAGTCACACTTGTGCAGGTTGCATATTGCGGGTGCATTTTGCGTTTTTTTTTTTCAATGCACCTCTTTAAACCATTGAAGTTTTCTCCATAAAAATGCACAGATGTGAGCTACATTCATAGGAAATCCGGTTAAAGCGACTTCCACCCAAAAATGGAACTTCCGCTTTTTGGAATCGCCCTCCAGTGTCACATTTGGCGCCTTTCAGGGGGGAGGGGGGGGGGAGCAGATACCTGTGTAATACAGGCATTTGCTCCCTCTTTCGGGCATAGATAGCCTCATTATCCACAGTGATCTACGCCACGTCCGCCCGCCCCCCACTATCTTCTGGGAGACACAGGTCCCAGTAGGGACCAGTGAAGATGCGCAGCGTGACTCACGCATGCGCAGTAGTGAACCAGGAAGAGAAACTGCGCGGCTGCACTTCCCGATTCCCTTACCGATGATGGTGGCGCCTCCACCCGAGGAACAGATGGGCTTTGCGGGCGCCTTGGACAGGTTAGCGTCCCAATATTACAAGTCCGCAGCATTAATATTTTTTTGGGGGCGGAACTCCGCTTTAAATGGACTGCAGTGCGTTTCTGCACAACTGAAAATGCACAAAAAAAAACACATAGGTGTGAACCAGGCCTAAAAATCAGCAGCGACCGTAGCGGCTGACATCCCTTTTTTTTTTTTTTTTTAAGAAGCCTGGAGCTCCTCCCACCCACAGCGGTGCTCATGAACGGGGTGCGATTTCCATGCGGAAACCACATCAGTGTGCACAGGGCCTAAAAGTGCAACTAAACCGACTGCTAGAGATCAATCTGAAATGTTCAGCGGCTCAGGAAGAGGCGCCGTTTCTTATCCGATCCGTCACTGGAGATCGGCACCATTCATCATTAAGAATCTAAAACCACGATATTTTTAGGTCACAAGTGCAGAGAGTTCTCACAGCTGGAAAAACAAATCCAGGCGTCATGCCGAGTTCTATTACAACATGAGAATAAGTGGAAACAAAGTATCTTTTCATTCTTTTATCAAAGGAAAGAACTCCGGTGTGTAGATGAGAAGTTTAACCATTTAAAGACCAAACCTTTTCTGACATTTGTTGATTACATGTAAAAGTAATTTTCTGCTAAAAAATTACTTGGAATACCCAAACACACCAATATATATATATAAAATATTTAAAGCCAGCAGCTACAAATTCGGCAGCTGCTGACTTTTAATAAATGGACACTTACCTGTCCAGGGTGCCGGCGATGTCGGCATCCAAAGCCGATCAATCGCTCGGCTCTCAGCTGCCCCCCGACGCCATCCTCGGTGAGGGAATCAGGAAGTGAAGTGTTGCGGCTTCCATTTCCCGATTCCCTACTGCGCATGCACGAGTCGCAATGCACGTCCCCGCTGTCTCCTGGGACCAGTGTGTTTCCCAAAAGGCAGCGGGGGGGGGGGGGGCTTGGGTGACGCGGAGGGGCATGACGCGACTGCCGCGGGAGTCTATTCTTATTATATTTTTTTCTAATTATATATTTTTTTTTGCAGAGACCAAAGGCTGTTGCAATATTTTACGTCACACCGTGTTTGCACAGCGTTTTTTTTTAAAGCAAAAAAAAAAAAATAACTAAACCGTAAAGCTAGCCCATTTCTTGTATGTGAGCAAGACTCGAGGGCGAGCAAGACTCGAGGGCGAGCAAGACTCGAGGGCGAGCAAGACTCGAGGGCGAGCAAGACTCGAGGGCGAGCAAGACTCGAGGACCCGCAAGACTCGAGGACCCGCAAGACTCGAGGACCCGCAAGACTCGAGGACCCGCAAGACTCGAGGACCCGCAAGACTCGAGGACCCGCAAGACTCGTGATCTTTATTCTAATCAAAAGAAAAAAATAGTGATTCTCATTTTAGCCAGAATCATGCAGTCATGCACACCCCCCCCCCACCCCACCTCAGCTGCTGCTAGATTTATAAAATGTGATCCTATCAGAAGAAAATGGAAATACATTTTACAAAATACAAACTTGCGTATGCGACTTCCTCAAACATCGAACTATTGATCTCCGTCCAGCCATAACAGCCCCAGCCAATCCCGGCATTCCATGACTGAGCACTCTGACCCGTCATAACCCAACGTCTGTCAGAGGGGGGCGGAGGAGCCGTACATTCCGCCAGATGTAAACACGGTGCCCACACAGGATATGGGCTAAAATGTCATTAATCAGGCAGGAAATGTGACCCCGCCCCCACGAGTGTCAGCAAACATCTAAATATAGATATTTCTATAAATGTCACCTCCGATATAAATACCGGGTACAGAGGTCACAGCAAAGACTCCTTTGTGCGTCTGTATCCCCCCCCCCCCTGTACTACAAATACCCAATTCTACCGGATTCCCCCCCGACCCGGTTTTCATGTGACCTCCCCTCCCCCACCTCCAAGACACCCCGACACCGAGACGGTCCCCGCACTCCTCAGTCTGATGTCTATGGCCAGCGTCGGACCCGTTGTAAGGGATTAGATGTCTGACTCCAAACAAGAGGCCTTTTCAGAAGAGATTAGAGCGGTGCTATAGTTGTGGAACCGTCTGCATAAAGTGGTAAAAAGCATCTGCCCCCCCCCCCCTTCAAATCACCTACTTCTAGGAGATGTACAAATTACCTGGGGGGGGGGTTAAAGGAGAAGTCCAGCCTCAGCTCATTTGGGCTTCTCTGGGTCACAAGGGGGAAATTCATTTTGCACTCCTGTGACCCATTTTCAGCAGAGAGTGGCGAGAGGTCCGCTCCTCTGATGTCATCGAAATCAGTCCAGACAGCGCGTCATCCCGACAATGGAGTCTGGATCCACCAGGTGCCTGGACTGACCCTGGGCTCAGCCTCTCCCCTCCATCTAGAAGTGAGATTTGTCACACGGAACAGCCAAAGTCTCCAGCTTTTCAATCTCAGGTTTTCCAGCTGTGACCTCTCTCCTTACCACAGGCCTCGACAAAATCCAGGCGCCCGGTCGCAATTGCGACAAGAAATTGTGACCGGTAATTGAGGCCGCGGCTTTGCGGCCTTCTGCAGGCCTAAGCCATCAACAAAACAATCAGAGGGTTGACCACCCCCCCAGAATCAGAGGGTTGACCACCCCCCCAGAATCAGAGGGTTGACACCCGCCCCCCAGAATCAGAGGGTTGACCCCCGCCCCCCAGAATCAGAGGGTTGACCCCCGCCCCCCAGAATCAGAGGGTTGACCCCCGCCCCCCAGAATCAGAGGGTTGACACCCGCCCCCCAGAATCAGAGGGTTGACACCCGCCCCCCAGAATCAGAGGGTTGACCCCCGCCCCCAGAATCAGAGGGTTGACCCCCGCCCCCCAGAATCAGAGGGTTGACACCCGCCCCCCAGAATCAGAGGGTTGACACCCGCCCCCCAGAATCAGAGGGTTGACCCCCGCCCCCAGAATCAGAGGGTTGACCCCCGCCCCCAGAATCAGAGGGTTGACCCCCACCCCCAGAATCAGAGGGTTGACCCCCGCCCCCAGAATCAGAGGGTTGACCCCCGCCCCCAGAATCAGAGGGTTGACACATAGAATTTCTGTAGGTTGCCCCCAAAGCTTCCTGAGATGCAGGAGATCACTACCCATGAAGGCTGTTGGCAGTCGAGGGTCACCATAGTCACCTTGGCCAGTAACGTTTTGGCCGGGTCCGAAAAAGAAAACGGCAATTAAAAACAATCTGCGATAATGTGAGGGGGGGGGGGGGCAACGTTATCAAAGTACAAAAGGATGATGAAGGTTCGCTCCACATAAACCTGCTAAAGGTTACATCACCGATGCCAAGAGCCCATCCCCCCCCCCCCCCCCACCATTAGAGGAAACATGCAACCTTCAAGAAACTTTATCCGATTCAAAGTCAGCCCCGGCCTCCCCGTCCACGCAGGAGAGTGACCCCCCAACCGTGACTTCTCTCAGGAGCTCTGCAGATTCCCCGGGTGATGAATATTCATTGTACTCGGCGACACAAAGACGGCCCAGCGATTAAATATTAACCAGCATTTCAGGAACTGGAGTTTTATTTTTTTAAAACGCACCAATAGCTGGCCGAGAAAATTCTGATAATTAGTTCTGCTACTGAAGAACGTTCAACCATCGGGGGGGGGGGCACAGAACACAGCAGCCATAACACAGGACGGGGCCCCCCCCCCCCCCCCACATTACTACCCATCATAGGAAGGCCATAGGAGTGACCAACCAGAAAGAAAATATTTACTGTAAAAGTCAAAAAGCTGAAGAAAAAAATAAATAAAACTGAGGTGAAAAAAAAGCAAAAAACAAAAACAAAAGGAATAAAAAATGATACAAAATCTACAAAGTTCCAAAAATGATACAATTATTACAATCCGACATTTCCCAACAGCTACAAAAATCTGTTCTGTCCTTTTATTTGTAACGTCAACATTTTCAGGACAATCTTTTGGGGTGTACATCCCCCCCCCCACCCACCAGTAGGGCTTGAAGAGGGCCTGAAAATGTGGATGTTAGTGCGAATAAAAGTATCATGGAGAGGAACGTGATTTGTAATAAGCGCCAATCACCCCCCACACCGGGGACACCCCCTATATTAGATCGATAGACACCCCCCCCCCCCCCCAACACCATACTGGATGCAGAGAGATATTGGGGCCCCTCTATATATTAGATGAGGAGACACCCAGGACTCCCCTATTTTAGATTAGAGGACACAAGGGGCACCCCAACAATAGATTGGGAGAGACCCCCCAGGGCCCCCCCAATATTACAGCAGGAGACACCCAAGGCACCCCTATTTTAGATTGGGAGACACTGAGGGCCCCCCATATTAGATTAGAAGAGACACCCCCTAAGTATAAGATCAAGAGACCTCAGGGGCCCCTAGAATAGCCCCCCCCCCGTATTGTTGATACATGCACCTTCTCCTTCTACCCTCCCGGTACTCACTGGACCTTCCTCCGGTTCCCCTCCCCCACTCCCGGTACTCCTTGGAACTTTTTCTCTGGTTCCCTTCTCCCTCCCCCGGGATTCACTAGACCTTCCTCCGTTTCCCCTCTCCCGGTACTCACTGGACTTTCCTCCGGTTCCCCTCCCCCGGTACTCACTGGACCTTCCTCCAATTCCCCTCCCCCGGTACTCACTGGACTTTCCTCCGGTTCCCCTCCCCCTCCCCCTCTCCCCCGGTACTCACTGGACCTTCCTCCGGTTCCCCTCCCCCGGTACTCACTGGACCTTCCTCCGGGTTCCCCTTCCCCTCTCCCCCGGTACTCACTGGACCTTCCTCCGGTTCCCCTCCCTCTCCCCCGGTACTCACTGGACCTTCCTCCGGTTCCCCTCCCTCTCCCCCGGTACTCACTGGACCTTTCTCCGGTTCCCCTCCCCTCTCCCGGTTCCCCTCCCCCGGTACTCACTGGAACTTTTTCTCTGGTTCCCTCCCCCCTCCCCCGGTACTCACTGGACCTTCCTCGGGTTCCCCTCTCCCGGTTCCCCTCCCCCGGTACTCACTGGACCTTCCTCCGGTTGCGGGCCTGGTGGAGCTCCCACAGGTTTAGGTCTCCCCCGGTACTCCCCTCCCTCTCCCCCCCGGTACTCACTGGACCTTCCTCCGGTTGCGGGCCTGGTGGAGCTCTCACAGGTTTAGGTCTCCCCCGGTACTCCCCTCCCTCTCCCCCCGGTACTCACTGGACCTTCCTCCGGTTCCCATCCCCCTGTACTCACTGGACCTTCCTCGGGTTCCCCTCTCCCGGTTCCCCTCCCCCGGTACTCACTGGACCTTCCTCCGGTTGCGGGCCTGGTGGAGCTCCCACAGGTTTAGGTCTCCCCCGGTAATCCCCTCCCTCTCCCCCCCGGTACTCCCCTCCCTCTCCCCTCCCTCTCCCCCCCGGTACTCCCCTCCCTCTCCCCTCCCTCTCCCCCCGGTACTCACTGGACCTTCCTCCGGTTCCCCTCCCACTCTCCCGGTACTCACTGGACTTTCCCCCGGTACTCCCCTCCCCCGGTTCACCTCCCCCGGTACTCACTGGACTTTCCCCCTGTACTCCCCCTCCCCCGGTACTCACTGGACTTTCCTCCGGTTCCGGGCCTGGTGGAGCTCCCACAGGTTGAGGTCTATCTGTCCCAGGAATTTGTCCATCCCGACCAGGGCCCGGTGCATGACGATGACGCGTACGGTGCAGCGCTCCTGGTTGTCGTTGTGGAGGAGCGGGACCTCGAAGGTGGCCTCTTCCTTCCATACCGGGGCCGCGCTCTTCTCCGCCACCGAGGTGGAGTACTTCTCCTTCCCCAGCTGGATGATGGAGTAGGCGTCATTGGTGCCGGCCTTCCCCTTTCCTCTCAGGCCTTTGGCTTGGAGGACGGTGACCTGGACGTGTGTGGGGAACCAAGTCTGTGACTGCTGGGCGAGAGACATGACACCGGAGATCTGAGAGGACTGGGGGCGGGGGGGACTTATATAAACTTCTCACACCGAGGGGGCGGGGATACGCCTCTGTCTCCTCCCACCTCGCACAGACAGGTGACTGCCCGCTACAGGTGTCACCTAGCAACGCCGTCCGTACTCACTGAGCACGTGATCGGGACGCCAGCCAATCCTGAGAAGGATGCTGAGAGGTGGCGTAATAAACTTGTCACAACGGGTGGGCGGGGATCCGCTCCTGTACACGCCCACCCAGCGCTGAGGTTTACCTGTGTTCCCGTCACCTAGCAACGCCGTCCGCGCTCAATGGGCACGTGACCAGTACGCCAGCCAATCCTGGGAAGGATGCTGAGGAACGTCGCAAAACAAACACCTTGTCAACAAACAAAACTTTATTGACAGTCACTAAAAACATAAATAACAAATATTACGGCTCACCAGTCTAATAGAGTTATGAAAAATTAACTAATAATGAATAATTCAATAATGAATAATATGAAATATTATGAATTTCAATAAATAAAAACCCTTCGAAAAACGTTTTTTTTTTTTTTTACATAACACATCGTACAAAAGAGCGTCACATGTCAGTTCAACTAGAATATTATTAACCCCTTGCTTTAGCCGGGCACTTAAACCCCCCTCCTGCCCAGACCAATTTTCAGCTTTCAGCGCTGTCGCACTTTGAATGACAATTGCGCGGTCGTACAACGATGTACTCAAATAACATTTTTATATTTTTTTTCCCACAAATGTGTTTAAAAAAAAAATATGTAAAAGATGGATTAAAAAAAAAAATCTTTTTTTTTATATTTTGTTATAACATTTTGCAAACAGGTAATTTTTCTCCTTCATTGATGTACGCTGATAAGGCTGCACTAATGGGCTGCATTGATAGGCACCAATTAGGCGGCACTGCTGGGCACTGAGAGGTGGCACTAGTGGGCACTGAGAGGTGGCACTGATGGGTGGCACTGTAGGGCATTGATAGGTGGCACTGATGGGTGGCACCGAAGGAAATTGATAGGTGGTACTGGTGGGCACTGAGAAGTGACACTAATAGGTGGCATTGATAGGTGGTACTGATGCATAGCTCCCAACTGTCCCTGATTTCGAAGGGACTGTCCCTGATTTGGAGCAATGTCCCTCTGTCCCTCATTCTTCCTCATTTGTCCCTCATTTTGGGTCTGATCTATTATAGATATGTATAAAATGCACTTTTTATCTATCAAAAAGTATTTCCCAGTGCTAAACCTTTCATCTGATTTCTAAATTGCTGCATTTGTAAATTCTAAAAGCCAATATAAAGAAATAGTAGTGGTAAAAAAGGCACTTGTGAGTTTAACCAATCTTTCTTTTTGTACAATTCTCCTTTAAGTGGGCGTGGTAGTGGGTGTGTCCTATGCCTGCATACTTTTGCTGATAGGTGTCCCTCATTCCCATGTCAAAAAGTTGGGAGGTATGCTGATGGGTGGCAGTGATGGGCACTGATGGGTGTCAGTGATGGGCACTGATGGGTGGCAATAATGGGCACTGATAGGTTACACTAATAGGAAGCATTACTAGGTGGCATTGAAGAGGCACTGATTGGCACCACTGGTGGGCATTGATAGGTGGCACTTGTGGGCATTGATAGGTGGCACTCAAGGGCATTGATAGGTGGCACTCAAGGGCATTGGTAGGTGGCACTGTGGGCACTGGTACATGAGGCACTGGAAGGTGGGCACAGATGAGGCAGAATTGCCCGATGTCCCTTGTACACTGTCAGCGTGAGGAGAAAAAAAAACGATTACAGATCCTTCATTTACATCATGTGATCTGCTGTCATTGGCTGACAGCTGACCACATGGTAAGGGGCCGGGACCATGTGGTCTCAGTGACTCGCTGATCACGGGGGGCGCGCGTTGCGCATGCAAATGGGAGGAAGTCTATTGACGGCCTCCCGGATTTTCATGTCCGCGCTGTGGCCGTCATTCAGCTATAGCGTGGGCCTCTAGTGGTTAAAAGATTAGTTTACCTTTTGGCCTGGTTCACAATTATCTGTCCCTCTTTCCTCCTCATTTGTCCCTCATTTTGGTCTGATCTGTATAGTAGGGTTGCCACCTTTCCGGGATTCGCGCCTATAATAAGGCCTATAGGTAAAATGAATATCTCATGAACGTTCACCGTTTAGGAGATATTCTCACTGGATGCAGCCAGACAGAGGCGGCTCGAGGCTTTCTGAGGCCTTAGGCAAAACTTGACATGGGGCCCCACTCACACCCATGATGGGAAAAATAATTCAAGGACAAGAGCCTCTTCCCCACAACCCTGACCGGTGGTTGTGGGGGGGTCTGTGGGCAGAGGGCTTATCGGAATCTGGGAGCCCCCTTTAACAAGGTGGCCCCCAGATCCTGCTCTTTAATAACTAAGGGGAGGGGGGCACCCGCTGATGTCACCTGGTGAACCCGCCCCTTGTGACGACACTGACTGAGGGCATGCTGGGTCCTTGACCTCACAACGGGTGGTGTCACCGATATTCACTGGTTGTTACGGATTCTGGCGGCCCCGCTCCTGAGTCAGGGCTCTTAACGCTGCCTGAGCACAGCAGCGTTAAGGTCCCCTGTTCCTCAAAACTGGGGTAATGCATTGGGCAAGTTAGGCGGCCGCGAGGCCCCTGTGAGTGCGAGGCCTTAGGCGGCCGCCTAATTGAAGAGCCGCCTCTGCAGCCAGTTAGGTCACTGGCGTATGCGCATACCTTGCCAGACATTTAGAGCTTCGTGCCGGAACCGAGGGCTCCCGCTTCCATGCGCAGAAGAGACGTCATGGCGGCTCCGGGCAATCACATATCCGGAGTGCAAGAACCCGGAAAACAGACCAGGGGAAGATGTCAGCCCTCTCAGTGGTAAGTATTCCATAATATGCGATGCATACTAGCACATTATACAATAGCCTTACAGGTGTTTTTTTTTTTTTTTTTTGTATTTTTTTGTTTTTTTACCAGGCGCTAGGGTGACCACGTGTCCCAGATTGTCCCGCATCCTGCAGGTCAGTCCCGGGCACCTTCACTCTGGGACAATACAGTGTCCCAGAATGAAACTCACACAGGTCCCAGCATGAACCCCTCAGAGCTGAAGATGTGACACCCCCCAACTAGTGAGGAACTACAGGTCCCAGCATGAACCCCTCAGAGCTGAAGATGTGACACCCCCCAACTAGTGAGGAACTACAGGTCCCAGCATGAACCCCTCAGAGCTGAAGATGTGACACCCCCCCAACTAGTGAGGAACTACAGGTCCCAGCATGAACCCCTCAGAGCTGAAGATGTGACCCCACCCCCCCCCCCCCCCGCCTCCCAAATAGTGAAGAACTACAGGTCCCAGCATAGATCTGTGAAATCTATGGGATCACACTCTAGATCTCACAGGTTCATGCTGGGAGTTTCAAATTTGGGGGGGGGGGGGGTCACACCCTTAGATCTCAGGGGTTCATGCTGGGACAGGTAGTCCTTTACTTTGGGGGGGTGACCTCCCCAAAGTTAAGGACTACAGGTCCCAGCATGACCCCCCCCCCAGAGCTGAAGATGTGAGACCCCCCGCCCCCCAAATAGTGAATAACTACAGGTCTTAGCATAAGCCTGTGAAATCTATGGGATCACACCCTTACATCTCAGGGGTTCATGCTGGGTGTTGTAGTCCTTCAAATTCGAGGGGGTCACATCTTTAGATATTATGTGACCCCCAAAAGTGAAGGACTACAGCTCCCACCATGAACCCCTCAGAGCTGAAGATGTGACTGCCCCCTCCCCCCAACCAGTGAAGAACTACAGGTCCCAGGATGAACTAGTGAAATCTATGGGGTCACAAAAAAAGGTATAAAAAATTATGGCCCAGATTCACAAAGCACTTACGCCGTCGTATCTCAGCGCCAGACCCACAAACAGATATGCGCATAAAACCAGGCTACACCCCGCCGACGTAGCTTGCTTATGCCGGCGTAGGGTGGGCGCACATATGGGCTGGGCGCATGGAGCCGCTCCCATTGATTAGCCATTCAAACATGCAAATGAGGGAAATACAGCGATTCACGAACCTCCGTGCGCCCGACGCAGGCTACGCGAGGTGCGCGTAAGTTGTACGTCCGGCGTAAAGTTATTCCCCATAAAGGAGGTGCAACCCGGCAACAGACATGCAAAGGTCAGCACCAGGGAACACAAGCCGGCGTATTTTACGTTGGACGTGTGTCTGGCTGGGCGTAGGTTACGTTCACGCCGTACGCAGTGATCCGGCGTAGTTTAGGTAGTTGTTCCGACGTGGTCGTGAGCAGGTGCATGGGGGATGCGTCCACGTCACGGCGCATGCGCAGTTCGTGATACGTATCTGTCTGGACCATCATTTGCATGGGGTCACGCCTCATTTGCATGGGTCACGCCCACTTCCACCTACGCCGGCGTACGCCTTCGAATCCCATGCCACGCTGGCGCAGCGTTGGGAGCACTGGCTTGCTGAATGCAATGCTTGCCTCTCTGCGCTGCGTTGGCGTAGCGTACATTGGTTACTCTACGGCGGCGTAATGTGCGCCCGCTCTCTGTGAATCTGGGCCTATATTTTTTTAGAAAGTTTGTAGGGGGGGGGGGGGTGTCCCTGAATGGCAGTTTAGAAATGTGGTCACCCTACCAGGCGCGGTTTACAACCACTTTGATCAGAAGTAATTTAGACACAGAGTACATTGGGTGACGTTTGGCTTTCATTATTCCGTTGCCATCCTTTTGTAAAACATTAAACACGTAAAAGACGTAAAACGCCTCATCTATAATAATTATAAGAATGTAAAATATGCAGAGCCACCCAAACACACCTGTGCAGAGTGCGGCACGTGTATCAGGTATCCATGTTTTTAAACGCTGTTATTGACATCATTCACTCTTACTGAATGGATGTAACAATGCATTGCTCTCTGTATAATGACTACAACCCCCATCGTGCCGATCACTAACCAGGATGTCAGCCAAGAGGATCGGCTTGTGGGTTGATAAGGAAGCGGCATGTTCAGCGTGTCACGGGGGAAATACAAGTATCAATAGGAACATCATTTTCATACCGAAACAGTATATAAAAAAGAAAACATGAATACACTAATACTAATACCCCTGGAGCAGAGAACCGGGGGGGGGGGGGGGGGGGGTGCTGCCGGCGCCGCAAATTGAGAAGTGAGGGGGCTCCCCGAATTGAGAAGCTGGGGCGGCTGCCACCGTGAACTAAGGTCAGGGGGGTTTGGGTAAAAAAAAAAGGGGGCCTCTTAGGCCCCGTACTCACGACCAAACATGTCTGCTGAAACTGGTCCGCAGGCCAGTTTCAGCAGACATGTTTGGTCGTGTGTGGGCGCGAGCGGGCCGAATTCCAGCAAACATTTGCCCGCCGGGCCTTTTCCCAGCGGACAAATATTCCTGGACTTGTTTTAAAACAGTCCGCTGGAATCCTGCCCGCTCGGACATGTACGGTCGTCAGTACAGACCTACCGTACATGTCCGGACCGCTTTCACCATACATGTTTGGTCGTGAGTACCCGGCCTTAGAGGTTGGGGGTGGGGGCATTGGATGCTGACGAAAAAAAGGGGATGCCATCTGGGAACCACCAGGCCCCTTAGAGGTCAGGGGGGGGCTTTGGGTGCTGACGAAAAAAAAAAAAGAAGGGGGATGCCATCCGGGGCCCTGGGGACCACCAGGCCCCTTAGAGGTTGGGGGGGCTTTGGGTGCTGAAAAAAAAGGGGGGATGCCATCCGGGGCCCTGGGGACCACTGGGCCCCTTAGAGGTCGGGGGGGGGGGCTTTGGGAGCTGACGTTTTTTTTTTATAAATAATAAACAAAAGGGGGATGCCATCCGGGCCCCTGGGGACCACCGGGCCCCTTACAGGTGTACTACCTGTGCCCCCCCCCTGAAGGCGGCCCTGGAGATGATAAGCAGGGGGGGGTTGGGGTAATGAAAGTGTCATCTCTTCTTTTCTCTCTCCTGCCGCGGGATGACGGGGGGCTGATGGTGCTGAGAAGCAAATTGAGAAGCGAAGGGTAGTGCCGCAAGTTGAGAAGCCGGGGGGGGGCGCCGAAAATTGAGAATGGGGGGGCCGCCGCGAATCAAGAAGCTGGGGGGGCTGCCGCCGCAAATTAAGATCAGGGGGCTTTTGGTAAAAAAAATGGGATAAAAAAGGGGGATGCCATCCGGGGCCCTGGGGACCACTGGGCCCCTTAGAGGTCGGGGGGTTGGGGCATTGGGTGCTAACTAAAAAAAAGGGGGATGCCATCCGGGGCCCACCAGGCCCCTTAGAGGTCGGGGGGGGGGGGGCTTTGGGTGCTGACTGAAAAAAAAAGGGGGATGCCATCTGGGGACCACCAGGCCCCTTAGAGGTTACGGGGGGTTTGGGTGTTGAAAAAAAAGGGGGATGCCATCCGGGCCCCTGGAGACCACCGGGCCCCTTAAAGGTGTACTACCTGTGCCCCCCTGAAGGCGGCCCTGGAGATCATAAGCAGGGGGGGTTGTGGTAATGAAAGTGTCATCTCTTCTTTTCTCTCTCCTGCCGTGAGATGACGGGGGGCTGTTGGTGCTGAGAAGCAAATTGAGAAGCGAGGGGGAGTGCCGCAAGTTGAGAAGCCGGGGGGCGCCGCGAATTGAGAATTGGGGGGGGGCGCCGCGAATCAAGAAGCTAGGGGGGCTGCCGCCGCAAATTGAGGTCAGGGGGCTTTTGGTAAAAAAAAAAAAAAAAGGGGGATGCCATCCGGGGCCCTGGGGACCACCGGGCCCCTTAGAGGTTGGGGGGGGGGGGCTTTGGGTACTGACAAAAAAAGAAAGAAAGAGGGATGCCATCCGGGGCCCTGGGGACCACCGGGCCCCTTAGAGGTCGAGGGGGGGCATTGGGTGCTGACGAAAAAAAAAAGGCGTAGCCATGAGGCCCTGCCCCTTACCAATAGAAGAAACTTCCTAGACGGCCGGAGCGTTTTTATACATGTCCCCCAGGGCAGTTCCCGGACCCCCGTACCCCTTTTATTGCCAATTAGATTTTTCCTGTCCGGCCAAGCCTCTGCTCGGTGTGTACATTTAGACACAGAGCCGCGATCCAGCCACGCCCCCCCTCTCGTTCCTCATTTGGCTCACTGACTTTGATTGACAGCAGCGGGAGCCAATGGCGCCGCGCTGACGTCTCAGCCAATGAGGAGGGAGAGTCACCGTCTCGCTCCTGCAACATCGCTGGATCGAGAGGGGGCTCAGGTTAGTATTAGGGGGGCTGCTACACACAGAAGTTTTTTTTTTTAGCTTAATGAATAAAATGTATTAAGATGAAATCTTTAACCACTTGCCACCCGCCAATTGCAGATTGACGTCGGCAAAGTGGTTTCAATATCCTGAGTGGACGTCATATGACGTCCTCAGGATATTGAGCCGCTGCGCACCCCCGGGGGCGCGCATCGCGGCGATCGTTGTTGCAGAGTGTCAGTCTGACACCGATCTAGGTAAAGAGTCTCCGTGTCCAATCATGGCTGATCACGATGTAAACAGTAAAAGCCGGTAATCGGCTTTTCCTCACTTGTGTCTGTCAGACATGAGTAGAGGAGAGCCAATCGGCTGCTCCTCTGACAGGGGGGGTTTGTGCTGATCTATTATCAGCACAGCCCCCCGAGGATGCCCACTGGACCACCAGGGATGCAAAACAAAAAACACAGGTATGCCACCCTAGACCACCAGGGATGACAATGACACAAATAATGGATGCCAATCAGTGACCGCAATGGGCATCACTGATTGGCAGGCATTGTTTGGCACTGATTGGCATCCATTAGTACAACACATACAATAGTGCCACCTATCAGTGCCCATCTATGCCCATCCGTGCCACCTATCAGTGCCCATCCATGCCGCCTATCAATGCCCATCCATGCATTCGACATATACCGTGCGAGAAAAAAAAGTTACAATGACCACCATTTTATTCCCTAGAGTGTCTGCTAAAAAAATATATATAATGTTTGGGGGTTCTGATTAATTTTCTAGCAAAACAATTGTGATTTTTACATGAAGGAGAGAAGTGCCAGAATAGGCGCGGTGGACAAGTGGTTGAAGGGTAAAAACCCGGCCGCTCCCGATGTGTGTGAATCGGGTACATTGAGAGCTTGCCTGTCATTCTAATTGGATGTGGGGAAAACCCTGCATCCAATTCGCATATGTGTGGACCTAGCGTAAAGAGACCAAAGGTTAGCTAGTGAGAACTTGTCCAGGCTTGCCCAACAATAATCCACGTGAACTACAAACGTCTAACTTCCATTCCACCCCTTGAGTCACTCCGGACCAGGCAACGGCAACGCTTCAAACGCTTTACTCGAATAAATGAACACAATAATAAATACAGACAATGTTTCACAATTTCCCTGACATCCCGACTCCCTCACTTAAGCCTCGAACACACGATCCAAATGTTGGCAGGGGATTGTCTGTTGACAGACTGTTGTCCTAAAATCTGACCGTTAGTTACGCCCCTTTTTGACAATTTGTTGTCCAACTTTCGCCCAACAAATGTTGGATGGCAGGCTAGTAAATTTCCGGCCGACGACGCTTTGTTGTCAGATTTTCTGATGGTCAGTACACAAGTACGTCACACAAAAGTTGAAAGTACAAACACGCATTGCTCGGAATCTATCGATGCTCACCAAACACGAAATTAACAGAAGGGGCCCAAAGGGTGGCGCTCAAGAGCTGAAATTCTTCGTAGTTCGTGTTTGTTGCACAAAAATTGTGTACCGTTAGTATGCAAGACAAGATCCATGCACACGCCCTTAAGACAAAAACCTGATGCTCGGTTGGCCAACAATTGGGATCGTGTGTACGAGGCTTTAGGCTTGTGGCTGCCCCAGCATACCTACAAATGAAAAGGGTCTATCTGTGGCTGAGTCCATAGCTAGTGTCTTCAGGAGGGATTCAGGCTTCGGCAACAGAACTGAACCAGAACAGCAACACGACTCAGCAACACGACTCAGCAACACGAATCTCCCTAGGACCCATGGTGCGTGCCTCCATTCTAGGACTGTGGGGTCAGGCTCAGGAAAACCAAGAAAAACCCGGAAAGCACAATTAACGCCCAACTTTACGGCTGGGGCAGCATCAACCACTTCCTGCCTACATGCGGGCAGAAAGAGGTCCACAGATCAGAAATCAGAGTCACAGGTATTGGCCCCAGGGGTGAGATCAGCTTCCCCAAGACAACCCCTGCAGTCTATAGGATGCTTTCCACAGTCCTCATGTATGCACACACAGACTTGGAGGCGCTCCTACCTATCCAGGTTTTCTAAGTACAGTCCCTCACACCACTGAGCCAAGGCCAGGAGAATAACACGCAATGCTTCCACGGAAAGCCATGGCAAAGATGCTGATTTCTCCAGCCCATGCCAACCATCTTTACTTGACCATCTCACCAACATGCCAACAGTCGGCTGAACACATGTAAACTGCTATAGCAGTCATGAGTCAGTTTGCAAGAACGTGCTGCCATAGACGTAGTATTGGTGTACATGGCAGCAAAAGTGATAACGTTTGGGGCTAACACCTTTGGACCTCAACCCTTAATGAAAAACACCTTTGGTCCTAAACCCTACGGAACACCTTTGGTCCTAAACCCTACTGAACACCTTTGGTCCTAAACCCTATTAACACCTTTGGTCCTCAACCCTACTGAACACCTTTTGATCTCAACCCTGCCACAGATGTAGTACATGGCAGCAAGAGGGCTAAAGTTTGGGTTAACAGTTTGGGGAAGACCAATTTTCTGTTCCTGCATGACTGTGGCCCTGTGTACAGACATGGTTTGACCAGTTTTGGTGTGGAGGAACTTGAGTGCCCTGCACATTGCACAGAGGCCCTGACCTCATCCTTACCGAACACCTTTGGGCCTCAACCCTACTGTACACCTTTAGACCTCAACTCTACTGAACACCTATGGACCTCAACCCTACTGAATGCCTTTGGACCTCAACCCTACTGAACACCTTTGGACCTCAACCCTAATAAACACCTTTAGACCTCAACTCTACTGAACACCTATGGACCTCAACCCTACTGAACACCTTTGGACCTCAACCCTACTGAAAACCTTTAGACCTCAACTCTACTGAACACCTTTGCTCTTAAACCCTAGTAAACAAATTTGATCCTCAACCCTACTGAACACCTATGAACCTCAACCCTACTGAACGCCTTTGGACCTCAACCCTACTGAACTCCTTTGGACCTCAACCCTAGTAAACACATTTAGACCTCAACTCTACTGAACACCTTTGGACCTCAACCCTACAGAACATCTTTGGTCTTAAACCCTCGTAAACACCTTTGATCCTCAACCCTACTATACACCTTTGGGCCTCAACCCTACTGAACACCTTTAGACCTCAACTCTACTGAACACCTTTGCTCTTAAACCCTAGTAAACAAATGTGATCCTCAACCCTACTGAACACCTATGGACCTCAACCCTACTGAACACCTATGGACCTCAACCCTACAGAACACCTTTGGACCTCAACCCTACCAAACACCTTTGCTCTTAAACCCTAGTAAACACACTTGATCCTCAACCCTACTGATCATCTTTGATCTTCAACCCCACTAAAAACCTTTGGTCCTCAGTCCTACTGAACACCACCCAGATAGCAAGCAATTGTGCTGCAAGTTTGAAAATGACTTTCTAAGCTATTGATAGACTTTCCAGGCTTTACAAGTTTGTTGCACAATTGCAGCAAGTCCACATTGCATGACTCCAGATCAACTTTCTTTGCAAACATTCTGCAAGTCCGCTGCAAGTTCTGGTTCAGTTATGTTGTGCAATAGTCATCCCACCACAGGGGGTCACTCTGGCTGAATTTTCTTGCTGTACACTTGCAGAGCTCTTGCTGTAGACTCACCACTGCAACTTTGCTCTTGCTAGAGACTTGCCACGCAAATTTGCTACAAATTGGAAAAGTGTCAACTAAAACTTGTGCTTTAAATGCTCTGCAAGTGTAGCAGGCATACAAATTCAACACCACCACACATTTGTGGGACGTTTATCCTTGCTCTCTGGGCATTGGTCTTCAACCCTACTGAACACCTTTTGGTCCTCAACCCCACTGAACACCTTTTGGTCCTCAACCCTACTGAACACCTTTGGTCCTCAACCCTACTGAACACCTTTGGTCCTCAACCCTACTGAAAACCTTTGGTCTTTAACTCTACGGAACACCTTTGGTCCTCAACCCTACTGAAAACCTTTGGACCTCAACCCTACAGAACACCTTTGGTCTTCAACCCTACAGAACACCTTTGGTCTTCAACCCTACTGAACACCTTTGGTCTTTAACCCTACTGAACACATTTGGTCTTCAACCCTACTAAAAAACTTTGGTCCTCAATCCTACTGAACACCTTTGGACCTCAACCATACAAAACATTTTTTTGACCTCAACCCTACTGAACACCTTTGGACCTCAACCCTACTAAACACCTTTGGACCTCAACCCTACAGAACACCTTTGGACCTCAACCCTACTAAACACCTTTGGACCTCAACCCTACTAAACACCTTTGGACCTCAACCCTACTAAACACCTTTGCTCCTCAACCCTACTGAAAACCTTTGGTCTTTAACCCTACTGAACACCTTTGGTCCTCAACCCTACTGAAAACCTTTGGTCCTCAATCCTACTGAACACATTTGGACCTCAACCCTACAGAACACCTTTGGACCTCAACCCTACAGAACACCTTTTTGACCTCAACCCTACAGAACACCTTTGGACCTCAACCCTACAGAACACCTTTGGACCTCAACCCTACAGAACACCTTTGGACCTATTCCCTACAGAACACCTTTGGACCTCAACTCTACAGAACACCTTTGGACCTAAACCCTACAGAGCACCTTTGGACCTCAACCCTACAGAACACCAGGGGCGAACTGACCATTGAGTCACTCAGGCACTGCCCGAGGGCCCCATACCACTAGGGGGCCCCATTAGGGTTGCCAGGCTCAGTAAAACCAGAGACAGTAGGTAAAAATCTATGTTTTTTTTACATCTGTCCCTGCTATGTCCGAAACCGACATGCTTTTGATGTGAAAATCCCGAGATTTTAGCTGCCCCGCCTCTGCACTGCCTCCTGGCGTGGTGACTATCTGTAAGCCCAGGGGCCCCATAATCTTCTATTGCCCGGGGGCCCCATGAGTTGTCAGTCCGCTAAAAGGATGGGGGCAGCTCCAGATGAATGCCCATAGATTTGGAATAGGATGTCCAACTTCGTATTGGTGTGATGGTGAGGAGTCCACAAAATATTTGCCATATGGCCACAAACGTTTGGCCCCTCGGCTGTCATTCTTCATGTTGTGAGGGGCACGCTGGAAAAAGGACCTCAACGAAATCTGTCCCTAGTTAGCCATTCAGCTCAATGTATTTATTTTGCTACTGAATATTAGTGATGGAAGGCTTCAAGCCAAGCCATCATTTCATACCTGCAGGGCTGGACTGGGACACAAATTTGGCCCTGGACTTCATCCAGACCGGCCCACTTTAATTCAATAAAATGCTGCCCACCCCCCCCCCCCCCCGAAAAATCACGCCCACCAAAAGGCCCCTACATCCATTATTGTATATCATGAGAGGGTGAGAGAGAGGGGAATGAGAGAGAGAGGGAGGGTTGAGGGAAAGGGGGTGACAGGGGGTGGGTGAGAGAGGGGGGTGAGTGTAAGAAAAAGAGAGTAAGTGTAAAAGACAGGGGGTGAGTGTAGGACCCCTTTTTACACTGAGGCGTTTTTTAGGCGCTTTTGGGCTAAAAATAGCGCCTGTAAAGCGACTGAAAAACTATTCGGCTGCAGTCCCAGTGTGAAAGCCTGAGTGCTTTCACACTGGGGCGCTGCCAGGGCATTAAAAAAAAGTCCTCCGAGCAGCATCTTTGGGGCGGTGGAGGAGTGGTGTACAAACTGCTCCTGCCCATTGAAATGAATGGCCACCGCAGCTGAAGCGCCTGCAAAGCACTTCCGCAGCAGCGCTACATGGGCGCATTTAACCTTGAATTCGGCTGCTAGTGGGGGTTAAAAGCGCCCGCTAGACGCCGAATAGTGCAGTTAAAACGACAGTAAAGTGCTGCTAAAACTAGCAGGGCTAGATTTAGAGAGAGTTACGCCGGCGTATCAGTAGATACGCCGTCGTAACTCTGAATCTACGCCGTCGTAAATGTAAGCGTATTCTGGAAACCAGATACGCTTAAATTAGGCTAAGATACGAGCGGCGTAGGTCTCCTACACCGTCGTATCTTAGGGTGCATATTTACGCTGGCCGCTAGGTGGCGCTTCCGTTGATTTCGGCGTAGAATATGCAAGTTAGGTAGATACGCCGATTCAGAAACGTACGTGCGCCCGGCGGATTTTTTTACGTCGTTTACGTAAGGCTTTTTCCGGGGTAAGGTTACTCCTGCTATATGAGGAGTATTCAATGTTAAGCATGGACGTCGGGACAGCGTCGAATTGTGCGTCGTTTACGTCGTTTGCGTAAGTCGTTCGCGAATAGGGCTTTGCGTAAATTACGTTCACCTCGAAAGCATTGACTATTTGCGACGTGATTAGGAGCATGCGCACTGGGATACGTTCACGGACGGCGCATGCGCCGTTCGTTAGAGACGTCATTTACGCGGGGTCATGTTTTATTTACATAAAACACGCCCACCTCTTCAGAATTTGAATTTGGCGCGCTTACGCCGGCAGATTTACGCTACGTAACTTAGGGCGCAGGTTCTTTGTGAATCCAGCCCCAGCCTCACTAAGTTACGGCGGCGTAGCGTATCTGAGATACGCTACGCCCGCACAAACTTACGGCGGCTATCTGAATCTAGCCCGCAGTATTTTACCGTCAATGCCTGCCCCATCGTGAAAGCAGCCTAAGAGCCCATTCACACCTAGGCGTATATACGCCTGAAGCGCGACGCTCGTGCCGCTGGAGGGGCGAATTTACATTGATGTCTATGAGATGGTTCACATCTCAAGCCGAACGCCGAAACGCTGTATGCCTGCCGCCTGAAAACAAGACCCAGACCCTTTGTTTCAGGCGGCTTTCGGCGTTCGGCATAGACATCAATGTAAAAATGTTTTGTAAAAAAAAAAAGTTTACAAATCGCGGCAAAATACGCCGCGTTATAGTGTGAATGCAGCCTAAGAGTCAGGGAGTGAATGAGACAGAAGAGGGAGCTGAGAGCAGAGGGGGGGGGGGAGCTGAGAGACAGAGGGGGGGGGAGCTGAGAAACAGAGGGGGGGAGCTGAGAGACAGAGGGGGGGGGAGCTGAGAGACAGAGGGAGGGAGCTGAGAGACAGGGGTAGCTGATAGACAGAGGGGGGGTCTGAGAGACAGATGGGGGTCTGAGAGACAGAGGGGGGGGAGCTGAGAGACAGAGGGGGAGGAGATGAGAGACAGGGGTAGCTGAGAGACAGAGGGGTGGTCTGAGAGAAAGGGGGAGCTGAGAGACAGAGGGAGGGAGCTGAGAGACAGAGGGAGGGAGCTGAGAGACAGAGGGGGGGGTCTGAGAGACAGGGGTAGCTGAGAGACAGAGGGAGGGGTCTGAGAGACAGGGGGAGCTGAGAGACAGAGGGAGGGAGCTGAGAGACAGAGGGGAGGAGCTGAGAGACAGAGGGAGGGGTCTGAGAGACAGGGGGAGCTGAGAGACAGAGGGAGGGAGCTGAGAGACAGAGGGGGGTAGCTGAGAGACAGAGGGGGGGGGTCTGAGAGACAGGGGGAGCTGAGAGACAGAGGGAGGGAGCTGAGAGACAGAGGGGGGAGCTGAGAGACAGAGGGGGGGAGCTGAGAGACAGAGGGGGGGAGCTGAGAGACAGAGGGAGGGAGCTGAGAGACAGAGGGGGGGGGAGCTGAGAGACAGAGGGGGGGAGCTGAGAGACAGAGGGAGGGAGCTGAGAGACAGAGGGAGGGAGCTGAGAGACAGGGGTAGCTGAGAGACAGAGGGGGGGGGGTCTGAGAGACAGAGGGGGGTCTGAGAGACAGAGGGGGGTCTGAGAGATAGAGGGGGCTGAGAGACAGAGGAAAGGAACTGAGAGACAGAGGGGGGAGCTGAGAGACAGAGGGAGGGAGCTGAGAGACAGGGATAGCTGAGAGACAGAGGGGGGTCTGAGAGACAGAGGGGGGTCTGAGAGATAGAGGGGGCTGAGAGACAGAGGAGGGGGCTAAAAGAGGGGGGGACTGAGAGACAGAGGGGGGGGGGACTGAGAGACAGAGGGGGGACTAAGAGACAGGGGGGTCTGAGAGAATCTCTGTTTTAAAAATCGGCCCACTAAGCCATCGGCCCACCAGGAAACTCCCTGTAGTCCCTATGGGCATACCTGTATGAAGAGAACAAATGTAACCAACTTTGATACAAATTTCAGGCTTTTTCTTAGTTCTCGGAATGTAGAAGTTCCAGGTCTTGTGAAGATATAATTACAGCATTCCAGTGCTGCATTACAAAGTGATATTTTCATCACTGACATCCATGTCAATGTCACAACGAGCTGCTCATAGAAATCCCCCGCGAGGAAATTCTTTATGAAGAGGTTGCGTTATTTATGACGTAAAAGTTCACTGGAACTGCAAATCTAGTTTAAAGTATAATTAAACTCATGAGACCGTAATTATGATGTGATAACCAGGCTTATGCATTGCGCTCGCTGCCGCGTGATTTCCATCTCAGGGCCAATCTATTCTGCAGAAGATGGACTTGGGATTCTAGCAGAGTACTGTCTTTGCATGGAATCCCCAGAGCCCCAGTGTAGCCAATTCTAAATGCATGCCCATGGCTGTAACTACAGCCGCACAAGAACTTTCAGCTAATCAAGCACAGATTGTGGTGGATTTGTGGCTTCCCAGCGGCTGAGCAATGACAGCTCTGAACCCAGAAGTGCCAAAATCCTCATTGCTTACGTTAGGGGTCTCCAAAATTTCTAAACAGGGGGCCAGTTTAATCTCCCTCAGACTTTAGGGGGGGGGGGCCAGACGGTGGCCATTGGGAGTAGAAAAGGTCCCGACGTCAGTGGGAATAAACAGTGTGCCATCTAGTGGCGAATGGTGCTCAAATTTTTTGGGGGCGCAAACAAACTGAGAAATTCTGAAAAAAAAAAAAATTAAATTGCAGCCTCACTGTGCCCATCTAATGCAGCCACTGTACCAAACACATCCACTGTGCCATAAAATGCAGCCACTGTGCTCATCAAATGCAGCCACTGTGCCCATTAAACACAACTACTTTGCCTATCAAACGCTACCACTGTGCCCCAAATGCTGCCACTGTGCCCCAAGTGCTGCCACTGTGCCCCAAGTTTTGCCACTGTGCCCAAAGTTCTGCCACTGTGCCCCAAGTTCTGCCACTGTGCCCCAAGTGCTACCACTGTGCCCCAAGTTTTGCTACTGTTCCCAAAGTGTTGCTACTGTGCCCCAAGTTTTGCCACTGTGCCCCAAGTCCTGCCACTGTGCCCCAAGTTTTGCCACTGTTCCCAACATTTTGCCATTGTGCCCCATCAAACGCAACTACTTTGCCTATCAAACGCTACCATTGTTCCCCAAGTGCTGCCACTGTGCCCCATGTGCTGCCACTGTGCCCCAAGTTTTGCCACTGTCCCCAAAGTGTTGCCACTGTGCCCCAAGTTTTGCCACTGTGCCCCAAGTTTTGCCACTGTTCCCAAAGTGTTGCCACTGTGCCCCAAATGCTGCCACTGTGCCCCAAATGTTGCCACTGTGCCCCAAGTGCTGCGACTGTGCCCCAAGTTTTGCCACTGTTCCCAAAGTGTTGCTACTGTGCCTCAAGTTTTGCCACTGTGCCCCAAGTCCTGCCACTGTGCCCCAAGTTTTGCCACTGTTTCCAACATTTTGCCATTGTGCCCCATCAAACGCTACCACTGTGCCCCATGTGCTGCCACGGTACCCCAAGTGCTGCCACTGTGCCCCATGTGCTGCCACTGTGCCCCAAGTTTTGCCACTGTTCCCAAAGTGTTGCCACTGTTCCCCAAGTTTTGCCACTGTGCCCCAAGTCCTGCCACTGTGCCCCAAGTTTTGCCACTGTTCCCAAAGTGTTGCCACTGTGCCCCAAATGCTTCCACTGTGCCCCAAGTGCTGCCACTGTGCCCCAAATGTTGCCACTGTGCCCCAAGTGCTGCCACTGTGCCCCAAGTTTTAACACTATGCCCCAAGTGCTGCCACTGTGCCCCAAGTGCTGCCACTAGTGTGCCCCAAGTTTTGCCACTGTGACTTCACTTTGCTAACATACAGCAGAGTGAGAAGCGAACGCAGAGCTGGCTCTAATCAGGTGCATCCAAAAAACACTCCCGCCGCTGTAATTCAGGTGCCTGAAAAGGGGCCGGACATCTGAAAATGGGGTGTCGGCAGCGACCATAGATAGATTCATCTATCTATGGTAATTAGAGTGGTGCAGGAAAGGGGGGGGGGTGGCGCTCCTGCACCCTTTATGGACGCACCGCCACTGGCCCCATTATTGGTATTGTTGGACCCAATTATTGGTGTCATTTGGGAGGAATTGTGCCCCATCGTTGGTGTCATTGGGCCCTATTCTTAATGTCATTATAAGGCATTGTGTTGTGGGTGCTGTGGGGATATCTGGGGTGTAGAGGGGTCAGAGTGCTGGGGGGATATCTGGGGTGTAGAGGGGTCAGAGTGCTGGGGAGATATCTGGGGTGTAGAGGGGTCAGAGTGCTGGGGGGATATCTGGGGTGTAGAGGGGTCAGAGTGCTGGGGGGGATATCTGGGGTGTAGAGGGGTCAGAGTGCTGGGGGGATATCTGGGGTGTAGAGGAGTCAGAGTGCTGGCGGGATATCTGTGGTGTAGAGGGGTCAGAGTGCTGGGGGGATATCTGGGGTGTAGAGGGGTCAGAGTGCTGGGGGGATATCTGGGGTGTAGAGGGGTCAGAGTGCTGGGGGGATATCTGGGGTGTAGAGGGGTCAGAGTGCTGGGGGGATATCTGGGGTGTAGAGGGGTCAGAGTGCTGGGGGGATATCTGGGGTGTAGAGGGGTCAGAGTGCTGGGGGGATATCTGGGGTGTAGAGGGGTCAGAGTGCTGGGGGGATATCTGGGGTGTAGAGGGGTCAGAGTGCTGGGGGGATATCTGGGGTGTAGAGGGGTCAGAGTGCTGGGGGGATATCTGGGGTGTAGAGGGGTCAGAGTGCTGGGGGGATATCTGGGGTGTAGAGGGGTCAGAGTGCTGGGGGGATATCTGGGGTGTAGAGGGGTCAGAGTGCTGGCGGGATATCTGTGGTGTAGAGGGGTCAGAGTGCTGGGGGGATATCTGGGGTGTAGAGGGGTCAGAGTGCTGGGGAGATATCTGGGGTGTAGAGGGGTCAGAGTGCTGGGGGGATATCTGGGGTGTAGAGGGGTCAGAGTGCTGGGGGGATATCTGGGGTGTAGAGGGGTCAGAGTGCTGGGGGGATATCTGGGGTGTAGAGGGGTCAGAGTGCTGGCGGGATATCTGGGGTGATGAGGGGGTCAGAGTGCTGGGGGGATATCTGGGATGTAGAGGGGTCAGAGTGCTGGGGGGATATCTGGGATGTAGAGGGGTTAGAGTGCTGGCGGGATATCTGGGGTGATGAGGGGGTCAGAGTGCTGGGGGGATATCTGGGGTGTAGAGGGGTCAGAGTGCTGGGGGGATATCTGGGGTGTGGAGGGGGGTCAGAGTGCTGGGGGGATTTTTGGGATGTAGAGGGGTCAGAGTGCTGGGGGGATATCTGGGGTGTAGAGGGGTCAGAGTGCTGGGGGGATATCTAGGGTGTGGAGGGGGGTCAGAGTGCTGGGGGGATATCTGGGGTGTAGAGGGGTCAGAGTGCTGGGGGGATATCTGGGGTTTAGAGGGGTCAGAGTGCTGGGGGGATATCTGGGATGTAGAGGGGTCAGAGTGCTGGGGGGATATCTGGGATGTAGAGGGGTCAGAGTGCTGGGGGGATATCTGGGGTTTAGAGGGGTCAGAGTGCTGGCGGGATATCTGGGGTGATGAGGGGGTCAGAGTGCTGGGGGGTATCTGGGGTGTAGAGGGGTCAGAGTGCTGGGGGGATATCTGGGGTGTAGAGGGGTCAGAGTGCTGGGGGGATATCTGGGGTGTAGAGGGGTCAGAGTGCTGGGGAGATATCTGGGGTGTAGAGGGGTCAGAGTGCTGGGGGGATATCTGGGGTGTAGAGGGGTCAGAGTGCTGGGGAGATATCTGGGGTGTAGAGGGGTCAGAGTGCTGGGGGGATATCTGGGGTGTAGAGGGGTCAGAGTGCTGGGGGGATATGTGGGGTGTAGAGGGGTCAGAGTTCTGGGGGGATATCTAGGGTGTAGAGGGGTCAGAGTGCTGGGGGGATATCTAGGGTGTAGAGGGGTCAGAGTGCTGGGGGGATATGTGGGGTGTAGAGGGGTCAGAGTGCTGGGGGGATATGTGGGGTGTAGAGGGGTCAGAGTTATGGGGGGATATCTGGGATGTAGAGGGGTCAGAGTGCTGGGGGGGGATATCTGGGGTGTAGAGTGGTCAGAGTGCTGGGGGGATATCTGGGGTGTAGAGGGGTCAGAGTGCTGGGGGGATATCTGGGGTGTAGAGGGGTCAGAGTGCTGGCGGGATATCTGGGGTGTAGAGGGGTCAGGGTGCTGGGGGGATATCTGGGGTGTAGAGGGGTCAGAGTGCTGGGGGGATATCTGGGGTGTAGAGGGGTCAGAGTGCTGGGGGGGGGGTATCTGGGGTGTAGAGGGGTCAGAGTGCTGGGGGGATATCTGGGGTGTAGAGGGGTCAGAGTGCTGGGGGGATATCTGGGATGTAGAGGGGTCAGAGTGCTGGGGGGGTATCTGGGATGTAGAGGGGTCAGAGTGCTGGCGGGATATCTGGGGTGATGAGGGGGTCAGAGTGCTGGGGGGATATCTGGGGTGTAGAGGGGTCAGAGTGCTGGGGAGATATCTGGGGTGTAGAGGGGTCAGAGTGCTGGGGGGATATCTGGGATGTAGAGGGGTCAGAGTGCTGGGGAGATATCTGGGGTGTAGAGGGGTCAGAGTGCTGGGGGGATATCTGGGGTGTAGAGGTGTCAGAGTGCTGGGGGTATATCTGGGGTATAGAGGGATCAGAGTGCTGGGGGGATATCTGGGGTGTAGAGGGGTCAGAGTGCTGGGGGGATATCTGGGATGTAGAGGGGTCAGAGTGCTGGGGGGATATCTGGGATGTAGAGGGGTCAGAGTGCTGGGGGGATATCTGGGGTTTAGAGGGGTCAGAGTGCTGGGGGGATATCTGGGGTGTAGAGGGGTCAGAGTGCTGGGGGGATATCTGGGATGTAGAGGGGTCAGAGTGCTAGGGGGATATCTGGGGTGTAGAGGGGTCAGAGTGCTGGGGGGGATATCTGGGGTGTAGAGGGGTCAGAGTGCTGGGGGGGATATCTGGGGTATAGAGGGGTCAGAGTGCTGGGGGGATATCTGGGATGTAGAGGGGTCAGAGTGCTGGGGGGATATCTGGGGTGTAGAGGGGTCAGAGTGCTGGGGAGATATCTGGGATATAGAGGGGTCAGAGTGCTGGGGGGATATCTGGGGTGTAGAGGGGTCAGAGTGCTGGGGGGGATATCTGGGGTGTAGAGGGGTCAGAGTGCTGGGGGGGATATCTGGGGTGTAGAGGGGTCAGAGTGCTGGGGGGATATCTAGGGTGTAGAGGGGTCAGAGTGCTGGGGGGATATATGGGGCGTAGAGGGATCAGAGTGCTGGGGGGATAACTGGGGCATAGAGGGGTCAGAGTGCAGGGGGGATATCTGGGGTGTAGAGGGGTCAGAGTGCTGGGGGGATATCTGGGGTGCAGAGGGGTCAGAGTGCTGGGGGGATATCTGGGGTGTAGAGGGGTCAGAGTGCTGGGGGGATATCTGGGGTGTAGAGGGGTCAGAGTGCTGGGGGGATATCTGGGGTGTAGAGGGGTCAGAGTGCTGGGGAGATATCTGGGGTGTAGAGGGGTCAGAGTGCTGGGGGGATATCTGGGATGTAGAGGGGTCAGAGTGCTGGGGAGATATCTGGGGTGTAGAGGGGTCAGAGTGCTGGGGGGATATCTGGGGTGTAGAGGGGTCAGAGTGCTGGGGAGATATCTGGGGTGTAGAGGGGTCAGAGTGCTGGGGGGATATCTGGGGTGTAGAGGGGTCAGAGTGCTGGGGGGATATCTGGGGTGTAGAGGGGTCAGAGTGCTGGGGGGATATCTGGGGTGTAGAGGGGTCAGAGTGCTGGCGGGATATCTGGGGTGTAGAGGGGTCAGGGTGCTGGGGGGATATCTGGGGTGTAGAGGGGTCAGAGTGCTGGGGAGATATCTGGGGTGTAGAGGGGTCAGAGTGCTGGGGGGATATCTGGGGTGTAGAGGGGTCAGAGTGCTGGGGGGATATCTGGGGTGTAGAGGGGTCAGAGTGCTGGGGGGGGGTATCTGGGGTGTAGAAGGGTCAGAGTGCTGGGGGGATATCTGGGGTGTAGAGGGGTCAGAGTGCTGGGGGGATATCTGGGATGTAGAGGGGTCAGAGTGCTGGGGGGGTATCTGGGATGTAGAGGGGTCAGAGTGCTGGGGGGGGATATCTGGGGTGTAGAGGGGTCTGAGTGCTGGGGGGATATCTGGGGTGTAGAGGGGTCAGAGTGCTGGGGGGATATCTGGGGTGTAGAGGGGTCAGAGTGCTGGGGGGAGATCTGGTGTGTAGAGGGGTCAGAGTGCTGGGGGGATATCTGGGGTGATGAGGGGGTCAGAGTGCTGGGGGGATATCTGGGATGTAGAGGGGTCAGAGTGCTGGGGGGATATCTGGGATGTAGAGGGGTCAGAGTGCTGGGGGGATATCTGGGGTTTAGAGGGGTCAGAGTGCTGGGGGGATATCTGGGGTGTAGAGGGGTCAGAGTGCTGGGGGGATATCTGGGATGTAGAGGGGTCAGAGTGCTAGGGGGATATCTGGGGTGTAGAGGGGTCAGAGTGCTGGGGGGGATATCTGGGGTGTAGAGGGGTCAGAGTGCTGGGAGGATATCTGGGGTGTAGAGGGGTCAGAGTGCTGGGGGGATATCTGGGGTATAGAGGGGTCAGAGTGCTGGGGGGATATCTGGGGCGTAGAGGGATCAGAGTGCTGGATGGATATCTGGGGTGTGGAGGGGGGTCAGAGTGCTGGGGGGATTTTTGGGATGTAGAGGGGTCAGAGTGCTGGGGGGGATATCTGGGGTGTAGAGGGGTCAGAGTGCTGGGGGATATCTAGGGTGTGGAGGGGGGTCAGAGTGCTGGGGGGATATCTGGGGTGTAGAGGGGTCAGAGTGCTGGGGGGATATCTGGGGTGTAGAGGGGTCAGAGTGCTGGGGGGATATCTGGGGTGTAGAGGGGTCAGAGTGCTGGGGGGATATCTGGGGTTTAGAGGGGTCAGAGTGCTGGGGGGATATCTGGGTGTAGAGGGGTCAGAGTGCTGAGGGGATATCTGGGGTGTAGAGGGGTCAGAGTGCTGGCGGGATATCTGGGGTGTAGAGGGGTCAGAGTGCTGGCGGGATATCTGGGGTGTAGAGGGGTCAGAGTGCTGGGGGATATCTGGGATGTAGAGGGGTCAGAGTGCTGGGGGGATATCTGGGGTGTAGAGGGGTCAGAGTGCTGGGGGGATATCTGGGATGTAGAGGGGTCAGAGTGATGGGGGGGTATCTGGGGTGTAGAGGGATCAGAGTGCTGGGGGGATATCTGGGGTGTAGAGGGGTCAGAGTGCTGGGGGGATATCTGGGATGTAGAGGGGTCAGAGTGCTGCGGGGATATCTGGGGTGTAGAGGGATCAGAGTGCTGGGGGGGATATCTGGGGTATAGAGGGGTCAGAGTGCTGGGGGGATATCTGGGATGTAGAGGGGTCAGAGTGCTGGGAGGATATCTGGGATGTAGAGGGGTCAGAGTGCTGGGGGGATATCTGGGGTGTAGAGGGGTCAGAGTGCTGGGGGGATATCTGGGGTGTAGAGGGGTCAGAGTGCTGGGGGGATATCTGGGATGTAGAGGGGTCAGAGTGCTGGCGGGATATCTGGGGTGATGAGGGGGTCAGAGTGCTGGGGGGATATCTGGGATGTAGAGGGGTCAGAGTGCTGGGGGGATATCTGGGATGTAGAGGGGTCAGAGTGCTGGGGGGATATCTGGGGTTTAGAGGGGTCAGAGTGCTGGGGGGATATCTGGGGTGTAGAGGGGTCAGAGTGCTGGGGGGATATCTGGGGTGTAGAGGGGTCAGATGGCTGGGGGGGATATCTGGGGTGTAGAGGGGTCAGAGTGCTGGGGAGATATCTGGGATATAGAGGGGTCAGAGTGCTGGGGGGATATCTGGGGTGTAGAGGGGTCAGAGTGCTGGGGGGGATATCTGGGGTGTAGAGGGGTCAGAGTGCTGGGGAGATATCTGGGGTGTAGAGGGGTCAGAGTGCTGGGGGGATATCTGGGGTGTAGAGGGGTCAGAGTGCTGGGGGGATATCTGGGGTGTAGAGGGGTCAGAGTGCTGGGGGGATATCTGGGGTGTAGAGGGGTCAGAGTGCTGGCGGGATATCTGGGGTGTAGAGGGGTCAGGGTGCTGGGGGGATATCTGGGGTGTAGAGGGGTCAGAGTGCTGGGGGGGGGTATCTGGGGTGTAGAGGGGTCAGAGTGCTGGGGGGATATCTGGGGTGTAGAGGGGTCAGAGTGCTGGAGGGATATCTGGGATGTAGAGGGGTCAGAGTGCTGGGGGGGTATCTGGGATGTAGAGGGGTCAGAGTGCTGGCGGGATATCTGGGGTGATGAGGGGTCAGAGTGTTGGGGGGATATCTGGGGTGTAGAGGGGTCAGAGTGCTGGGGGGATATCTGGGATGTAGAGGGGTCAGAGTGCTGGGGGGATATCTGGGATGTAGAGGGGTCAGAGTGCTGGGAGGATATCTGAGGTGTAGAGGGGTCAGAGTGCTGGGGGGATATCTGGGGTGTAGAGGGGTCAGAGTGCTGGGGGGATATCTGGGATGTAGAGGGGTCAGAGTGCTAGGGGGATATCTGGGGTGTAGAGGGGTCAGAGTGCTGGGGGGGATATCTGGGGTGTAGAGGGGTCAGAGTGCTGGGAGGATATCTGGGGTGTAGAGGGGTCAGAGTGCTGGGGGGATATCTGGGGTATAGAGGGGTCAGAGTGCTGGGGGGATATCTGGGGCGTAGAGGGATCAGAGTGCTGGATGGATATCTGGGGTGTGGAGGGGGGTCAGAGTGCTGGGGGGATTTTTGGGATGTAGAGGGGTCAGAGTGCTGGGGGGATATCTGGGGTGTAGAGGGGTCAGAGTGCTGTGGGATATCTAGGGTGTGGAGGGGGGTCAGAGTGCTGGGGGGATATCTGGGGTGTAGAGGGGTCAGAGTGCTGGGGGGATATCTGGGGTGTAGAGGGGTCAGAGTGCTGGGGGGATATCTGGGGTGTAGAGGGGTCAGAATGCTGGGGGGATATCTGGGGTGTAGAGGGGTCAGAGTGCTGGGGGGATATCTGGGGTTTAGAGGGGTCAGAGTGCTGGGGGGATATCTGGGTGTAGAGGGGTCAGAGTGCTGAGGGGATATCTGGGGTGTAGAGGGGTCAGAGTGCTGGCGGGATATCTGGGGTGTAGAGGGGTCAGAGTGCTGGGGGGGATATCTGGGGTGTAGAGGGGTCAGAGTGCTGGGGGATATCTGGGGTGTAGAGAGGTCAGAGTGCTGGGGGGATATCTGGGATGTAGAGGGGTCAGAGTGCTGCGGGGATATCTGGGGTGTAGAGGGGTCAGAGTGCTGGGGGGATATCTGGGGTGTAGAGGGGTCAGAGTGCTGGGGGGATATCTGGGATGTAGAGGGGTCAGAGTGATGGGGGGGTATCTGGGGTGTAGAGGGGTCAGAGTGCTTGGAGGATATCTGGGGTGTAGAGGGATCAGAGTGCTGCAGGGATATCTGGGATGTAGAGGGGTCAGAGTGCTGGGGGGATATCTGGGGTGTAGAGGGGTCAGAGTGCTGGGGGATATCTGGGGTGTAGAGGGGTCAGAGTGCTGGGGGATATCTGGGGTGTAGAGGGGTCAGAGTGCTGGGGGGATATCTGGGATGTAGAGGGTCAGAGTGCTGGGGGGGATATCTGGGGTGTAGAGGGGTCAGAGTGCTGGGGGGATATCTGGGGTGTAGAGGGGTCAGAGTACTGGGGAGATATCTGGGGTGTAGAGGGGTCAGAGTGCTGGGGGGATATCTGGGGTGTAGAGGGGTCAGAGTGCTGGGGGGATATCTGGGGTGTAGAGGGGTCAGAGTGCTGGGGGGATATCTGGGGTGTAGAGGGGTCAGAGTGCTGGGGGGATATCTGGGGTATAGAGGGGGTCAGAGTGCTGGGGGGGATATCTGGGGTGTAGAGGGGTCAGAGTGCTGGGGGGATATCTGGGATGTAGAGGGGTCAGAGTGCTGGGGGGATATCTGGGGTGTAGAGGGGTCAGAGTGCTGGGGGGATATCTGGGGTGTAGAGGGGTCAGAGTGCTGGGGGGATATCTGGGGTATAGAGGGGGTCAGAGTGCTGGGGGGGGATATCTGGGGTGTAGAGGGGTCAGAGTGCTGGGGGGATATCTGGGGTGTAGAGGGGTCAGAGTGCTGGGGGGATATCTGGGGTGTAAAGGGGTCAGAGTGCTGGGGGGGGGGGGTGTCTGGGGTGTAGAGGGGTCAGAGTGCTGGGGGGATATCTGGGGTGTAGAGGGGTCAGAGTGCTGGGGGGATATCTGGGGTGTAGAGGGGTCAGAGTGCTGGGGGGATATCTGGGGTGTAGAGGGGTCAGAGTGCTGGGGGGATATCTGGGGTGTAGAGGGGTCAGAGTGCTGGGGGGATATCTGGGATATAGAGGGGTCAGAGTGCTGGGGGGATATCTGGGGTGTAGAGGGGTCAGAGTGCTGGGGGGATATCTGGGGTGTAGAGGGGTCAGAGTGCTGGGGGGATATCTGGGGTGTAGAGGGGTCAGAGTGCTGGGGGGATATGTGGGGTGTAGAGGGGTCAGAGTTCTGGGGGGATATCTAGGGTGTAGAGGGGTCAGAGTGCTGGGGGGATATCTAGGGTGTAGAGGGGTCAGAGTGCTGGGGGGATATGTGGGGTGTAGAGGGGTCAGAGTGCTGGGGGGATATGTGGGGTGTAGAGGGGTCAGAGTTATGGGGGGATATCTAGGGTGTAGAGGGGTCAGAGTGCTGGGGGGATATCTGGGGTGTAGAGGGGTCAGAGTGCTGGGGGGATATATGGGGTGTAGAGGGGTCAGAGTGCTGGGGGGATATCTGGGGTGTAGAGGGGTCAGAGTGCTGGGGGGATATCTGGGGTGTAGAGGGGTCAGAGTGCTGGGGGGATATCTGGGGTGTAGAGGGGTCAGAGTGCTGGGGGGATATCTGGGATGTAGAGGGGTCAGAGTGCTGGGGGGATATCTGGGGTGTAGAGGGGTCAGAGTGCTGGGGGGATATCTGGGGTATAGAGGGGTCAGAGTGCTGGGGGGATATCTGGGATGTAGAGGGGTCAGAGTGCTGGGGGGATATCTGGGGTGTAGAGGGGTCAGAGTGCTGGGGGGATATCTGGGGTGTAGAGGGGTCAGAGTGCTGGGGGGATATCTGGGATGTAGAGGGGTCAGAGTGCTGGGGGGATATCTGGGGTGTAGAGGGGTCAGAGTGCTGGGGGGATATCTGGGGTGTAGAGGGGTCAGAGTGCTGGGGGGATCTGGGGTGTAGAGGGGTCAGAGTGCTGGGGGGATATCTGGGGTGTAGAGGGGTCAGAGTGCTGGGGGGATATCTGGGGTGTAGAGGGGTCAGAGTGCTGGGGGGATATCTGGGGTGTAGAGGGGTCAGAGTGCTGGGGGGATATCTGGGGTGTAGAGGGGTCAGAGTGCTGGGGGGATATCTGGGGTGTATAGGGATCAGAGTGCTGGGGTGTAGAGGGGTCAGAGTGCTGGGGGGATATCTGGGGTGTAGAGGGGTCAGAGTGCTGGGGGGGATATCTGGGGTGTAGAGGGGTCAGAGTGCTGGGGGGATATCTGGGGTGTAGAGGGGTCAGAGTGCTGGGGGGATATCTGGGGTGTAGAGGGGTCAGAGTGCTGGGGGGATATTTGGGATGTAGAGGGGTACCCGGGCTCAAGGACCAGCTGCTTTGGGGAAAGGGCAGGGCCCCCCGATGCAGCTGGGGCCCCTGGGCAGTGCCCAGGTGTGCCCTATGATTAAGACAGCCCTGAGTGGCTGCGTTTGATGGCACAGTGGCTGCATTTTTTTTTTTTTCGTTTGTTTGCGCGCCCCCAAACATTTTGAGCACCAGCCACCACTGTCCGCCAGCAGGTGACATGCGATGCGGAATCCCGCACCAGAATCGTGCAGGTTGCCGCATCGCAAATATGTGAACCAGGACTCGCTGGCAGGATCACAAGATGGACATAGAGAAAAAAAGGATGGGGCCGCCACATCTAATGCCCTGTACACACGATCGGTTCATCCGATGAAAACGGTCCGATGGATTTTTTCATCAGATCTCCGATGAAGCCGACTTTCATCAGTCGTGCCTACACACCGTGGGCCGGATTCAAAGAGATTTGCGCATTATTTACGGAGGCGCAGGGCAACGTTTCTGCCCTGCGCCTCCGCAAATTTGCTCCGCTGCCCTTGATTCACGGAGCAGAAGCTCCGTGAATTGCGCGGGCGCGCCGGCAAAATACCCGGCGCTAGAGCACGCAATTTAAATGATCCCGTAGGAGGCGGGAATCATTTAAATTAGGCGCGCTCCCGTGCCGAGCGTACAGCGCATGCTCCGTCGGGGAAACTTTCCCGACGTGCATTGCGGCAAATGACGTCGCAAGGACGTCATTTGCTTCAAAGTGAACGTGAATGGCGTCCAGCGCCATTCACGATTCACTTACGCAAACAACGTAAAATTCAAATTTCGCGACGCGGGAACGACGGGTATACGTAACATGGGCTGCCCCTGCTAATAGCAGGGGCAGCCTTGCGCGAAAACTGCCGTACGTAAACGACGTAAATTGCGTACGCAGGGCTCGCGCAACGTTGTGAATTGGCGTTAGTATGCAATTTGCATACTATACACTGAGCACAACGTGAACGCCACCTAGCGGCCATCGCAAGAATGCAGCCTAAGATATGCGGGCATAAGAGCCTTATGCCGCGCAGATCTTAGGCTGCAGTCGGCGTAACGAGGTTCCTGAATCAGGAGCACTCGTTACGCCGGGGCAAGTAAGCAATTGCGCTGTGTAACCTATGGTTACACAGGCGCAATTGCTTCTTGAATCCGGCCCCATCAGTTAAAAAACCGATGGTGTCAGAACACGGTGACGTAAAACACAACGACGTGCTGAGAAAAATGAAGTTCAATGCTTCCGAGCATGCGTCGACCTGATTCTGAGCATGCGTGGATTTTTAACCGATGGATTTCCCCACAGACGATCGTTTTTTGTTTCTATTGGTTTTTTAACCATCAGATCATTTTAAAACAGGTTCTAATAGGTAGATTCACAAAGAGTTAGGCCGACTTATCAGTAGATTATCAGTAGATAAGCCGACCTAACTCAGAATCTACGCCGACTTATGTTTAAGCGTATGCTCAAACAGAGATACGCTTAAACATAACTAAGATACGATGACTTGCGCCGTCCTATCTTAGGTTGCAATATTTTGGATGGCCGCTAGGTGGCGCTTCCATTGCAGGCGGCGTAGAATATGTAAATGAGGAGATACGCCGATTCACGAACGTACGCCCGGCCGACGGAGTACTTTTACGCCATTTACGTAAGAGATAGGCCGCCTAAAGTTAGAGCTAGGCACTAGTGGAATAGTAATGTCAAGTATGGCCGCCGTTCCCGTGTCGAAATTCGATTTTTTTTTCGTCGTTTGCGTAAGTCGTCCATGAATCGGGATTTACGTTGTTTACATCCACGTCGAAATCAATAGGCCCGTGCGGCGTACTTAGCCGCAATGCACAATGGGAAATGTAGGCGCCAGGCGCATGCGCAGTAACAAACAAAACGTAAAAAACGTAAGGTCAAGCCTGATTAGCATACAACACGCCCCCCTAACACACATTTAAATTTGGCGCCCTTACACCCGCCCGCTTTAGGCTACGCCGCCGTAACATAGCAGGCAAGTACATTGAGAATCATGTACTTGCCTAGCTAACTTACGGCGGCGTAGCCTAAACACGCTAAGCTACGCCGCCGCAACTTTAGGCATAGGTACTTGAAACTACCTATAAGTTTTTTCACCGATGGGAAAAAAAACTGATGGCGCCTACACACGATCGGTTCGTCCGATGAAAACGGTCCATCAGACGAACCGATCGTGTGTCCGCGGCATAAGGATTTGTAAACTGCAATACAGTAAAACCTTGGATTGCGAGTGTAATTCGTTCCAGAAACATGCTTGTAATCCAAAGCACTTGTATATCAAAGCATTTTTTTATTTTTACAGGGTTTGAGAGCGTTTTGCAAGACAAGCAAAATTTTTTAATACATTTTGCCTTGATATACAAGCGATGTCTTGATATAAGAGTAGCGTCACAACTGAGTATAAAAGAGAAGAGAGGCGCCTCTAAGTGTAGCAATAAGTTGCTAAATGTTGTCCCTTCATTACATGTAACCATATTACTACACTTAGAGGCGGAGCCTCTCTTCTCTTTTATACTCAGTTGTGACATGACGCTACTCTTATATCAAGACATCGCTTGTATATCAAGGCAACATTTATTAAAAAATGTTGCTTGTCTTGCAAAACGCTCTCAAACCAAGTTACTCTCAAACCAAGGTTTCACTGTATACTATGGACTTACACTGGTCCTATCTATGCGCCTGATTCATAGAATCACATACGCATAGATAGGGCTGAGATCCGACAGTGTTACAATGTGTTACACTGTCGGATCTTTTTTTCAATTAAAAAATGGCGCCGGGGGCGTTCCCGCTGATTTATGATAAATAATATGTAAATCAGCGAGATACGCAAATTCACGAACGTACGCGGACCCGACGCAGTCTTCTTACGACGTGTCCGTAGCGGCGTACCCGTCGTAAACTTACCACCGCTTTCATCAGGCGCAGCCAATGTTAAGTATAGCCGACGTTCCCGCGTCGAATTTAATTTTTTTAACGTCGTTTGCGTAAGTCGCTCTCGAATACGGACGGACGTCGTTTACATAAGCGTCGCAACCACTGACGTCCTAGCGACGTCAGTGGGAGCAATGCACGCCGGGAAATTTCGCGGACGGCGCCTGCGCATTTAAATCGGCGCGGGAACGCGCCTGATTTAAATAGTACACTCCCCTAGCCGCGGAATTTGAATTCCGCCGGGGGATTTAGGATCCGCCGTCGCAAGTTTGAAGGTAAGTTGTTTGTGAATTAGCCACTTGCCTCCTAAACTTGCGGGAGCGGATCTTAATTCACGTAGAACGAGCGGATCTATAGATCCCGCTGCGCTACGTGAATCTGGCCCTATGATACATTTGTACCTTTGGGTCTAGCTGTGCTTTAGTGCTGCTAATTATCTTTGGACACCGGGTGGTGCTGTTGAGCCTTTGGACTTCTTTTCTCTTTTATTCGGTAATTGTAGAATTGATACATTTTTCTCACTGTATGAAAGATGTTATTTTTTTTCCTGTTTAACTTGAAGCCGATACAAAGTGTGTTCATATCTCCAGTCATTCACACAGATCACACATCTGCTTGTCACACTTTTTAACCACTTAAAGCGGATCTCCACCCTAAAGTGGAGTCCCGCTGATCGGAACCCTCCCCCCCTCCGGTGTCACATTTGACACCTTTCAGGGGGGAGGGGGGTGCAGATACCTGTCTACAGACAGGTATCTGCACCCACTTCCGGCCCTACGATACGGGCAAAGGACGGGTTTTTTCCTTCCTTCCCGTCCGTCCCCCGTTGTATGCTGGGAACACTCGGCTCCCAGCACACAGCGGGAGCCAATCGGCGGGCGCAGCGCGACTCGCGCATGCGCCGTAGGGAACCGGGCAGTGAAGCCGGAGCGCTTCACTTCCTGGTTCCCTCACCGAGGATGGAGGGGGGAGCAGCAGGGTGACGAGCGATCGGCTCGTCATCTGCTGCGATCACCGCTGGACTCCAGGACAGGTAAGTGTCCTTATATTAAAAGTCAGCAGCTGCAGTATTTGTAGCTGCTGGCTTTTAATATATTTTTCCCGTGGCACATCCGCTTTAACCCCCGGATCTCAGCGAAGCTGGCCCCCCTACAATCAGCACAAATAAAAACTCAAGTGTGTTTCTTTAGTGCTACGTTTGTGCTGTTTTGTGCCGCAAAAATTACGTTTGTGCTGCTTTTATTTTGAAGATATTAGCAATTGTTTTTTTCCAGACTATGACATCACCTACATTTCTGTTCTATCTTTTATCGTTTTTGCGTTATTAAAGGGTTTGTAAAGACAAAAATATTTTCCTCTTAAATTAAAGTCTGACAGTAGCTGATAAAGTAAAAAGTAATGTTTTGCATTATAACTAGTCTGATACCTGTTGAAATCGAGCCGTTTTATTCACCTGAATCATTATTCTCACTGACTTCCTGGTTTGCGGTACGCATTCATTCTTGTTACATCACGGCCTAATGGGAACTACAGTTCCCATTAGGCTTAGTGTCATGTTACATGATATTATTTTTATTATGTACTGTCTCTTTAATGCCTATCTAGTTTGTCTCTTGTGGCATTCCTTAGTTTGCATACTGCTCAGTCTCCTCCCCCTCCTTGCTGTATCAGTCATTTTAATGCTGTAATTCATCTGACCTGTGTCTATTCTCTGTACCTGCATGGAAGAATCGTTCTTTTACCTGTTGTAACTTGCATTCTACGGATCATACGACGAATAAACATCGCCAGATCTTCTTTCATGTGAGTTGTGACTGAGTAAGCTATCTGGAAAGGTGATTTGGGATGGATAATCTCTTCAGGGCAATGAGCTCCATGTGCTACTGAAACCCACATTCATAGCCTTTGTAGCCGATTCAGAATAGTAAAAGAACGTATCCAGCAGCCTGCACAGAGATAACTGCGTCACAGGACAGATCATAGTGAAGTGTAACTGTGTGTATTGCATGAGAATTCTGCATACAACCCCAGCACAGCTTGTTACAGCTCCTCACAGTATACAGACACTCTTCACTGCTACAGCCAAGCCTGTGTACTGCAGGCCATCATGAGTGGAAAGGGCTCAGTGTGTGATGAAACACCACAGCATGCTTCACACAGAGAAAGCCAGGATGAGGACCCAGAGTCCACTGCATTGACCAAACGCTCTGTGAAACCCACTTGGAAGGTTAAAGAGAACTATGAATCCATGAGAACTGAACTAGCAACCAGTTTGAAGCAGATTTGGGATAAAATCCTCACCCACATTGATGTGATTTCATGTCCCAGCCATGAGGTACTGCAACTAGAGGGCGCCATAAAGCATCTCTCTGCTTCATACGAACTGTACCAGACTACAAGCAAGAAATATAAAACTATTCTGCAAAGCATCAACACTGAGGAGTCCTTAGAGCAACTTAACAATGCCCAGCTTCTTAATGAGGAAAGAGAAAGCTTTATCCAGCGAACTAAAGCAAAGGCAGAAGCAAAATTAATGCTGCCACGGGACACTGTATCTCACAAATCTGTATCCACCAGACGTTCTAAAGCAGTGGTCTCAAAGTACCGGCCCGCGGGCCATTTGCGGCCCGCGGGCCAGTTATAAATGGCCCTCAGGCAGGGTGGAAGTGAGGGGAGCAAAAAAAAAAAATTTTTTTTTTTTTTTTTTTTTTGAGCTGGAGCCATCTGGTGGTGAGCCGTTGGTATTACAAGTTATTACCACCAGATGTGAGCTGGCGCCATCTGGTGGTGGCCGTTGGTATTACAAGTTAAGCATTACAAGTTAAACAGCAATTCTAATGTCATTTTACACTATTTTCACTGCCATATTCTTCCCTCTAAAGAAAACCCCCAAACATTATATATATTTTTTATCCTAACACCCTAGAGAATAAAATAGCGATCGTTGCAATACTTTCTGCTACGCCGTATTTGCGCAGCGGTCTTACAAGCGCACTTTTTTGGGGAAAAATTACTCTTTTTTTAATAAAAAAATAAGACAACAGTAAAGTTATCCCCATTTTTTTTAATATTATGAAAGATAATGTTACGCCGAGTAAATTCATACCCAACATGTCACGCTTCAAAATTGTGTCCGCTTGTGGAATGCCGACAAACTTTTTTACCCTTTTAAAATCTTCATAGGCGACGTTTAAAAAAATCTACAGGTTGCATGTTTTAAGTTACAGAGGAGCTAGAATTATTGCTCTCACTCTACCAATCGCGGCGATACCTCACATGTGTGGTTTGAACACCGTTTACATATGCGGGCGCTGCTCACGTATGTGTTCGCTTCTGCGAGCAAGCTCGTCGGGACGGGGTGCGTTTTCTGGCTCCTAACTATTTTAGCTGGCTCCTAGATTCCAAGCAAATTTGTCAAACCCTGACTTACACCAGTGCTGGTGGTAATAATGCGCTCGCTGACACCAGTGCTGGGGGTTAATAATGTGTTCGCTGACACCAGTACTGTTGTTTTTGAAGTTTGAAAGTTTGCATGCGGCCCCCCATGGCATATGAAAACTTGTCTTGTGGCCCTCAGGTAATTTGAGTTTGAGACCCCTGTTCTAAAGGTTCCTCTAGATCCCGAAGTTCAAGGCACTCAACGCTTAGTGAACAGCTAATAAATGCCCGCGCCGAAGCAGAGGCTATCAAGGTACGGGCCGCATATGCTAAAAAGAGAGCAGAAATGGAAACCGAGGCAGCGCATCAAAAGGCAGTAATGGAAGCCGAGGCAGCGCATCAAAGGGCAGCAATTGAAGCTTTAAAGGAACAGAGCAACTACGAGGCAGCTGCAGCAAAACTAAAGGTTTTGGAACAAGCTATCGGTGCAGATGAAAACGCTAGCGAAAGGGTCAGCGTCAAGGCAGATGTAGAAGATCCTTTTGAACGCACTAAGAACTATGTTCTAAACCACAGCAGTGAACACTCGATTACCTCCACGTTTCACGGCAACGCAAGTACTTCACCACATCATCAGGTAAAAGCCGTTCCAGCCACTTCCTACATGCAAACCCACCCCAGTGCAGCTCCCGACTGTCATGCTGATCCCGCATATGTCACAAAACGGCACACTAATCCGCAAGCAAGTCGCCAGCCTCCTGCTAACAGTACTGTTCCAGACCTTCACCCAACAATTCAGCTGAATGCCCTTGCTGCACCATATCTTCCCACGTCTCTTTGCAACGATACCATAAACAATGCAATCCACAACAATCAACCAGCAACCTCCTATGTAAAGTCAGAGGCAATCGATACAACAGAGGTAGTAAAGTACTTACTTCGACATGAGCTCGCCAAGTCAGGCCTAGTAAACTTCGACGACCATCCTGAAAATTATAGAAGCTGGAAAGCCGCTTTCAAAACTACATTAGGCGGTATCGGTTTTACTGCCGATCGTGAGCTGGATCTGCTGATCGGGTTGCTTGGCCCACAGTCAACAGAACGTGTCAAGAGCCTCAGGTCAGTTTACATCGACAATCCAACTGCAGGTCTCACCGCAGCATGGGAGCGTCTAGAACAGACTTACGGTAGTCCTGAAGCCATAGAGAATGCATTGCTCAAACGATTGGAAAATTTCCCAAGGATATCTGGTAAGGACAATATAGAGTTCCAGAGACTCAGCGACCTTCTTCTCGAAGTCCAGCTTGCCAAAACTGACCCTAAGCTACCTGGCCTCAGTTACCTGGACACTGCTCGAGGAGTTAACCCTATCGTTTGCAAGCTTCCGCATGGCCTACAAGAAAAGTGGATCCAAGTTGGGTCATCATACAAACGGGAAAACAAGGTTTCCTTTCCTCCGTTCTCCTACTTCTGCAATTTCGTCAGGAACATTGCTGACACCAAGAACGATCCTAGTTTTGCATTCAGCGAGTTCAATACTCCCTCACCTAAAGATGACAACCTAAATACTAGCTACAGGAACCGCAGAGGTCCCGTGTCTGTTAGGAAGACAGACATTATTCCCACTCCCGCCCCAAACAAGAGCGGCAAGATCGAAAACCCAAACCGATTATGTCCCATCCACAAGAAGCCTCATCCCCTCAAAAAATGTATCGGTTTCAGAAAGAAGCCCCTACAAGAACGAAAGGAACTCCTAAAGACTTTTGGAGTATGTTATAGATGCTGTGCTTCCACCGATCACTTTGCCAAGGAATGTAAAACTCCTATCAAGTGCATAGAGTGCGGTTCCGAGGACCATGTGCAAGCACTCCATCCCCTTGAGTCCAATCCTTCACAACATGCAGACCTTCCTCCTGGGCAGAACCACAGCGGGAAGAGTACAGATCACGTACCTAATTCCACCATGGTATTTTCTTCGTGCACTGAAGTCTGTGGGGAAGACCACTGTGACAAATCTTGCGCTAAAATATGCCTAGTGAATATTCATCACAAGGATCAGCCAGAAAAGACTTTAAGGGTGTATGCTATCTTAGACGATCAAAGCAATCGATCGCTTGCACGATCCGAACTGTTCGATCTATTTTGCACAAAAGGAGAGGTTCACCCTTACACCTTAGGCACTTGTAGTGGAACTACAGAGGTTTTTGGAAGAAGGGCTCATGGATTTATTGTGTCCTCCCTAGAAAATAACCTACAATTACCCTTACCTACACTTGTAGAGTGTAACCAGATACCAGCCAACAAAGAAGAAATACCTACACCAGAAGTTGCCTTCTACCACCCTCATCTAAGGTCAATAGCCAGTGAAATCCCACCACTTGACAAAGATGCTAAAATCCTTCTTCTGCTGGGAACAGATATTCTAAGGATCCACAAGGTACACAGGCAGGTCAGCGGACCTCCAGAGGCCCCATTCGCCCAGTACCTGGACTTAGGCTGGGTCATCATAGGCAACGTCTGTATAGGCAAAATGAAAAGGCCTACTAACATTTCTTCATTCAAGACAAATGTATTGCCAAATGGTCGTAATACTCACTTTGAGCCATGCCCACATCACTACTGGGTAAAGGAGAAGGTAACTAGCTGCAAGTTGCGACATTGCAACACAAACCTTTCCCGCACCTACGATGACAGCTTTGGTTCTACAGTTTTCAATGTAAGCAGTGAAGACGACAAGTTGGCTCCTTCGGCAGAAGACAAAGAATTCCTTAAAGTAATGGACAATGAGTTCTTTCAGGAAGATTCCAATAGCTGGGTAGCACCCCTACCCTTTCGCCTCCCGAGAGAGAAGCTACCAAACAATCTACATCAAGCAGTCAAAAGATTCTCCTCCTTAAAGCGTACCTTAAGCAGGAAGCCAGAGATGGAAAGACATTTTGTGGACTTCATACAGAATATCTTTGACAGGGGTCATGCCGAACCCGCACCCCCATTGAAAGAAGGAGAAGAATGCTGGTACCTCCCTTCCTTCGGTGTGTATCACCCACGAAAGCCAGACCAAATCAGAGTTGTCTTTGACTCCAGTGCCCAACATGAAGGCTTCTCACTTAACGACATGCTCCTCACAGGGCCCAACTTGAACAACAACCTCATTGGAGTCCTAATTCGCTTTCGTCAAGAACCTGTAGCGGTGATGGCCGACATTCAACAAATGTTCCACTGCTTCATCGTCAAGGAAGATAACAGGAATTACCTCAGGTTTCTATGGCACAAGGACAACGACATCAACAAAGAGGTAATTGATTACCGAATGAGGGTGCATGTCTTTGGGAACAGCCCTTCCCCAGCTGTAGCAATCTATGGACTAAAAAAGACAGCTCAGCTTGGAGAAGCTGAGTATGGATCCGATGCTCGTCAATTTGTTGAAAGGAACTTTTACGTAGACGACGGGCTCAAATCCTTTCCTACTGCTAAAGAAGCAATTAATCTTCTTACCAGAACAAAGGAGATGCTAGCTGTAGCAAACTTGAGACTTCACAAAATTATATCTAACAGCCAAGAGCTAATGAATGCATTTCACCCTGAGGACTATGCTGCCAGTGTGAAAGACCTTGACCTTGGGTCAGACACACCCCCTATACAGAGAAGTCTAGGTCTGCTGTGGAACATCAAGGCAGACACATTCACCTTCCAGGTGTCAACCTGTGACAAACCCTTCACCAAGAGAGGAGTCTTGTCCGTAGTGAACAGCATCTACGACCCACTGGGATTTATAGCCCCAGTCACCATCCAAGGTAAGATGTTATTAAGACAGCTTACTACTGATAACATAGATTGGGACACTCCGTTACCTATTGAGAAACAACAAAGATGGGAGAAATGGAGAGGTTCTCTGAAGACATTAGAACAGCTCCAAATTCCACGTTGCTATGCCCCAGTCTCCATCTCAGCCGCTGTCCAGAGGGAAATCCATATTTTCTCAGATGCATCAGTTGAAGCTATAGCTGCAGTGGCCTATTTGAAGACCTCAGGAGTTAATGGAGACATACACTGCAACTTTGTTCTAGGCAAGACAAAGCTAACACCAAAACCCGCACATACCATACCCAGACTTGAACTTTGTGCAGCTGTGCTAGCAGTGGAAATAGCTGAAGTCATAAAGAGTGAAATGGACATTAACATTGATTCCTTCACATTTTACACAGACAGCAAGATAGTGCTTGGTTACATTTACAACCAAACTAAACAATTTTACGTGTACGTCAGCAATAGAGTAGAACGTATCAGAAGGTTCTCCTTGCCAAAGCAATGGCATCATATTCCCACTGACCTTAATCCCGCCGATTGTGGGACAAGAGCTATATCTCCAGTAGCTCCCCTCGACTGCTTGTGGCTGTCGCCTCCAAGATTTCTTTCTGAAAACTCCTACTCAATTTCCACGGACACTACCTATGAACTGGTACATCCTGACGATGATAAAGAAATCAGGTCTATGTACACCACACTGCGTACCTCTGCGAGTTCAGAACAAAAACTAAAGTCGCATCGTTTTGAACGTTTCTCAACCTGGTCATCAGCTGTTAGGGCTGTTGCTTATTTGATACACATTGCCCATTGTTTTTAAAGGAGGTTCTGCTCGGACTTTCTCACGACCAATCACAGAATTGGTGCTTCTTCTCCCAAGTGAGTGACTTAGGCAGGAGTACCGGCTATACCTGCTATGGCGGGGAGAATATCACTATCACTATTGACTGTGCTACTGTTGAAGTCCCACGATTATAAACGATAGACTGCAGGACTCAAGCCATCTGTTTTTTGGACGTCATGTTTCATTGTTCATTTACTGCATACCTTCTTGTGTTTGCGGGTATCTCGTATCTATGGTTTACACACCAGTTTTACCTTTAACGTTTCTTCCCCTACAGGTTCAAGTTGGACTTATCTTTATATATGTAATAGACTTTGAAATCTAAAGATTTCAGGCGGGGAGTGTCATGTTACATGATATTATTTTTTATTATGTACTGTCTCTTTAATGCCTATCTAGTTTGTCTCTTGTGGCATTCCTTAGTTTGCATGCTGCTCAGTCTCCTCCCCCTCTTTGCTGTATCAGTCATTTTAATGCTGTAATTCATCTGACCTGTGTCTATTCTCTGTACCTGCATGGAAGAATCGTTCTTTTACCTGTTGTAACTTGCATTCTACGGATCATACGACGAATAAACATCGCCAGATCTTCTTTCATGTGAGTTGTGACTGAGTAAGCTATCTGGAAAGGTGATTTGGGATGAATAATCTCTTCAGGGCAATGAGCTCCATGTGCTACTGAAAACCACATTCATAGCCTTTGTAGCCGATTCAGAATACTTAGCCTCCATGCCTGTGAGGAATAAGAGAGCATCTTCACGCAGGGCTGTAATCATAGGGAGGGGGTGAGGGGCACATTCTGCTTTCCACCATGCAAAACGGCTCAGATGCTGGTGGAAAGCAAGAAGAGGAGAGACAGGAAATGGCATTTTCAAACCTGGATTACTGTATTTTGGAGGTCAAAAGGAAAAACGAGGTAAGTGATATATAATTGCTCTAGCTTACAGCAATCAATTGATCTAATAAACAACAAACCTTTAGTGTTCCTTTAATGATTTATTAAAGGTCACCAAAGGTCACACAGCCCCCCTACAATGCCCAAATGACACAAAACTATCGCAAAAACGATAAAAGATAGAACAGAAATATTAGCAGCACAAACGTAGCACTAACCAATGAGACCAGTTTTGTGTCATTTGGGCATTGTAGGGGGGCTGATTGACCTTTGGTGACCTTTAATAAATCATTAATAACGCAAAAACGATAAAAGATAGAACGGAAATTTTAGCAGCACAAAACAGCACAAACGTAGCACTAACCAACGAGACCAGTTTTGTGCCATTTGGCTGTTGTAGGGGGGCTGTGTGATGTCATAGTGTGGAAAAAACAATTGATAATATCTTCAAAATAAAAGCATCACAAACGTAAATTTTTGCGGCACAAACGTAGAACTAAAGAAACACACTTGAGTTTTTATTTGTGCTGATTGTAGGGGGGCCAGCGTCGCTGAGCTAACCCCTGGACCATATTGCTGGTCAAAGACCAGAGCACTTTTTGCGATTCGGCACTGCGTCGCTTTAACTGACAATTGCGCGGTCGTGCGACGTGGCTCCCAAACAAAATTGGCGTCCTTTTTTCCCCACAAATAGAGCTTTCTTTTGGTGGTATTTGATCACCTCTGCGGTTTTTAGTTTTTGCGCTATAAACAAAAATAGAGCGACAATTTTGAAAAAAAAATGAATATTTTTTACTTTTTGCTATAATAAATATCCCCCAAAAATATATAAAAAAAACATTTTCCCTCAGTTTAGGCCGATACGTATTCTTCTACATATTTTTCATTAAAAAAAAAAAAAAATCGCAATAAGCGTTCATTGATTGTTTTGCGCAAAAGTTTTAGGGCCAGATTCAGGTAGGACTTACGCCGCCGTATCTTCTTATACGCCACGTAAGTCCACGCATGCGCCGTATTCTTGAAACCAGATACGCCTGAATTCTGGCTCCATCCGACCGACGTAAGTCTCCTACGCCGTCGTATCTTGGGGTGCATATTTACGCTGGCCGCTAGGGGCGCTTCCATTGATTTACGCGTCGAATATGTAAATGAGCAAGATAGGCCGATTCACAAACTAACTTGCACCCGTCGCAGTAGGCTACTCCGTTTACGTAAGGCGTACGTCCGACGTAAAGTTATCCCACCTAAAGCAGGGGTAAGTCATGTTAGGGTATGGACGTCGGAACAGCCGTCGTATTTTACGTTGTTTACGTAAGTCGTACGTGAATGGGGCTGACTGATTACTATAAAAATGCCACTGGCAGGGAAGGGGTTAACACTAGGGGGCGGGGAAGGGGTTAAGTATGTTCCCTGGGTGTGTTCTAACTGTAGGGGGGGGTGGCCTCACTAGGGGAAATGACTGATCACTGTTTATACATTGTATGAACAGAAGATCAGCATTTCCCCTGCTGACAGGACCGGGAGCTGTGTGTTTACACCCACAGCTCCTGGTTCCCGCTCTGTAACGAGCGATCGCGGGTGCCCGCTCGCACAGGACTCGGGAGCGAGCGGGCCCCTAGTGGCCTGCAAGAGAATCGACGTAGAGCTACGGGCTCTCGCGCAGGGGAGCCAACCTGCCGCCGTAAAACGACGGCGGCAGGTCGGCAAGTAGTTAACAGAAACAGACAACACAATCCAAATACAAAGTGTATTTGGTAATGTATTAGTATACAGTGCATCCGGAAAGTATTCACAGAGCTTCACTTCTTCCACATTTTGTTATGTTGCAGCCTTATTCCAAAATGGAGTAAATTCATTATTTTCCTCAAAATTCTACAAACATCCCCCATAATGACAACGTGAGAGAAGTTTGTTTAAAATCTTTGCAAATTCATAAAAAACAAAACAAAAGATAAATAAAACACGACAAAAATCTTATGTACACAAGTATCACAGGCTCCTCCCATGTACACAAGTATCACAGGCTCCTCCCATGTACATAAGTATCACAGGCTCCTCCCATGTACACAAGTATCACAGGCTCCTCCCATGTACATAAGTATCACAGGCTCTTCCCATGTACACAAGTATCACAGGCTCCTCCCATGTACATAAGTATCACAGACTCCTCCCATGTACACAAGTATCACAGGCTCCTCCCATGTACACAAGTATCACAGGCTCCTCCCATGTACATAAGTATCACAGGCTCCTCACATGTACATAAGTATCACAGGCTCCTCCCATGTACATAAGTATCACAGGCTCCTCCCATGTACACAAGTATCACAGGCTCCTCCCATGTACATAAGTATCACAGGCTCCTCACATGTACATAAGTATCACAGGCTCCTCCCATGTACATAAGTATCACAGGCTCCTCCCATGTACATAAGTATCACAGGCTCCTCCCATGTACATAAGTATCACAGGCTCCTCCCATGTACACAAGTATCACAGGCTCCTCCCATGTACACAAGTATCACAGACTCCTCCCATGTACACAAGTATCACAGACTCCTCCCATGTACATAAATATCACAGGCTCCTCCCATGTACATAAGTATCACAGTCTCCTCCCACGTACATAAGTATCACAGGCTCCTCCCATGTACATAAGTATCACAGACTCCTCCCATGTACATAAATATCACAGGCTCCTCCCATGTACATAAGTATCACAGTCTCCTCCCATGTACATAAGTATCACAGGCTCCTCCCATGTACATAAGTATCACAGACTCCTCCCATGTACATAAGTATCACAGGCTCCTCTCATGTACATAAGTATCACAGACTCCTCCCATGTACATAAGTATCACAGGCTCCTCCCATGTACATAAGTATCACAGGCTCCTCCCATGTACATAAGTATCACATACTCCTCCCATGTACATAAGTATCACAGACTCCTCCCATGTACATAAGTATCACAGGCTCCTCCCATGTACATAAGTATCACAGGCCCCTCCCATGTACACAAGTATCACAGGCTCCTCCCATGTACATAAGTATCACAGGCTCCTCCCATGTACATAAGTATCACAGGCTCCTCCCATGTACATAAGTATCACAGGCTCCTCCCATGTACATAAGTATCACAGGCTCCTCCCATGTACATAAGAATCACAGGCTCCTCCCATGTACATAAGTATCACAGGCTCCTCCCATGTACACAAGTATCACAGGCTCCTCCCATGTACATAAGTATCACAGGCTCCTCCCATGTACATAAGTATCACAGACTCCTCCCATGTACATAAGTATCACAGACTCCTCCCATGTACATAAGTATCACAGGCTCCTCCCCTGTACATAAGTATCACAGGCTCCTCCCATGTACATAAGTATCACAGACTTTGGTGAATTCTGTTAGAGACTGTCCGCGGTGATTGTACCTGCTTATACAGGCCAGGCATAGAGTCTCAGCAAGGGATAAGTTACTAATACAACATTTGACATATTGATACTACTGCACCTCCGGTGACAGCTGTTCCGGGCTTCTTGTAGACCAGATTAGACATGAGAGCAGGCCCGGACTGGCCATAGGGAAAACCCGGGCGCATATGCCCGGTGGGCCACCTGGCCAGCGGTCTGCATGTTGTAAATACAATCCTATTCATTCACTCTTCTCCATTCCATCGTCATTTCCCAATTCATGGGGGGCGAGGCAATGCCGAGCGAGCACCAGCCGTGGTTGCTCGGTGACCAGTGCAAGGCCCGCCCCCAGGGGTGGACTGACCATTCAGGCTTGTCGCTCTATTTTTGTTTATAGCGCAAAAAATAAAAACCTCAGAGGTGATCAAATACCACCAAAAGAAAGCTCAATTTGTGGGGGAAAATGGACGCCAATTTTGTTTGGGAGCCACGTCGCACGAGCGAGCAATTGTCCGTTAAAGCGACGCAGTGCCGAATCGCAAAACCTGGCCGGGTCCTTTGGCTGCATTTTGGTCCGGGTCTTAAGTGGTTAAGCATAATTAGAATCACTGCTCCTGAAAAACGTTAAAATTGGCAATTATTTGTAAAGGAGGGGGGGTGTCCTTGAATGGCAGTTTGGAAATGTGGTCACCCTAGTGCCCAGGCACACCCCCTGCGCATGCCTATGCAGGAGGCCCATGATCTCTTGTTGCCCCGGGGGCCCATGAGTTGTCAGTCCGTGCCTGGTGTGGGCTGCTCAATCTAAAATGCCTGGGCTTTTATTTGTCCCAGTCCTGGGCCTGCATGAGAGCCTTATGCCCTGTACACACGATAGGTGTCAGATGAAAACGGTCTGATGGATTTTTCCATCAGATATCCGATGAAGCTGACTTTCATCAGTCGCGCCCACACACCATCAAATAAAAAAACGATCGTGACGAAAAACACAACGACGTGCTGGAAAAAATAAAGTTCAATGCTTCCAAGCATGCGTCGACTTGATTCTGAGCATGCGCGGATTTTTAACCGATGGACGTACCCACAGACGATCGTTTTTTTCTATAGGTTTTTTATCCATCAGATAATTTTAAAACAAGTTCCTATTCTTTGAACCTATGGATAAATAACTGATGGGGCCCACACACGATCGGTTTGGTCTGATGAAAACGGTCCATCAGACCATTTTCATCAGACTAACCTATCGTGTGTACACAGCATTAGTCTATATTCCTTGAGACGGAAAGTGTTGACTAAGTTGGCAATAAGAAGGCTTAAATGTCGGAAATCCTTTCGTTTGCACAAATTTTGAAGACAGTCAGGAGGTTTCGACCACCACGGACGAGGATCTTTCCCAGTGGAATCTATTGGTGTTGCTGGATTTCTTATCAGTTCAACCATTTGCTCCAACAGAGCAGTGTCCAGTTTGTGACATTACCTACTAGGCCACAGGTGTCAAACACAAGGCCCGTGGGCCGAATCCGGCACTCCAGGCCATTTCATGCGGCCCTCGCCCTCCTCTGGTCCTCCTCAAGACCCTTACTTTCTGCTTTTAAGCAATGCATCCAGCTTCTTCCCAGCAGCAGCTTAAGGAAAGGGGGTGCACTGTGATGTAAGGGAGAGTGGGGGACTCAACTTCTGATGGTGGGTTGGCTCTTAACATCTAATGTAAGCAGGGATGGACTGGCCATTGGGACTACAGGGAGTTTCCCGGTGGGCCGATGGCTCAGTGGGCCGGCTTCAGTGACAGCGGACTGCCACCCCCCCTCCGCTCCTCTGTCTCTCCCTCCCGGCAGCGCTCACCTGAGGGGAACAGAGAATTAGGGGGAAGACCAGAGGAGCAGGAGGGACGACAGAGGAGCACAGGGGAGGGGACAGACAGCTGACTCAACAGCTATGGCCTAAGAAGTTTCTCACTTCTGCCTAAACTTGTCCCATAAGGGGGGGCACCGAACTGATTCTTTGCCCCGGGTGAAATAATGTCTAGCTTCCCCACTGGTTCTGCCTATAAGAGTACCAGTACCAGCCATTCTACTCAAATAAAGTAGAACAGCTAGTGGCTAGTGAAGGGGGAGAGGGGGCTTGGGTGGCAGACGGAGGGGGGGGGGTGCGGAAGTTGTCCGGCCGCCATAGCAGAGACATGTTAAAATGGGCCAGTGTGGAAGAAGTCCAGGGCCAAATTTTTGTCCCAGTCCAGCCCTGAATGTAAGGGGAGGTGCTGGACATCTAATCTTACAGATACAACTGGCCCTTTTGAGGGCAATCATAATACTGATGCGGCCCACGATTAAATTGAGTTTGACACCCCCCGTACTAGGCAGTATCTATTGCAAAATCTTCAAGCAGAGGGATGTCTGAGATTCAAGCTCGGAGAGCTTCAAGAAAAGATATTGTTCTCTTTCCAGAAGGAGTAGACTTGTGTCCAGTAGATCATCTTGTATTAAGGTTAGCGATGGCCCTCCATCTAACAGTTAGCTGGGCATTGCCTAACTTCCCAGAGGATCACTCAGGAGGGTCACACAAATTGGACGTTTCCAGAACTTGAAAGAAGTTCCTATCCACAATTGTCCTTTTCAGATCGTGTAATAAGCCTTTTATCTTTCCAGCTGGAATTCATCAGGGAAAAGAAGCTACCTCCTGGACTCTAGTAGGCTTGGTCATGCATATAGGGCGAGAGGTCGTGAACCTCCTTCAGCAGTGGATACTTACCCTCTCAGAGCGGCCCCCCTCGTGCCGGCCATTGTCGGGGGTTGGGGTAAGCCGTCCCCGCCAAGAGAAGATAGTGAGCTGCTAGCGGTTATAGCAACCACTTGCGGTACTCGCAAGCGAATCCGGAAGACTGGTTATACCCAGGTCGATCAACTTGGTACATTCCGCCTGCCCATTATTGGTTTGGATCTGAACCAAAGTTATGCCGCGAACACGCGATCGGAAACCGTGGATTTTTTTCTGACGGAATGTTGGCTCAAACTTGTGTTGGAAATTCCGACCTTCAAGAACGCGGTTGTCATGCATATGCAATAATGTCTGGCAGCTTACCTGTCTCTCCATGTGTTCATTAGAGGCCTGACTCTCTTATCAGAGAGGCCCGGAGCAAAAAACCCACAGCATAGGCGCAGGGCCGGCCATGACGGGGTTAAAGGAAAGCCCTGCCATGGTCAGTGGGAGGGGTTGCAGTGAAGGAGAGCGGTGGGAGGGGAGGTTATAAATCACCCTCCCACGCTTCCCGGGCTAAGCAGCACGAGGGGCGAAGTTTGCTGCTGGGGACTCTGGGCTCTGCCAGAAACGTCCGGGGAGAGGTAGGCCGCGACCGGGGACTTTATTTGCGGGCGGGACATAGGCGCTGCTGGGGATCCATTGCTCTGCCAGTAGATACCAGGGAGAGGCAGGCCGCGACCGGGGACTCTATTTTCCGGCGATCGGCGGGTGTTAGGGGCGCTGCTGGGGCCTGTTGTTCTGCCAGAGACTTCCGTTAGAGGCAGGCCGCTACCGGGGGCTATATTTTCGGGCGATCGGCTCCAGGGACAGGCGCTGCTGGTGTGCTGGCTCTGCCTAGAAAAAAAAAAAAAAAAAAAAAACGAGCGCTGCTAGGCCGCAGCCGGGGGCTCAATTTTTACCCAGCTGCCTGCTACTATGTCTGGGGTTGAGGCTATGCTCGCCCAGCTTAGGGAGGAGACAGATCGCCGCGGTGAGGGGTGGCTCCAGTCCATGCTGGGGCCGCTCCTGCCACAGGGGGATGCCAGGTCGGTTTCACCCGTCCGGGGGGGGGAGGGGGGCACCTCAGGAACACATGGGCCTCGGCCTGCGGAGCGGGGCAATGTGACTAGATCACCGGGCCGGGGGGGGGGGGGGGGACACCCCGCGTTCACGGGTGTCCCGGCCCCCTGTGCGTTATTCACCCGGACCATCCACCCGGTCCCATAGGAGGGAGGGCAGCCCCATCCGGGCCCCCTCGGGCCCCCCAGCGAAACGTGCAGCGGCGGGGGGGGCGCCAGGAGAAGACCATTGAGCGGCAGCGTGGGGCAGGGAGGGGGCGGCCAGGGGGCTCTTCTGCGGCGGCCAGGTCCGCTCGGCGAGACGATCGGAGGGATGCGGGCTCCAACCCCGGTTTTGCACCGGAGGGCCGAGAGCCTCAGCAACGCACATCGGTCCCTGCGGTGGCTAGCTCCCCAGCATCCGCGGCTAGCCACCTCCAATCCAGCCCCGTGGTGAGGGAGCGTGGGGGAGGGGAAGACGGCAGAATGTACGAGGCACCAAGGAAAGCAACGAGGAAGTCGGTTCACGGGTCCAGGGTGCGCAGCGAGAGCGAGTCCAGCTCTGGGCCCACGGCTCCCAGGCCCGAGTCGCCTGGTGGGCTTTCATCGGGTGAGGAGGGTCACCCTGGAGATCGATCGGAAGGGGAGCTGTCGGAGGAGGAAGTCGTGCCCAGGACGGAGGTCGCAGCGCGGGAGCCAAGCCGGACGGCTGATGGGATTGCTTCCAGACAGCCCGGTGAGTCGTTTTTGGCTTTGTCTTCTAATGTACAGAATGTGGGGGTGTCAGTGGGGGGACGGGGGGTCCCCGTAGGCGTTTAGGGGTGCCCGCAGGGGCGAGTAGTGGGGGTTCGGGTGCCTTGGGGGAACAGTCGGGAGAGGATGGGGGTTTGCATCGGTTTTTGGTGGGTTTAGAAGCATTGGTGAGCCAGCTGAAGGGGGGGAGCAGCCCCGCCGTTAGCCCCGCGGCAGCATGGGGTCCGGCGGGGGGGTCCGGGGTCACGTCACCTGCAGTGGCGGTCGCCGTGTCGGGGCCAGTGGTGCCTGTGGACAAGGGGCAAGAGGTAGGGGCGGTGGCAGCGGGTAATGGGGTGCCGCCTGAGGATAAAGGAGATGCGGGGGTCGATTCCGCAAAGAAGAGGGATTTGGTCCGGTTGGCGGACGCAGCTAAAGGGGAGGTGTATACCTGTTATGAGGCACCGCTGGGTTCACATTTGAAGCCAGAGGTGCGGGAAAAGATTTGGAAGAGCGAATATGTAGAGATATTTGCGTTGTTACCGCTGGAAAAGTTTAACCTTGATAGGGTTAAGCCGGAGGAGTCCAAAAAAGAGGACGAGGAGAAGAGGAGGTATAGGCTTATACCTAGAACTTTTGCGAACTGGTCGCAGGCATACTCGATCATGGCGAGCGTGATCGGCGAGAAAAACCCCGAACACTGTTCGGCGCTTTTTAGTTACCAGGAGGCGATTAGCGAGGCCTACCGGTGCTACGGGGGCACTGGGTGGCTCCGGTATGATGAGCAGTTCCGGCAACGCCGGGCTATCAGGCCGGATATTAGGTGGGACACTAAAGACATCGGCCTTTGGATGCGGCTTATGTCGGCCCCACGGACGTCCACGCCGTTTTTTCAGGGGGGGGGCCGGTGGAACCTCTTCCCCAGGACAGTCGGCCGGAAAGAAAAAGGGGGTCTGCTGGCAGTTCAACGAAGGAAACTGCAAGTTCGGAGGGTCTTGCCGGTTCAAGCACGAGTGCTCCGGCTGTGGTGGCAATCACCCCTCTTCCCGGTGTTTTAAACACGGCAAGGGCCGTTCCGGAGATGCTTCAAGTAAGAGGGAGGACTCCGGTGATGGTGGAAAGGATGCGACCGTTTCTCGGTAGATATCCTGACAGGGCGGCCGCCCTGTTGTTGGAAAGGGGATTCTCCGTGGGTTTCAGCATTCCGTGCAAGTTGGCGGTGGTCCCCCCGGTGGCTAAGAATTTGCGTTCCGCGTTACAACATCCGGAGGTGGTTTCGGAGAAACTGCTGAAGGAAGTGGCGTTGGGCAGGATGGGGGGCCCATTTGTTTCGCCTCCCTTGGACGATTTGGTGGTTTCACCTTTGGGGGTGGTGCCTAAGAAGGAGCCGAACAAATTCCGGCTCATTCATCATTTGTCGTTTCCAAGGGGGGGGTCGGTTAACGACGCTATCAGCATGGAGGAGTGTACGGTGAGCTACACCTCCTTTGACGCTGCGGTGGGCTGGGTTAGGCGGTATGGCCGGGGGGCCTTGATGGCCAAGTCGGACATTGAGGCGGCGTTTCGGCTCCTGCCGGTCCACCCGGATAGTTTTCGGCTTTTGGGTTGCCATTGGGGTGGGGAGTTCTACGTAGACAAGTGCCTACCGATGGGCTGCTCCATTTCCTGCGCGCTGTTTGAACGGTTTAGTTCTTTCCTGGAGTGGGTGGTTCGGGATGTGGCTGGAGTGAGCTCCGTGATCCACTATCTGGACGACTTTCTCTGCGTTGGACCGGCGGGGTCACGGATTTGCGCAGTGTTGTTGGCCACGCTGGAACACATTGCGGAGCGTTTTGGGGTGCCGCTGGCGCCCGAGAAAACGGAGGGTCCGAGATCGGTCATCCAATTTTTGGGCATTGTAATTGATTCAGAGGTGATGGAGTGTAGGTTGCCACTGGACAAGCTGGAAGGCCTCAAGGCTGAGATACAGGAGATGGTTGGTTTGCGGAAAGTGCAACTCCGAGCGCTACAGTCGCTCCTGGGGAAGCTTAACTTTGCGTGCCGCATTCTCCCCATGGGGCGGGTTTTTTGCAGGCGCCTTTCGGCGGCCACAGCGGGGGTCAGGTCACCCAGGCACTATGTGCGCCTGGGGAGAGAACATAGGGAGGATTTGTTGGTGTGGCACTCCTTTTTGGAATCCTTCAATGGCAGGGCATTGTGGATGTCCGGTCCGGTTAGTAACTTTGACATGGAGTTGTTCACGGATGCAGCCGGAGGCGCAGGTTTTGGGGCATACTTTCAGGGGCAATGGAGTGCGGGCCCTTGGCCTCAGGCCTGGTTGGAGGCGGGGTTCACAAAGAACTTGGTGCTGTTGGAATTGTTTCCGGTGGTGCTGGCAGTAGAGTTGTGGGGGGCGGCCTTCCGGGACCGGAAGGTGCGGTTCCATGGGGACAATCTGGGGGTGGTCCAGGTGATCAACAAAGTTACGGCGTCCTCTCCTCCAGTTATTCGGCTATTACGGCACCTTGTGCTGCGCTGTTTGCAGATGAACATATTTGTGTATGCGGTGCATTTACCGGGGGTGGAGAATGTAGTGGCTGACGCTCTGTCTCGCTTTCAGTGGGACCGGTTTCGGGAGCTGGTGCCGGAGGCAGAGGAGCAAGGGGTACCCTGTCCGGAGTGGCTTTGGAGGATTCCGTTGGAATCGTCTCCAGTTGGATCAAAAAGTCGGTAAGTGTGACCACTTGGAGGGCTTATGAGAAGGTTTGGGCAGAATGGCAGGCTCTGGTCAGGGAGGCCGAGGTGGACCCGGCCGGTCCTGAGGTCAAGGGATTGGTGATTTATTTCTTGGCCAGGAACATGGAGGCCGGGGTGTCTCAGTCCATGTTGGACAAAAAATTGGCCGGCTTGGCTTTTCTGTTTAAGTGGCAAGGGTGTCCGGACTTTACGAAGGACTTTTGTGTCCGGCAGGCCCTTAAAGGTTACAGGAAACAGGGGCGTCGAGCGGATTCCCGGCGCCCAGTGTCGTTTGAAATATTGAAGGGTATTATGGGAAAGTTGGGGACAGTTTGTTCATCCCAGTTTGAGGTGTTATTGTTCAGGGTGGCGTTCGCGTTGGCGTTTTTTGGAGCTTTTCGAATAGGGGAATTGGTTAGCCCCTCGAAGACGGTACAGGGTGGCATGTTGGCCGGTGATGTGGCATGGACGCGAGAAGGGGTGAAAATGTTACTACGTCGGTCCAAGACGGACCAGAAAGGGAAGGGAAAAGTGGTGCGAGTTTTCCCTATTGAGGGGTCGGAATTATGCCCTGTTAGGGTGGTGCAGGAATTTTTGGACGTACGGCCGGAGTTGGGCGGGTCTTTTTTGCTGCATGAGGATGGTACGGCGTTGTCGCGGTATCAATTCGTGACGGTGTTTAGACGGTGCCTGGGGGCTTTGGGCCTTGTGGCTCAGGAGTTCTCGGCGCATTCTTTTCGGATTGGGGCTGCGACGGAAGCGGCCCGTTGTGGCTTGGATGAGGAATTGGTGAAGAAGATTGGCAGATGGGAGTCCAGGAGGTTTCGACTATATGTTAGGCCCCAGCTCCTGGTAGAACTAGGGGTGAGTGGGGGTGCAGGTTAACATACGTCCCAAGAAGGTTAAGGGGCCACTTCCAATGTTGGTGGGAGTGGAACGGGGGTTTTTTGGTTAAGGGAACATGTTGGGGTCGGGGATGGGGTTCGTCTCCCGATGGGACTTATTTGTGATGGTTTTCTTACTTGCTGTCTTTCAGGTGCGGGACAAGGGCTGGTCTGGATAATGGGCCACTCCTTCGTTCATAGGGGGGCGGCAAGAGCAGATAGGCGACCGGACGGTCGACAGCTGGGGATCCCAAGACAGGAAGCGATGGTGCGGTGGTTGGGGTTCCCGGGGATGTTGTGGAGCAGGGTGGTGCCGGAAGTGCACAAGTTTGCACGGTTGGATCGCCCGCCGGATGTTTTATTGATACATGCGGGGGGCAACGACCTTGGGATTCGTACTATGTTGGATGTCGCACGCGACATCAAATTCGATTTTCTGCGAATTCGCATGTCCTACCCGGATACGGTAGTGATATGGTCCGACATTGTGGGCAGGTCAACATGGCGGATGGCCAGATCGTGGGAAGGCGTGAACAGGGCCAGGAGGAAGATCAATCGGGACGTGGCTAAGTTTGTGATCAGGAATGGGGGCTTGGTGGTTAGACACCCTGAGCTGGAGGTGGATATGTGGAGGTATCAGCTGAAAGATGGAGTACATTTGACCGACGTGGGGATTGACATGTGGGTGTTGGGCCTGCAAGACGGGATCCAGCGAGCGTTGAGGGTGTGGAGGGGCGCCCAAAGGTAAGGAGTTACCTTTGGGTGCTGGTGGCGGGTGTTTTGGACTTTGCAGGAGAAGAAAGTACCCTAAAGTGGACGCCATTACCCAGAGGTGGTATGGGTTCTGAAGGGGCTGGTAGTCCAGTCTACCAAGGTGTAGCTGGGAAGGGGTTAATAGGGGCACTGCGGTCAGGTAAGGTCGTCTCTGAGTCAGGTTTTCGGCTTGAGGCCTAAGACCAGTTTTAGGTATCGCAGTGCTCATAAAAGTTTTAGCATGGTTAAAATGGTTTAATGTGCCTGCAAAGTCCAGCACCAGTAGTGTTAATATTGTGTTTCAGGTTTACTTATGTTTATGTGTGGAAATGTTATTTAATGTGCTTTAATATTTAAAAAAGGTTATTTAAAAATAAATGGAGGCTGCTACGGCCAGTTTTTACTCCAAAGATTACAGTGGTGGTCTCAGTTATTTATTTAAGGTAAAAGTTGAGTAAAATGTGGGTCTTAGCAGATAAGGGTGATGTATTTATACCATAGTCAAGAGAGGCCCGGAGCAAAAAACCCACAGCATAGGCGCAGGGCCGGCCATGACGGGGTTAAAGGAAAGCCCTGCCATGGTCAGTGGGAGGGGTTGCAGTGAAGGAGAGCGGTGGGAGGGGAGGTTATAAATCACCCTCCCACGCTTCCCGGGCTAAGCAGCACGAGGGGCGAAGTTTCCCACCCACCCTCCCTTTTTTTGCTGGTTGGTTGTAGGGGGCGATTGGTTTACGGGGGTAAAAATGGGGATGTGATATGGTGTTTGTGGTCTGGGGTGCTTTCCTGTTTTTTCTTTTTTCTGTCTCTCCACACAGGTGCGAAGTTATGATGTCGTGGCGGCGGCGGGTGTTTTGGACTTTGCAGGAGAAGAAAGTACCCTAAAGTGGACGCCATTACCCAGAGGTGGTATGGGTTCTGAAGGGGCTGGTAGTCCAGTCTACCAAGGTGTAGCTGGGAAGGGGTTAATAGGGGCACTGCGGTCAGGTAAGGTCGTCTCTGAGTCAGGTTTTCGGCTTGAGGCCTAAGACCAGTTTTAGGTATCGCAGTGCTCATAAAAGTTTTAGCATGGTTAAAATGGTTTAATGTGCCTGCAAAGTCCAGCACCAGTAGTGTTAATATTGTGTTTCAGGTTTACTTATGTTTATGTGTGGAAATGTTATTTAATGTGCTTTAATATTTAAAAAAGGTTATTTAAAAATAAATGGAGGCTGCTACGGCCAGTTTTTACTCCAAAGATTACAGTGGTGGTCTCAGTTATTTATTTAAGGTAAAAGTTGAGTAAAATGTGGGTCTTAGCAGATAAGGGTGATGTATTTATACCATAGTCATGGCTGCCTTTATCATCTCTCCTCCCTGTAATGCTCCACCCAGGCCATCCCAGGAACTCTATATTAACCACTGCACTGCTGGTCTGCTTTGCTGATCAACGTTGTTTGTTAGTATTGTGTTCCTGCTTGCCCTGTGCTACATTATCTCTGTGTACCGACTTTGGCTTGTCTCAGACTGTTTGCCTGTGACCATGACCCTTGGCCTGTCCCTTGGTTATCCTTGTCTACTTGTTGCCCCGACCTCGGCTTACCCTTCACTATCTCTTGTGTCCTGAGTGGCTGCTTCCCCTCTCTCCCTACAGAGCGTGACCTAGGGGACTCCGGGGGCCGCGACCTGGATCCAGTTGCAGCGAAGGCCATCTTAACTACTAAGGCTCTGGTGAATACCAACTGGATCTTAGACTCCGCGCCCTGGGGAATCTTGGGCTCAAGCCTCCTGTAGGATCCCTGTTTGAGTCCCAGCAAACCTCTCCTCCATATCCACTCTGTGGTCCATCCGCGGCAGTCTGCTATAGGGTTCACTACCTTGTGGTGCACCCCTGACTCCATCAGGGTGCACTTGTCATCTGGCCACAGGTGACCTGACAGCGGTGACGTACAAGACGTAGCGGAGATCAATGAAGTTCAATAGAGGCCCAGAGGCGATTAAGTTCGCATGTGTTGCGCTATATAAGTTTTCATTCATTCATTCATTCATTCAATAGACAGTTCAGCTCTTCTGCTTGATTCTGAGCAAGCAGATTTTCCGATAGAAACTTTTTCTGTCGGAAAAATAGAGAACCTGCTCTCAATCTTTTGTTGGCAGAAATTCCGACAGCAAAAATCAGATGGAACCTACACACGGTAGGAATTTGCGACCAAAAGCTCACATCGGACTTTTCTTGTCGGAATTTCCGATCGCGTGTACGCGGCATAAATGTCTTATTTTATCTCCTCGATATTCTCACTTTTCTCCCTCATCAGCAGCTTGTGAACTTCAGCACTGTAAAGCTTCTGTCAGCCTTCCTTTATAACTGAGCCAAGACATACAATCAAGGCTGTAAAGGTATATATTTTAATTGAAGAACGTGACATATATGCCCGGATTCACAGAGAGCGGGCGCACATTACGCCGCCGTAGCGCAAACCAATGTACGCTACGCCGACGCAGTGCAGAGAGGCAAGCATGGAATTCAGGAAGCCAGTACTGCGTCGGCGTGCTGTAGGTTTCGAAGCCGCAGGCCGGCGTAGGTGGAAATGGGCTTGCCCATGCAAACCCATGCAAATGAGTTGTGACCCAATGCAAATGATGGTTTGAGAGCCAGACAAGTACGTTTAACGAACTGCGCATGCGTCGTGACGTGGACGCATACCTGCGCGCATGCTCACATCCACGTCGGAACAACTGCCTAAGATACGCCGGATCACTTCGTACGCCATGAATGTAACCTACGCCCAGCCAGACACACGTCCAACGTAAAATACGCCGGCTTGGCCGGCTTGTGTTCCCTGGTGCAGACCTTTGTATGTCTGCTGCTGGTTTACACCTCCTTTATGGGGCTTAACTTTACGCCGGACGTACAACTTACGCGCACCTCTCGTAGCCTGCGTCGGGTGCGCGCAGGTTCGTGAATCGACGTTTTTTCCTCATTTGCATGTTTGAATGACTAATCAATGGGAGCGGCACCATGCTCCCAGCCTAAATATACGCCCACTCTACGCAAGATACGTCGGCGGGGTGTAGCCTGGTTTTAGGCGCATCTCTGTTTGTGGGTCTTGAGCACAGATACGACGGCGCACATTTGCACTTACGTCGGCGTAACTTGTTATACGTCGGCGTAAGTGCTTTGTGAATCCAGGCCATAGTTTTTGGAACCAAGGAAAGGGTTTCCAATAAGGAAGTGACTGCTTGAGCTGTGGTGGCCTTTCAACAAAAAGAAACTGGAGCAATGTTGGAGGCAACATACAGCACACGCAAATTTTGGTAAAATCGTGATTAATGTGGAATGTATGTTCTTTTGTTAAACAACGTTAATTTTTACGTGGTCTCTAAAAAGAGAGGCGAAGGACTAAGGCTGCATTCACACCTTGGCGTACAAAATCGCAGCGTTTTGTCCTGCGAATTGCGGCGACAAAACGCCTCGATTGTGAATGCAGCCTTACCCCCTCTATGGATATGGTTCACATCTCCTATGCCGAATGCCGAAAGCCGCCTGAAAAAAAGGTCCGGGACTTGTTTTCAGGCGGCAGGCGTACGGCGTTCGGCGTTCAGCGTGGAGATGTGAACCATCTCCATAGAGGGCAATGTGAAATCATCCCTCCAGCGTCTCAGGGGCGGCTGTGGCGTCGCACTACAGGCGTATATACGCCTAGGTGTGAACGGGGGCTTACGGAGCTGGTTGAGCGGGCTAGATCCTCTCACTCCCTTATAGGGGAGTCCCTGTGCCCCGTTGGGCTTCAAAGCGGAGCAGGTAGGGCGGGCTGTGTTGGAGGACCCCCTAACACACCCGCCATTGCCACCTGGGGCATGGAGAAAGGTGGCAGATTGCCTCTGGGGGAGGTCTGCCTACTCCCAACTCCTGCAGTCCGGCTCCTCTCTCGCGTACACGCACAAAATACACTTTAAAAAAAAAAAAAAATTGTTATCAAACTGTTATGGGTAAAGTTTCCGCTTTTAGGTAAAATTCAGTCTTTCAGTCAGCTTTACAAAAACTGGCAAGCTTTACCCCACATCATAATGGATTCATTGTTGGTCTCCTGAGATAAAAGATAAAAGTCAAAGAGATTAGGAGGGAAAGTAACATAAAACGAATTTGTACTTGGTTTGGCCTTGAATTTGGTATTTTGCTCCCGGAGAGAGATCTCAGCTGGAATGAAGAGCAGAAAGTTAATTAAATTTTTGCACATATTAGGCAGCAAGAATATTCTTTATATTATATTATATTATTTATAAATTGTTATAACTTTTTTAACAATACTAATAAAATGGTAGTGAGATACAATCTTCTCAAAATTCAAATTTCAACCCCCAAAATTCACTCAGGGGACGCCCTTTTTTTCGTGATTTAATGTAATTTGCTGTCAATTTAAACTAGCACATCCTATAGCAAGCATGAAAGAAAATATTTAGCCCCCCCTCCCCCTCAAAAAAAAAATACCAGACTTTGAGTCTGGTATGGAATTTAGGGGGTACCCAGACACTTAATCCGATAATGCCACCCGGTTGACCAGGGAAGGGGAAAAAAAAGGAGATGAACGTGTACCCTCCCTTCCTGAACCATACCAGGCAGGCCCGGACTGGCTATAGGGAATACCGGCATATGACTAAGCACTGACTGTAAGTGCGAAACGCGTCGGCCATACTGTGTTTTGTTGGTTGCAGTGACTGTGTGTACAGTTGAAAAATAAAGACAACTTTTTTAAGTGATTTGGAGTGCGGCTATCCAGTTTTCGTTCTTCTATTGTGCTAATACCGGCATATGCCCGGTGGGCCGCGGCGGCCTGCGGTCCGCATGTCACGTCTCCCCCCAGTGCACTCTCAGCTGCGAGTCGGAGCTGCACTCGAGTGAAAGGGGTTCTGTACTGTAGGGGGGCCGCATGTCACGTCTCCCCCCAGTGCACTCTCAGCTGCGAGTCGGAGCCGCACTCGAGTGAAAGGGGGTCTGTACTGTAGGGGGGCCGCATGTCACGTCTCCCCCCAGTGCACTCTCAGCTGCGAGTCGGAGCCGCACTCGAGTGAAAGGGGGTCTGTACTGTAGGGGGGTCTGTACTGTAGGGAGGGGGTCTTTTCTGTAGGGAGGTCTGTGTACCATGCAGGGGATCCAAAACTGTTAGGGGGGTGTCTGTGTAACAAACTGTGGGAGGCTGTGTAATGTAAAGGGGTCCAGTGTAGGGTGACCACGTGTCCCGGACTGCTGGGCTCTGATGAAGAGGTCCTTTGAGCCTCGAAATGCGTCAGCCGGCAGTGACACACCTTCATACCCCCATTTGGAGTGTGGTTCGAAGGGTATTCACTACAGCGTTGTTGATAAGCCTACTATGCTGCTTTCTTTGTGAGTAGTTTTTTATTACATTTTTTATTCCATTAAATTGTTTATAACGGTAACACACTAGGCTGGTGCGCCTTTTTCTTTTCTTCCCTCTCACGTGTCCCGGATTGCCCGGGACAGTCCCGCATTTTGCAGGTCTGTCGCGGGCAAATTCATTTCAGCACAATACAGTGTCCCGGAATGAAACTGCCACAGCCACCCGCCCCCAGGCCAATCTGATGCCCCCAAAAAAGGCCGCCACACATAGGCATGCGCACAGGGTGTGCCAGGTGTGCACAGGCACACCCTAATCACCCTGTGCAGCACAGATTCCCCCTACTGCCTAGGTTCTCCCCCTTCCCCTTGCAGCGCTGTCGGCTTTCCTACTCTCCTCTCCCTCTGACTGTTGCTGCAGGTATGTTTTAGCATGAGTGGGGGAAGGGGCCGGTAAATATGTAACTTACCGGCCCCTTCCCTTTCATCGTGAGTGATCGGTAGTATGTGTTTGAGCTTTGGGGTGCACACCCTAATGCAATAGGCTGCGCACACCAATGCCGCCACATCACCGCTTTACTCACTGACAGTACTTGCCCTGGCCGAGAATGCCTGGAGGAGCACAATCCCCGCCCCCTGCTTGTGATTGGAGAAATCATAAATCCCACCTCTTGTGTCCAATCACTGTGCTGTGATTCGTTATAGCACAAGCTGATTTTTGGGAAGGGAGGGTGTCCCTGAATGGTAGTTTGGAAATGTGGTCAACTTAGTCCAGAGGTGCAGGGTGCTGTGTAATGTAAAGGGGTACAGAGGTGCAGGGTGCTGTGTAATGTAAAGGGGTCCAGAGGTGCAGGGTGCTGTGTAATGTAAAGGGGTCCAGAGGTGCAGGGTGCTGTGTAATGAAAGGGGGTCCAGTGATGCAGGGTGCTGTGTAATGTAAAGGGGTCCAGAGGTGCAGGGTGCTGTGTAATGTAAAGGGGTCCAGAGATGCAGGGTGCTGTGTAATGAAAGGGGGTCCAGAGGTGCAGGGTGCTGTGTAATGTAAAGGGGTCCAGAGGTGCAGGGTGCTGTGTAATGTAAGGGACCCAGAGGTGCAGGGTGCTGTGTAATGTAAAGGGGTCCAGTGATGCAGGGTGCTGTGTAATGAAAGGGGGTCCAGAGGTGCAGGGTGCTGTGTAATGTAAAGGGGTCCAGAGGTGCAGGGTGCTGTGTAATGAGAGGGGGTCCAGAGGTGCAGGGTGCTGTGTAATGAAAGGGGGTCCAGTGATGCAGGGTGCTGTGTAATGTAAAGGGGTCCAGAGGTGCAAGGTGCTGTGTAATGTAAAGGGGTCCAGAGGTGCAGGGTGCTGTGTAATGTAAAGGGGTCCAGAGGTGATGGGTGCTGTGTAATGAGAGGGGGTCCAGAGGTGCAGGGTGCTGTGTAATGAAAGGGGGTCCAGTGATGCAGGGTGCTGTGTAATGTAAAGGGGTCCAGAGGTGTAAGGTGCTGTGTAATGTAAAGGGGTCCAGAGGTGCAGGGTGCTGTGTAATGTAAAGGGGTCCAGGGTGCTGTGTAATGTAAAGGGGTCCAGAGGTGCAGGGTGCTGTGTAATGTAAAGGGGCCCAGAGGTGCAAGGTGCTGTGTAATGTAAAGGGGTTCAGAGGTGCAGGGTGCTGTGTAATGTAAAGGGGTCCAGAGGTGCAGGGTGCTGTGTAATGTAAAGGGGTCCAGAGGTACATGGTGCTGGAACCCCCCCTGGCTGCTTAGTCTAAAATGCACAGGCCTATTTTTTGTCCCAGTCCAGGCCTGATACCAGGCCACATGCCCTCAACATTGGGGGTGCCTTGCCAGGGAGGATGCCCTTGGCAAAGCATTTTGTCTCCAAACTCATGAGGACATGGACCAGCGGGTGTCTCCTGACAGTCTGGAATTGTCAATTGTATCACCTGCTGTTGGCACTGTTAGACCTTTGGGCCACGGTACCCATGTCCACCAGCAGGTATCTACTGGCAGTGTGGAGCAGACAGCACCTCCTGTGGTCAGGTTGCAGGAGTGTGTATATATACCCGGCAAGTAGGGTTGTCCCGATACCACTTTTTTAGGACCGAGTACAAGTACCGATACTTTTTTTATCTACTCGCCGATACCGATTACCGATTCTTTTTTTTTAAATGCAGCCATGTGTCCCCAAATGCAGCCTTGTGTCCCCAAATGCAGCCTTGTGTCCCTAAATTCAGCCATGTCCCTAAATTCAGCCATGTCCCTGATGCAGCCATGTCCCTGATGCAGCCATGTCCCTGACGCAGCCATGTCCCTAATTGCAGCCATGTCCCTAATGAAGCCATGTCCCTAATTGCAGCCATGTCCCTAATGCAGCAATGTCCTTAATGCAGCCTAGTGTCCCCTAAGAGAAAGCCAAGTCTTCGCCCCCCCCCCCCCCCCCGCCGCTACCGACATCTAGATGATCAGCGCTGGGGGAACACAACAGCTTTCATTTGAATAGCTGTGTGTTCCCCGCCGCGCCTCATCATGTATAGCCCCTCCCCCTTGCCTGGGCACTTTGATAGACAGATCACCCGTCCAATCCTGGGACGGGTGAACTGTCTATCAATGTTTCTGGGAAAGGGGGAGGGGCTATACATGACGAGGCGCGGCGGGGAACACACAGCTATTCAAATGAAAGCTGTTGTGTTCCCCCAGCGCTGATCATCTAGATGTCGGCAGCGGTGGGGGGGACTTTGCTTTGTCTTAGGGGACCAGGTGGCAGCGGCAGCAGCTCTCCTCTCCTCCATACGAGGACTGCTCTGCTCCGCTCTCCGCCCCCTCTCCACCCGCACCCCACCCCCTCTCCACCCCCTGTCCACCAGCTCTCGGGGAAGAAAAAAAAAGTATCGGGTCAGGCATCGGGAGCATTTGCGCAAGTACTCGTTCAAATGCTCAGTATCGGTCCTAGTATCGGTATCGGGACAACCCTACCGGCAAGCATTAACACACTTGCCTTGGTATCTTCCTTGCGCCCTGATCTGCTAGCCTGTAAACCTGACCCGGTTACCCTGTGTACCTTTGAATCTGATCCTGATCCCATCCCTCCTGTTACCCTAAATCCCTGCCCTGCAGTCTGATCCTGTCCACCTCCCAGTCCTGTCCTGTTCCTTGCCCCCATCTGCTGATCTTCCGTGTATGACCCTGCACTGGCTACGTTTATGAATCCGGTATTCCGCATCTATTGTATATACTTATTGTTATTTGTGGGTCACTGTCTGGTTTGTTGTTCACTATTTAGTATTGGAGATGTTTGTGTATTTATATTACTTATCTTAAATACCGTATTTATCTGCCTATAGCGCGCACCGGCGTATAGCGTGCACCCCTAATCTAGAAGGGAAATTCCTGGAAAAAAAAAATGGATTACTTACAGTTTTGGTGTCTTGCCCGGCGGGCTCGTTCGGTCCGGCATCCGTTTGCGGCCGTGCACGGGGTCCGTCTGCGGCTTCCTCGCGGCGTCCGTCCAGGTGTCCGTCTGCGGAATAACTTTACGCCGGACGTACAACTTACGCGCATCTCGCGTAGCATGCGCCGGGCACACGCACGTTCGCAAATAGCCGTATTTCCCTCATTTGCATGTTTGAATGGCTAATCAATGGGAGCGGCACCATGCGCCCAGCCTAAATGTGCGCCCACTCTACGCCAGCGTGTGCAAGCTACGTCGGCGGGGTGTAGCCTGGTTTTAGGCGCATGTTGGTTCGTGGGTCTGGCGCACAGATACGACGGCGCACATTTGCACTTACGTCGGCGTAACTTGTTATACGTCGGCGTAAGTGCTTTGTGAATCTGGGCCAATGTTTCTAAACTTTTGGTATCCTAGGTTTTTGGTACTGGCAGCTTTTTATCCCAACACCATTGTGGGAATTTCTCACGTTTATACACTTAGGGCCAGATTCAGGTAGAATCGCGGCAGCGTAACGTATCGTAGATACGTCACACCGCCGCAATTTTTCATCGCAAGTGCCTGATTCACAAAGCACTTGCGATGAAAACTACGCCGGCGGCCTCCTACTGCGCATGCTCCGTTTCGTAACTCCCGCCGTGCTTTGCGCGAAGTGACGTCATTTTTTCGAACGGCGACGCGCGTAGCGTAGCGTAATTCCGTATTCCCGGGCGGCTTACGTAAATGACGTGAATTTTTAATTTTCGACGCGGGAACGACGGCCATACTTTATACAGCTATACGATTGCTGTGTAAAGTTAAGGCACCAAAAACGACGACTAACTTTGCGACGGGAAACTATACTAGTGGCGACGTAGCGAAGGCGAAAATCCATCGTGGATCGCCGTAACTCCTAATTTGCATACCCGACGCTGGTTTACGACGCGAACTCCACCCCAGCGGCGGCCGCGGTACTGCATCCTAAGATCCGACAGTGTAAAACAATTATACATGTCGGATCTTATGGATATCTATGCGTAACTGATTCTTTGAACCAGCCGCATAGATACTCTGAGAGATACGACGGAGTATCTGAGATACTCTGTTGTATCTCCTTTGTGAATCTGGCCCTTATTTTTTAGCGCAGTGTTTTTTCCTTGTTTGGAAAATATTTTTATGTATTATTATGTTTTTATGACATTGCACTGCACTTTTTTCCGTATAAATTAGCATGTTGCAATTTAAGAGTTAAAATGCAACAGTGTATCCCTGTATCCTAAATGATATATTCATGATTTTTTGATGATAATAAAGGATACATTGATAGACAAGGGCTGTACTTGGTCTCAGGCTGGACTTTTTATTATCAGAAGGAATAATTTCCATCTAGAGAGGATAACAGGTTTTCATAAATAAGAAGCTGCCACATAGCGTCTGATAAATGGATTCATCTGATTTACTAATCTGCCCACATTATGTTATTGAAAAGCTTCACTTGACAAGAACATCTGTGAAGAGCGATATATCTAATCCTCCATCACACAATTCATCGCTTCTCATTTAATCGTCTGTCTGCCAGTCTGGTCACCTTGACCCTCTCCGCGCCGTTCCCCCGATCAATACCCAGATATCGGTGGAGAAGGCCGGCCGAGACTTGTCAGTGTTTTTTTTTTTTTCTTGGAAACTCTTTATTTTCGGATTGAGAGGTCCTTCAGCAAAAACATGTTCTCTCATTCAGGGCCATTCTGCGGCTCGGATTAATTCTGACTGATTTCCTATAATATCTAAAACGTTTCCATCTGGACATTAACCACTTGCCGCCCGCCAATGACAGATTGACGTCGGCAAAGTGGTTGTAGAATCCTGACCAGACGTCATATGACGTCCTCAGGATTCTGAGCCGCTGCGCACCCCCGGGGGCGCGCATCGCGGCGATCGTTGTTGCGGGGTGTCAGTCTGACACCCCGCAACACCGATCTCGGTAAAGAGTCTCTCACGGAGACTCTTTACCACGTGATCAGCCGCGTCCAATCACGGCTGATCACGATGTAAACAGGAAGAGCCGTTGACGGTTCTTCCTCACTCGCGTCTGACAGACGCGAGTAGAGGAGAGCCGAACGGCTGCTCTCCTGACAGGGGGGGTTCGCGCTGATTGTTTATCAGCGCAGCCCCCCCTCGGATCGCCACACTGGACCACCAGAGAAGGGCAAACTTAAAAAAATGCCCCAAAAAAAGGCTGAAAAAAAAAATAAAAAAAAATAAAAGATGCCAATCAGTGCCCACAAATGGGCACTGACTGGCAACATAGGTGCCGCCCCACAGTGTCCATCAGTGCCATCCCACAGTGTCCATCAGTGCCACCCCACAGTGTCCATCAGTGCCACCCACAGTGCCCATCCATGCCCAGTGCCCACCTATCAGTGCCCATCTGTGCCACCCATAAGTATCCATCAGTGCCACCCATAAGTGCCACCCATGAGTGCCCATCTGTGCCACCTATGAGTGCCCATCAGTGCCGCCCATGTGTGCCCATCAGTGCTGCCCATGTGTGCCCATCAGTGCCACCTATGTGTGCCCATCAGTGCCGCCTATGTGTGCCCATCAGTGCCGCATACCAGCGCCGCCAATCAGTGCCACCTTATCTGTGCCCGTCAGTACTACCTCATCGATGTCCATCAGTGCCATCTCATCAGTGCCGCCATATCAGTGCCCGTAATTGAAAGAGAAAACTTACTTATTTACAAAAAAATTAACAGAAAAAAATAAAAACATAATTTTTTTTCAAAATTTTCTGTCTTTTTTTAGTTGTTGCGCAAAAAAAAAAATCGCAGAGGTGATCAAATACCACCAAAAGAAATCTCTATTTGTGGGGAAAAAAGGACGCCAATTTTGTTTGGGTACAATGTAGCATGACCGCGCAATTGCCATTCAAAGTGCGACAGTGCTGAAAGCTGAAAATTGGCTTGGGCGGGAAGGTGCGTAAGTGCCCTGTATGGAAGTGGTTAAGTGACGTGGAGCTTTTACAATGGCAGATGGAGGAAGAAAAGTTGGGCTGATAGGATTTTCAAGGGTCTGGAAAGGAAGTATTGTAACAAAAAAACATGAATTCAGTGGCGTATCGTAGGGGGTGCGAGGGGGGCCACCGTCCCGAGCGCAAAATTTAGAGGGGCGCTGTCACGAGTGCGAAGAGGTGGGGGCGCCAACAACAGATGGGACATAGGAACATATGCATGATGTCACCACTCCAGGCTTTACCAGTCATTATCAAGCACGCTCTCCTCTTCCCTACCGCCACCGCTGTCTCACAGAGTGGATCATGTGACCAGACTGGAGCTAGCTAAAAAAAAAGTCCATGGGTCAGGGGGGCGCAAATGACTTGCCTCGCCCCTGGCGCTGACAACCCACGCTACGCCACTGCACGAATTTCCATTTAGTAGAATGTTGAGATTATCATAGTGAGCCCCCCCCTTTGTAGAACCCCCTTTCTCTACAAGTCTTTTTGGGGGTGTCTCTACCAGCTTTGCACATCTAGAGAGGGACATTTTCCCCCATTCTTCTTCTTTGTAAAATATCTCAAGTTCTGTCAGATTGGATGGAGAGCGTCTGTGATCAGCAATTTTCAAGTCTTGTCCACAGATTCTCAATGGGATTTAGGTCTGGACTGTGACTGGGCCATTCTAACACATGCATATGCTTTGATCTAAACCAGGGTTGTCCAAACATTCTAAACAAAGGGCCGGTTTGTTGTTCTTCAGACTCTTGGAGGACCGGACTTTGGCTAGCGGGGGTGGAAATTTTCCTGGCATCATTGGAACTAAACATATGGTATTAGGGGGAGAAATAGTGCCCCACCGTTGGTATCATAGGGAGGAATAGTGCCCCATTAGTGGTGTCAGTGGGAGAAATGGTGCTCCACTGTCGGTGTCAGATGTCAGAATAGTGTCTCGTATCAGTGGGAGGGATACTGCCCTAAGGGCCGGATAAAGGCAAGCAAAGGGCCACATCTGGCCCTCGGGCCGCAATTTGGAGACCTCTGATCGAAACCATTCCATTGTAGCTCTGGCTGTACTTTAGGGTCGTTGTCCTGCTGGAAGGTGAACCTTCCCCGGTCTCAGTTCTTTTGCAGACTCTAAAAGGTTTTCTTCTAAGATTGTCCTGTATTTGTCTCCATCCATCTTCCCATCAACTCTGACCAGCTTCCCTGTCCCTGCTGAAGAAAAGCATCCCCACCACATGATGCTGCCACCACCATGTTTCACGTTGGGGATGGTGTGTTCAGGGTGATGTGCGGTGTTAGTTTCCCCCACACATAGCGGCCAAAAAGTAGAATTTTGGAGTCATGTGACCAGAGCACCTTCTTCCACATGTTTGCTGTGTCCCCTCCCCCACACGGCTTCTCACAAACTGCAAACAGGACTTCTTATGTCTTTCTTTCTCCAATGTCTTTCTTCTTGTCACTCTTCCATAAAGGGCAGATTTGTGGAGAGACCACTAATAGTTGTCCTGTGGACAGATTCTCCCCCCTGAGCTGTGCAGCTCCTCCAGAGTTACCATGGGCCTCTTGGCTGCTTCTCTGATGAATGCTCTCCTTGCCCGGCCCGGTCAGTTTAGGTGGACGGCCATGTCTTGGTAGGTTTGCAGTTGTGCCATACTCTTTTCATTTTCCGATGATGGATTGAACAGAAGCTCCGTGAGATCGTCAAAGCTTGGGAGATTTTTTTATATAACCTAACCCAGCTTTATACTTCTCCACAACTTTATCCCTGACCTGTCTGGTGTGTTCCTTGGCCTTCATGATGCTGTTTGTTCACTAAGGATCTCTAACAAACCTCTGAGGGCTTCACAGAACATAACTGAGATTAAATGACACACAGGTGGACTCTATTTACTAATTAGGTGACTTCTGAAGGCAATTGATTTCAGTTAAGGGTATCAGAGTAAAGGGGGCTGAATACAAATGCCCCCCCCCACACACTTTTCACATATTTATTTGTATTATTTATCATTTTCCTTCCACTTCACAATTATGTGACACTATTAGCTGGATTCAGGTACAGTTACAATGGCGTATCAGTAGATACGCCGTCGTAACTCTGAATCCGCGCCATTGTATATTTAAGCGTATTCTCAAACTGAGATACACTTAAATGTTGCTAAGATACGACCGGCGTAAGTCTCCTAGGCCGTCGTATCTTAGCTGTCTATTTACGCTGGCCGCTAGGGGCGTGTACGCTGATTTACGCCTAGAGTATGCAAATGAGCAAGATACGCCTATTCACGAACGTACGCACGCCCGTCGCAGTAAAGATACGCCGTTTACGTAAGGCGTTTTCAGGCGTAAAGATAAACCACCAAAAAGATGGCGCAGCCAATGTTAAGTATGGACGTCGGAACAGCGTCAAATTATTCACGTTTTACGTCGTTTGCGTAACTCGTCCGTGAATGGGGCTGGGCGTAAGTTACGTTCACGTCGAAAGCGTTGACTATTTGCGACGTGATTTTGAGCATGCGCACTGGGATACGTTCACGGACGGCGCATGCGCATCCGTTTGTTCGGCGCGTCATTTACGTGAGGTCACAATTCATTACCATACAACACGCCCACTACAGCCTACTTTGAATTACGCGCGCTTACGCCGGCCCATTTGCGCTACGCCGCCGTAACTTAGGACGCAAGTTCTTTGTGAATACAGCACTTGCCTCTCTAACTTACGGCGGCGTAGCGTATATGAGATCGATGCGCTACGCCCGCCTAAAGTTAGGCACAGCTACGTGAATCTGGCTATTTGTGTTGGGTCTCTCACATAAAATCCCAATAAAATACATTTACGTTTTTGGTTGCAACATGACGAGATGTGGAAAATTTCAAGGGGTATGAATACTTTTTCAAGGCACTGTACATATAGATATAAAAACATATTGTTCTGTTTGATTCCTGCACTTCCACACATCGTCATGACAACATTTAGTCTTGATTTTCTAAGCGTATATTTTGATATCTGTTGATTTATTCTCGGGGGGGGAGCAGGTTGGGGGGTAATTGTTCTCTTTTCTCATGACAGCCGATAACGGCTATAAATACTCATCTGTACAAAAACATCTCTGTAGGTCATCATTTCTCCTCCTTCTATCGCAGAAATATTTACAGCGCGCTAAAAAAAAAACTGATGTGTTAAAAATAAAAATAATACCGGCGTGCTCATCATTATTGGGCTTCTCATAACTGTGGAGATCAGGAAAGTTGCACCTCCCTGTGATGATGGGTATTCAGGGTGCGATTTGACTCTTCTCCCCTGCCCCCTGGAGTTCTATGGTCCTCCGGCATGGACTGGGACAAAAAATATGCCCGGGAATTTTAGACTGAGCAGCCCATGGCTAATTTATCGGGAGGCACGGAGAGCATGGGGGGCGGAGAATGTGGGGGGGGGGGTGGAGAACCCCCGGGGAGTGTGGAGAGCACTAGGGGCGGTCGGAGAGCACTGAGGGGGCAGGGACCACGGGGGGGGCTGGAGAGCACAAGCAGGGGAAGAGAACACAGGAGGTGGAGAGCACAGGGGGGGTGGAGCCAGTGCCGATCCTGACCTCCCTGGGGCCCTAAGCAAAATGACATGTCACAGGGGGGGGGGGGGGGGGGGGCGCTGTCGGTAATGGCATCTTACATTAAAGTGAGAAGCGGGGGTGCTGACTTCTTACCTCTTCTCCCATGCAGCCAGCGAGTTAAGAAGCGGGGTGAGGGGCCTCTAGTAATTTGGGTGGCCCTCCACAGCTTTGCGGGGCCCTAAGCGGCTTGCATAGTGAGCCTATAGGGCGGATCGGCCCTGGGTGGAGCACACAGAGGGGCTGGAGAGCACAGGGGGGGGGGGGTCAGAGAGCACTGAGGGGGCGGGGACCACAGGGGGCTGGAGAGCACAAGCAGGAGCAGAGAACATGGGAGGAGAACAGCACAGGGGGGTGAAGAGCACAGGGGGGTGAAGAGCACAGGGGGGATGGAGAGTACAGGGGGGCCGGAGAGCACATGGGCGGCCGGAGAGCACAGGGGGGCCTGAGAGGACAGGGAGGGGCTGAGGAGCACTGGGAGGAGCTGGAGAGCCCTGAGGGGCTGGGGAGTAAATGAGCGGCCGGAGAGCACAGGGGAGCTTGAGAACACTGGGAGGGGCTGGAGAAAAATGGTGGGGCCGATGAGCACAGGGGGGCCTGAGAGCACTGAGAGTGGCTGGAGAGCATTAGGGGGGGCGGAGAGTACAGGGGTTGATGAGCACAGGGAGGCCTGAGAGCACTGGGAGAGCTAGAGAGCATGGGGGGGGGGGGCTGAAGAGCACTGGTGGGGCTGATGAGCACAGAGGGGCCTAAGAGCACTGGGAGGGTCTGGAGAGCACTGGTGGGGCCGATGAGCACAGGGGGGGCCTGAGAGCACTGAGAGGGGCTGGAGAGCACTGGGAGTGGCTGGAGAGCATTAGGGGGGCCGGAGAGTACAGGGGTTGATGAGAACAGGGGTCTGAGAGCACTGGGAGGGGCTAGAGAGCATGGGGGGGCTGGAGAGCACTGGTGGGGCTGATCAGCACAGCACAGTGCAGGACTCAGAAGTGCGCTACACACAGGGTGCAGGACTTAGGAGTAAGCTACGTATAGGGTGTAGGACCCAGGAGTTACGGTACAAGGTGCAGGACTCAGGAGTACGCTAGATACAGGGTGCAGGACTCAGGAGTGTGATATGTACAGGGTGCAGGACTCAGGAGTGCGATATGTACAGGGGGCAGGACTCAGGAGTACTCTATGTAGAGGGTGCAGGACTCAGTAGTACGCTAAGTACAGGGTGCAGGACTCAGGAGTACGCTAGGTACAGGGTGCAGGACTCAGGAGTACGCTAGGTACAGGGTGCAGGACTCAGGAGTACGCTAGGTACAGGGTGCAGGACTCAGGAGTATGCTAGGTACAGGGTGCTGTATTCTCTTCTCTACATCTGTTCAAAGTGCTGAATTTATAAAGCTTGTCTGAGCTGTCAGAAAACATGGGGCAGAAAGCTGAAATTACACTCTGCAGAGCTCAGTGAGGAGAGCTGATTGAAGGGCAGGGGCGTTGATCTCTCTGGGCTGAACACATCATCCATAGGAAATGCGTTGTGCGGGGAAGTGCGGACAACATTGCTATAAATAGTGACATGAACATGGGAAGGAGTCGGATGTTTGTAGTAATGGGCGGCGGTCATTATCCGTTTCTGAAATCTAATGAAATAAGAGCCCCATTATTACCCAGATAGAGCGCCACTCAGGAGTACCAAGGAGGGCACCGAGTACATAGAATAGAGATAATCATACATGATGGTACCAGGAACCTCTTCACCACCAAGGCGAAACAAATGTTAATGCCTGAACACAACGTTGCAACTTTGACCCGTGTTAGTAACTCTGTACAAACACTATGGCCCAGATTCGCAAAGGGCTTACAACGGCGCAACGCCATTTGCGCCGTCGTAAGTCCTAATCTGGGCCGTCGTATCTATGCGACTGATTCTTAGAATCAGGTTACGCATAGATATCCATTAGATCCGACAGGCGTAAGGCTCTTACGCTGTCGGATCTTAAATGCAATTTTTTTTCCGCCGCTAGGTGTCGCCTCCGTCGTTTATGCAAATTAGCAAATTACGCGAATTCCCGAACGTACACCCGACCGACGCAGTGAATTTACGACGTTTACATAAGATTTGCGACGTGTAAAGTTGCCCCTGGGTCTATGAGGCGCAGTCAATGTTAAGTATGGACGTCGTTCCCGCGTCGCGATTTGAAAATTTTACGTCGTTTGCGTAAGTCGTCCGTGAATGGCACTGGACGACATTTACGTTCACGTCGAAACCAATGACGTCCTTGCGACGTCATTTACCACAATGCACGTTGGAAAATTTTAGGGACGGCGCATGCGCAGCACGTTCGGCGCGGGAATGCGCCTAATTTAAATGATCCACGCCCCCTACCGGATGATTTGAATTACCCGCGCTTACGCCGGCCCCTTTTACGCTACGCCGCCGCAACTTACGGAGCAAGTGCTTCGTGAATACAGCGCTTGCTCCTGTAATTTATGGCGGCATAGCGTAAAGACGATACGCTGCGCCGCCGTATCAGTGCGCGCCCCTACCTGAATCTACCCCAATGTTGTCAAAATTATTTGGAACGCCTGCCTTTCCACGCACATGACCTTTAATGGCATCCCAGTCTTAGTCCGTAGGGTTCAATATTGAGTTGTCCCCGCCCTTTGCAGCTATAACAGCTTCACCTCTTCTGGGAAGGCCGTCCACAAGGTTTAGGGGTGTGTCTATGGGAAGATCCGGCCCCAATGTTTAGGGGTGTGTCTATTGGAAGGCGCTCCACAAGGTTTAGGAGTGTGTCTATGGGAAGGTTTAACCATTCTTCCAGAAGCGCATCTTTGAGGTCAGGCGCTGGTCTCGCAGTCTCCACTCTAAGGCCGGGTACACACGAGAGGATTTATCCGCAGAAACGGTCCTCCGGACCGTTTCCGCGGATAAATCCTCTGGCGGATTTTGATCTCATGGTTGTACTAACCATGAGATCAAAATCCCCGCGGAATTCCGTCCCTCGGTGACGCGTTGCGCCGTTGCCGCGATGATGACGCGGCGACGTGCGCGACGCTGTCATATAAGGACTTGCGTCGAATCATTACGACGCATGCGGGGGATGGATTCGGACGGATTGATCCGGTGAGTCTGTACAGACCACCTAAGATACACTACGCCGCCGTAACTTACTTTTTTAATTTCAAATCCTGAAAGAACCCGCGCCGTAAGTTACGGCGGCGTAGTGTATCTTTGGCGGCGTAATGGCGCCTAATTCAAATGGATGTAATGGGGGCGTGTTTTATGTAAATACGTTGTGACCCGACATAAACAACGTTTTTTTTTTTACTGCGCCGTCCGTGGGGGTATCCCAGTGCGCATGCTCGAAATTAACCCGGAACAAGCCAATGCTTCCGACGGTGACGTCATTCTACGCAAATCCCTATTCGCGAACGACTTACGCAAACAACGTAAACATTTCAAAATTCTACGCGGGAACGACGGCCATACTTAACATTGAGTACGCCTCATAACAGCAGCTTTAACTATACGCCGAAAAAAGCCGAACAAAAACTACGTAAAAAAAATGCGCCGGCCGGACGTACGTTCGTGGATCGCCGTAACTAGCTAATTTGCATACTCGACGCAGATTTCTACGGAAACGCCACCTAGCGGCCGCCGAAAAATTGCATCTAAGATCCGACGGCGTACGCCTGTCGGATCGATCCCAAATGCCGTCGTATCTTTGTTTTGTGGATACAAAACAAAGATACGACGCGGGAAATTTTAAATTACGCCGGCGTATCAAGAGATACGCCGGCGTAATGCTTTTGTGGATCTGCCCCATAGGCTCTAATAGGCTTCAAAATAGGATGGGCTCTTGGCGTAGAGTATTGCGCTATGAGCCCACCCTTCCGGGCAATTGGGAAGTGGGTCTGATACCTGTCACCCCAATTGGCTAAAAGGACAGGCGATCCTATTGGATGCCTAAGAGGAGGGGAGGAGACACACGGTGGAAGCGAGGAGAAAGGAGGAGAAGAAGACACAGTGATCCTCCTTCCGACCAATTGGGAAGTGGGTCTGATACCCGTCACCCCAATTGGCTGAAAGGGCAGGCGATCCTATTGGACGCCTAGGAGGAGGGGAGGAGACGCACTGTGGTAGCGAGGAGGAAGGAGGAGAAGAAGACACAGGAGCCGCCACCTGATGCCCCGATCCCTGCCGCTACTCGAAGACCGCTGCTGCCCGATCCGCGCCGCCTAGATTAGGGTAAGTGGACCAATTGCCAGACAGCGAGTGGGGGAGGGGGAGCTTTGCGGTGCCGCGGGAGGAGGGGGGAGAAGGCCGCAGAGCTTCACCTCATTCTCAAATTTCTGAGAAAAATTCCATCAGTGGCGGCTCATTGTTTGGGTGGGGGGGGGGGCAGCAAACAACCACCCCCAGGGCCATCTTAATAGCATCATGGGCCCCTGGGCAAAGTAATGCTATGGGGCCCCTACAAGCTTGCCCCAATTTACGCACCTACTCAAAAGAATGAAAGTACAATATTTCTACTTTACAGCGTGTCCCTTGCCACCGTCACCTGCCACACCTTATGGATTGTCACTTGCCACACGTTGTGGGTTGTCACTTGCCACACATTGTGGGTTGTCACTTGCCACGTCACGCATTGTCACTTGCCACACGTTGTGGGTTGTCACTTGCCACGTCATGCATTGTCACTTGCCACACGTTGTGGGTTGTCACTTGCCACGTAACGTATTGTCACTTGCCACACATTGTGGGTTGTCACTTGCCACGTAACGTTTTGTCACTTGCCACACGTTGTGGGTTGTCACTTGCGCCGTCACGGATTGTCACTTGCCACGTCACCTGCCACACGTTGTGGATTGTCACTTTCCTGCAAAGGTGGTCTCTTGCAAGTCAGGCAGCAGAGAGATGATGTCATCCCTCTGCTTCCTGCGGCTGCTTGCACAGTGAGGGCAGAACTTCAGGGCGTGCGCCGGGCGGTGAGAGATGATGTCATCCCTCTGCTCCCTCGCCCGCCGGCTCCCTGATTGGCCAGCTGTCCGCTCACCCACGAGTCACCCAGTCGCCCGCTCTCTCATCCACGGAGCCGCCCGCTCTCACCCGCATTCTCAGGGGGGAATTTGTCCGGCACTGATGGGGCCCCAGGTGAACGTGGGGCCCCCGGTCTGTGCCCAGTTGTGCCCGCTCAGTAAGACGGCCCTGCACCCCCCCTCAAACAAAAAAAAAACACAGATTTTTCTCAGAGATCTGAGAGTGAGGTGCAGCTTTTTGCATTTTTATTTTCCTTGCATGTGATTAGGTATTCCTTGTAGAGTGAAATTCCATCCCATTCAAGTCGTGGGGAAAATTCCCTTTGTAAAGTGAACAGTCAGTTTTGCCTTCAGAAAATCCGCCCCTTTTGTCTCCTAACTCAGCAATGAAAAAAAAGCAGCGAATTGTACGAAGAAGGAGCCATCAGAGTGACCCGTTAATGGACTCGCCTTCATCCGCTCACAATTCCTGATCTTTAGCGCCGGGAGTCTCGGCCACAACAATGTCTCAAATTGAGGGCAAAATTGCAGGTTGTCAAACCTTCTCGGGGTCTGAGTGCGTCCGATTCCCAACCTACACAACTCAGGGAGAGAACTTCACAAGCTGAACAAAGAATCTCTCATTTGAAAAGGTTACATTGAAAATCTTCTCTAAAATCTACGAGGTCACCCAGGAAAAGCGCGGAGGAAATGATTTCATAAGAAGATACATTGGGGTAGATTCAGGTACCGCTGCGCACTCCTTACGGAGGCGCAGCGTCCCGTTTTTGCCCTGCGCCCCCGCAAATTATTTGCGCTACGCTTCATTCACGAAGCAGTAGCCACGTAATTTGCGTGGGCGCTCCTCAAAAATGCCCGGCGTAAGGGCGCGTAATTTAAATGATCCCGTAGGGGGCGTGGATCATTTAAATTAGGCGCGCTCCCGCGCCGAGCGTAGTGCGCATGCTCCGTCGGGAAACTTTCCCGACGTGCATTGCGGTAAATGACGTCGCCATGACGTCGCCATTCACGATTCACATCTCTCTGTCAAAATTAATGGTACAACTATCTGCCCATCCCCACATGTCAAGGTCCTAGGTGTAGTCCTGGACTCTGAACTCTCCTTTAAGCCTCACGTTCAATCACTGTCCAAATCTTGCCGCCTCAACCTTCGCAACATCTCCAAAATACGCCCCTTTCTGACCAATGACACCACAAAACTCTTAATTCACTCCCTGGTCATCTCTCGCCTCGATTACTGCAACTCCCTTCTCATTGGCTTACCGCTGCATACTCTATCCCCCCTTCAGTCCATCATGAATGCTGCTGCCAGACTAATCCACCTTTCCAATCGCTCTGTCTCTGCTACTCCTCTCTGTCAATCCCTCCACTGGCTTCCGCTCATCCAACGAATTAAATTCAAACTACTAACAATTACCTACAAAGCCATCCACAATTCTGCCCCCCCCCCTCCCCTACATCAATGACCTAGTTTCTAAATACCAACCTAATCGCTCTCTTCGTTCTTCTCAAGACCTCCTACTCTCTAGCTCTCTCATCACCTGCTCCCATGCTCGTCTCCAGGACTTCTCTAGAGCCTCTCCAAGCCTATGGAACTCCTTACCCCAATCTATCCATCTATCTCCTTCTCTATCAGCTTTTAGAGGATCCCTGAAAACCCTTCTCTTCAGAGAAGCCTACCCTTCCCACACATAACTGTTTTTTCATTTGAGTCCATCTGATCACCCCCCACAGCTAACTACCCTTTGTTCCACTTGACCCTCCCTTCTAGATTGTAAGCTCTAACGAGCAGGGCCCTCTGATCCCTCCTGTATTGATTGTATTGTGACTGTACTGTCTTCCCTGATGTAAAGCGATGCGCAAACTGTTGGCGCTATATAAATCCTGTATAATAATAATAATGATAATAATTCACTTACGCAAACAACGTAAATTTCAAATTTCGTGACACGGGAACGACGGGTATACGTAACATTGGCTGCCCCTGCTAATAGAAGGGGCAGCCTTACGCAAAAACCGACGTACGCAAACGACGTAAACTGCGTACGCAGGGCTCGCGTAGGGTTGTGAATCGGCGTTAGTATGCAATTTGCATACTATACGCTGAGCACAACGGGAACGCCCCCTAGCGGCCATCGCAAGAATGCAGCCTAAGATATGCGGGCATAAGAGCCTTATGCCAGTCATTTCTTAGGCTGCAGTCGGCGTATCGAGGTTCCTGAATCAGGAGCATTCGATACGCCGGGGCAAGTAAGCAATTGCGCTGCGTAACTATGGTTACGCAGGCGCAATTGCTCTTTGAATCTACCCCATTGTATTTACTTTCCGATTCACATTTTTACAGTGACAATGTATTACACGGGTTTTTAGGCCCCATTTGCACAGCGCTGGGCGTCACGATCATGTGCGTTTTTCACCATGGCAACATTATATTGCTCTGGTCAAAGTGTGTTAAAAGAAATAAATAAAAATTAACCACTTCCCGCCCGGAAGCAGAATGACGGCCGGGCGGTGGTTCAGTTATCCTGACTGGGCGTCATATGACATCCAGCAGGATAACAGCCGCCGCACGCCCGTGGGGGGGGGGGGGTCGCGCATCGCGGCGATCGGTGGTGCGGCATGTCAGTCTGACACACCTCTACACCGACTCTTTACCACGTGATCAGGTGTGTCCAATCACGGCTGATCAGGATGCAAACAGGAAGAGCCGTTGATTGGCTTTTCCTCACTCGCGTCTGACAGACACAAGTAGAGGAGAGCCGATCGTCTGCTCTTATAATGGGGGGGGGGGGTCTGTGCTGATTGTTTATCAGCACAGCCCCCCCTTGGATGCCTGCCCAGGACCACCAGGATGCCACCCTAGACCACCAGGGAAATGCCAATCAGTGCCAATCCCCAATGCCTGCCAGTGCCATCAGTGATGTCCATCAGTGCCATCTATCAGTGCCCATCAGTGCCACGGTGGTTAATGATGGGATGAGGGGTTCCAGCACCTTGTACCTCTGGACCCCTTTACATTACACAGCACCCTGCACCTCTGGACCCCTTTACATTACACAGCACCCTGCACCTCTGGACCCCTTTACATTACACAGCACCCTGCACCTCTGGGCCCCTTTACATTACACAGCACCCTGCACCTCTGGACCCTTTACATTACACAGCACCCTGCACCTCTGGACCCTTTACATTACACAGCACCCTGCACCTCTGGACCCTTTTACATTAAACAGCACCCTGCACCTTTGGACCCCTTTTACATTACATAGCACTGCACCTCTGGACCCCTTTACATTACATAGCACCGCACCTCTGGACCCCTTTACATTACACAGCACCCCACAGTTTGTTGCGCAGACACCCCCTAACAGTTCTGGACCCCCTGCATGTTACACAGACCTCCCTACAGTACAGATCCCCTCCCTAGAGTGCAGACCCTCCTCCCTACAGTACAGACCCCCTCCCTACAGTGCAGACCCCCCTCCCTACAGTACAGACCCCCCTACAGTACAGACCCCCCTACAGTACAGACCCCCTCTACAATAAAGACCCCCCTACAGTACAGACCCCCTCTACAGTACAGACCCACCTACATTACAGACCCCCCTACATTACAGACCCCCTCTACAATACAGACCCCCCTACATTACAGACCCCCTCTACAATACAGACCCCCCCACATTACAGCCCCCCCTCTACAATACAGCCCATACAGCCCCCCTACATTACAGAGATGTGACCTTCGGCCCTTGGGCCGTCACGGGCCACCGCAGGCCATCATGGGCCGCCGCGGCCCAACGGGCATATGCCCGGTATGCCCTATGGCCAGTCCAAGCCTGACCATAGGTGTACATCGGCTCCTCTAAGGAGCCGTAGCAAGCGCACGCACGCCCGCTGTTATAAGGCAGAGGGACCCCATGCGTGTGGCCGGCGGCTGTGTTGTCCGTCGGCCACAACGAACACAGGAACGAGATCCAGAACGGCGATCTGTCAATAGATCAAAAAACTATTAGATAATCACCTGAACGACCACAACATACAGGGATATACAATGTAACACTGACATATAATCACACACATAGGAGGGACTGGATGGACTTGTATCTTTTTTCAACCTCACCCACTTTGTAATGTATGACAGGGGCGTTAGAGAGAGATCTGCTGTTCCTAGTGATTAGGAACAGCGATCTGTCTCCTCCAGTCACTCCCCTCCCCCTACAGTTAGAAACACCTCCCAGGGAACATTTAACCCCTTGATCGCCCCCTAGTGTTAACCCCTTCCCTGCCAGTGTCATTTATACTGTAATCAGTGGCTATTTTTAGCACTTATCGCTGTATAAGTGTCACTGGTCTCAAAAAAGTGTCAAAAGTGTCCGATCTGTTCCGCCGCAATGTCGCAGTCCCGCTAAATATAGCAGATCACCGCCATTACTAGTAAAAAACAAAAATAATATTAAAAATGCCATAAATTGATCCCCTATGTTGTAGACGCTTTAACTTTTGCGCAAACCAATTAATATACGCTTATTGCGTTTTTTTTACCAATAATATGTAAGAACACATTTTGGTCTAAACTGATGAAAAAAATACCATACCAGGCCACATGCTCTCAACATAGCCTACACACAAAGGTGGGCTCTGCCCCCCGCCCCAAAGCACCTTGTCCCCATGTTGGTCGGTACAAAGGCCCTTCCCCACAACCCTGCCTGGTGGTTGTGTGGGTCTGCGGGCACAGGGCTTATATGAATCTGGAAGCCTTCTTTAAGCCCCCTGGATCCCGCCCCCCCTAGTATTTGATGCTCAGATAAGGGTCTGGCATGATCTTGAGGGGGGGGACAGACCCCACACCGTTTTTTTTTTGCCATGGGCTTCCCCCTCAAGATCTTTACCCAGGGCCGCCATCAGGGGGGTACAGGCATTACACCTGTAAGGGGCCTGATGGTCCCCAGGGGCCCAACTGTCCCCCCTATCGTTTTTTTTTTTTTTTTTTTTTGCATTTCACATGTAAGGGGCCCGATGGTCCCCAGGCCCCCTTACAGGCCCATCTGGCCCCCCTCCCATTTTTTTGTAATTATTTTTTTGCATTACACCTGTAAGGGGCCCGATGGTCCCCAGGGGCCCTTACAGGCCCGGCTGGCCCCCCTCCCATTTTTTTTCCATTACACCTGTAAGGGGCCCGATGGTCCCCAGGGCCCCTTACAGGACCGACCGGCCCCCGTCCCATTTTTTTTTCTCTGCTCCAGGGGGGCCCTGCCTAAAGCTGTGTAAGGGGCCCCAAAATTGTGATGGCTGCCCTGTCTATACCAGACCCAAAGTGCCCGGTATAGATTTGGGGGGGGGGACCCCACGTCTTTGGTTCCCTATGCTATAGAGGAGGCCCCCCAACTTGCTGCAAAACTGGAAGTCACTTATAGAACTAAGGAAATTGTAATGTTTACTGCTTGCCGACCGCCCACCGTCGTTTTACGGCGGCAAGTCGGCTCCCCTGCACGAGAGCACGTAATATAACGTCGGCTCTCGCGCCCCCCCGCTCGCCCCCGACTCCCGGGCGCGTGCCCGGCAGGCATGATCGCCGCCAGGCACACACGATTGCTCGTTACAGAGAGGGGACCGGGAGCTGTCAGGGGAGAAATGCTGATCAGTCATTTCCCCTAGTGAGTCCACCCCCACCTACAGTTAGAACACACCCAGGGAACATACTTAACCCCTTCCTCGCCCCCTAGTGTTAACCCCTTCACTGCCAGTGGTATTTTTACAGTAATCAATGCATTTTTATAGCACTGATCGCTATAAAAATGGCAATAGTCCCAAAAATGTGTCAAAAGTGTCCGAAGTGTCCGCCATAATGTCGCAGTACCGAAAAAAAATCGCTGATCGCCGCCATTACTAGTAAAAGAAAAAAATATTAATAAAAATGCCATAAAAATACCCCCTATTTTGTAAACGCTATAACTTTTGCGCAAACCAATCAATAAACGCTTATTGCAATTTTTTTTTACGAAAAATAGGTAGAAGAATACGTATCGGCCGAAACTGAGGAAAAAAAAATGTTTTTTTTATATATTTTTGGGGGATATTTATTATAGCAAAAAGTAAAAAATATTCATTTTTTTCAAAATTGTCGCTCTATTTTTGTTTATAGCGCAAAAAAAAAAAAAAAAAAAAAACGCAGAGGCGATCAAATACCACAAAAAGAAATCTCTATTTGTGGGGAAAAAAAGGACGGCAATTTTGTTTGGGAGCCACGTCGCACGACCGCGCAATTGTCAGTTGAAGCGACGCAGTGCCGAATCGCAAAAAGTGCTCTGGTCTTTGGACAGCAATATGGTCCGGGGGGTTAAGTGGTTAAAGGCAGGCGTCCCAATACTTTTGGTAATAAAGTGTGTGTGTGTGTGTGTATATATATATTAATAAATTTTGAAGGAGTTTATATTCTTCTTTTTTTGTCTTCGTGTAATAAAAAGTTATTTAGTGATTTTGCACATTTTATTGAAGTGGATGGGGTAGATTCAGAAAGCAATTGCGTCTGCGTAACCATAGTTACGCAGCGCAATTGCTTAGTTGCGCCGGCGTATCAACTGCTCCTGGTTCAGAAAGCTCGATACGCCGACTGCAGCCTAAGATATGCGTGGCATAAGGCTCTTATACCGTCGTATCGTAGGCTGCATTCTTACGCTGGCCGCTAGGTGGCGTTCCCGTAGTGGTCAGCGTAGAGTATGCAAATTGCATACTAACGCCGATTCACAACCCTACGCGAGCCCTGCGTTTGCATTTTACGTCGTTTGCGTTCGTCGGGTTCCGCGTAAGGCTGCTCCTGCTATTAGCAGGGGCAGCCAATGCTAAGTATACCCGTCGTTCCTGGGTCGCGAATTTAAAATTTTACGTCGTTTGCGTAAGTGAATCGTGAATGGCGCTGGACGCCATTTACGTTCACTTTGAAGCAAATGACGTCCTTGCGACGTCATTTGCCGCAATGCACGTCGGGAAAGTTTCCCGACGGAGCATGCGCACTACGTTCGGCGCGGGAACGCGCCTAATTTAAATGATCCACGCCCCCCTACGGGATCATTTAAATTACGCGCGCTTACGCCGGCCATTTTTATGGAGCGCCTCCGCAAATTACGGAGCTACTGCTTCCTGAATCAAGCGTAGCGCAGGTAATTTACGGAGGCGTAGCATAAAAACGTAACGCAGCGCCTCCGTAAAAAGTGCGCGGCACTACCTGAATCTACCCCGATGTGTTGGGTTTTCTGTGTGAAAGGAATGAAATTTGTATCCATAGTTATGTTTTCCCGTTGGTGTAATTCTTTTGTTTCTTCTACAATTAATAGTTTATTCCTCTCCACATGAAGAACAATAACAGGTAAGAGTCTGGAGGACGATTCGTTGGTTTCCAAGAAGCCCCGACAATTCCCATGATGTACAACAAAGGGGGGGGGAGGGGGGGATCGCTTTAATATTGAGGCGCGGGAAGGGGTTGTACTTTGAAGAATATAATGCGTATTGTTCGGGAAGATTTTATTTCGCTGTGAATTTAACTGTAATTACATTTTGTAAAGAATTGATGAAACTGTTACAGTGCAATTAGAGCGCCTTGTACTCCTCGGTTTTCACGTGCGATTGATTCACGCCGAGAGAGAGAGAGAGCTGCGCTGAGCTGATGGCGGTTTTCATCGGCGTCGTATTCTACGCACACCGAGATCTTCAGCTTAGAAAATGAGAACTTTCCCAATGTGAAAATTTGGCTAGCCGCAGACACCAAGGGCCAGATTCATAGAGATCTGCGGCGGCGTAACGTATCGTCTTTACGTTACACCGCCGCAAGTTTTCAGCGCAAGTGCTTGATTCACCAAGCACTTGCGTGTAAACTTACGGCGGTGCAGCGTAAAGCCGTCCGGCGCAAGCCCGCCTAATTCAAATGGGGCGTGTACCATTTAAATTAGGCGCGCTCCCGCGCCGAACGTTCTGCGCATGCGAAAATTTCCCACCGTGCTTTGCGCGAAATTACGTCGCCCCCGACTTAATGTTTTGAACGGCGACGTGCGTTACGTCGTTTCGTATTCCCGGACGTCTTGCGCAAAAAAAATAAAAATTGAAATTCGACGCGGGAACGACGGCCATACTTTAACATGGGCTGTCTATTGTTACACCACCTCAATAGCAGCCGTAACTTTGCGATGCGAAAAGCCGACTAGCGACGACGTAAGAGAATGCGACGAACGCGCGTACCTTCGTGGATCGCCGTAAACAGCTAATTAGCATACCCGACGAGGAAATCGATCTCCACCCAGCGGCCGCCGAAGTATTGCAGCCTAAGATCCGAAGGCGTACGAAGCCGTACGCCTGTCGGATCGAAGCCAAATGCCGTCGTATCTTTGTTTGTGAATTACAAATAAAGATACGACGCGGCAAATTTGAAAGTACGCCGGAGTATCAGCAGATACTCCGGCGTACTTCTTCTCTGAATCTGGCCCTAAATTTCTTTACAGAGTGGATTAGTAGCGCTAGAGACTTTAACCACTTCAGCCCCCCGGAGGATTTGGCTGCCCAAAGACCGGGCCACTTTTTTGCAATTCGGCGATGCGTCGCCTTAACTGACAATTGCGCGGTCGTGCGACGTGGCTCCCTAACAAAATTGGCGTCTTTTTTCCCCCCACAAATAGAGATTTATTTTGGTGGTATTTGATCACCTCTGCGGTTTGTATTTTTTGCGCTACAAACAAAAATAGAGCGACAATTTAAAAAAAAAAAAACAGTGGGGTAGATTCAAGTAGGGGAGCGCACTACTACGGCGGCGCAGCATACCGTTTTTACTCTACGCCTCCGTAAATTACTTGAGCTACGCTTCATTCACGAAGCATTTGCTCCGTAATTTGCGGCGGCGTTTCGTAAAAGTGGCCGGCGTAAGCGCGCGTAATTTAAATGATCCCGTAGGGGGCGTGGATCATTTAAATTAGGCGCGTTCCCGCGCCGAACGTACTGCACATGCTCCGTCGGGAAACTTTCCCGACGTGCATTGCGGCAAATGACGTTGCAAGGACGTCATTTGCTTCAAAGTGAACGTGAATGGCGTCCAGCGCCATTCACGATTCACTTACGCAAACGACGTAAATTTCGAAAATCGCGACGCGGGAACGACGTGTATACTTACCATTGGCTGCGCCTCCTAATAGCAGGAGCAGCCTTACGCAGAAAGCGACGAACGCAAACGACGTAAAACATGACCGCCGGGCGCGCGTACGTTTGTGAATCAGCGTGAGTATGCAATTTGCATACTCTACGCTGACAACTACGGGAACGCCACCTAGCGGCCAGCGTCAGAATGCAGCCTAAGATACGACGGCATAAGAGCCTAATGCCAGTCATATCTTAGGCTACAGTCGGCGTATCGAGCTTTCTGAATCAGGAGCAGTCGATACGCCGGCGCAACTAAGCAATTACGCTGCATATCTATGGATACGCAGACGTAATTGCTTGCTGAATCCACCCCAGTATTTTTTACTTTTTGCTATAATAAATATCCCCAAAAATATATATTAAAAAAATTTATTTTTTTTCCTCTGTTTAGGCCGATACGTATTCTTCTACATAGAGGGCTAGATTCAGGTAGATCTGCACATTTTTACGGCGGCGCAGCGCATCGTATTTATGCTACGCCGCCGTAAGTCAGAGAGGCAAGTGCTGTATTCACGAAGCACTTGCCTCCTAAGTTACGGCGGCGTAGCGTAAATGGGGCCGGCGTAAGCGCGCCTAATTCAAATAAGGATGAGGGGGCGTGTTTTATGTTAATTATTGGTGACCCGACGTGATTGACGTTTTTCCCGAAACGGCGCATGCGCCGTCCGTGGAATTTCCCAGTGTGCATTGCTCCTAATACGCTGCAAGGACGTCATTGGTTTAGATGTGAACGTCAATTACGTCCAGCCCCATTCACAGACGAGTTACGCAAACAACATAAAATTTACAAATTTCGACGCGGGAACGACATCCATACTTAACATTGGCTACGCCACCTAGGGGGCAGTTTTATCTTCACGCGGCGTATCTCTTACGGAAACGGCGTATCTTTACTGCGACGGGCAAGCGTACGTTTGTGAATCGGCATATCTAGCCATTTACATATTCTACGCCGAAAACAACGGAAGCGCCACCTAGCGGCCAGCGGAAAAATTGCACCCTAAGATATGACGGCGCAGGCCGTCGTATCTTAGCTAGGTTTAAGTGTATCTCAGTTTGAGTATCTCACTTAAACTTACGACGGCGCAGATTCCGAGTTACGTCGGCGTATCTACTGATACGCCGGCGTAACTCTTTGTGAATCCGGCCCATTGTTGGTAAAAAACAATCGCAATAAGCGTATATTGATTGGTTTGCGCAAAAGTTATAGCGTCTACAAAATAGGGGGATAGTTTTATGGCATTTTTATTAATATTTTTTTTTTTTACTAGTAATGGCGGCGATCAGCGATTTTTATCATGACTGCGATATTGCGGCGGACAGATCGGACACTTTTGATGCTATTTTGGGACCATTGTCATTTATACAGCTATAAAAATGCACTGATTACTGTGTAAATGACACTGGCGGGAAAGGGGTTAACCACTAGGGGGGCGAGGAAGGGGTTAAGTGTGTCCTAGGGAGTGATTCTAACTGTGAGGGGGCTGGGCTACAAGTGACACGACACTGATCACTGCTCCCAATCACAGGGAGCAGACGATCCCTGTCCTGTCACCAGAGCTGGACTGGGACAAAAATTTGGCCCTGGACTTCATCCAGACTGGCCCACTTTGACAGGTCTCTCCCATGGCGGCCGGACAACTCCCGCCCCCCCCCTCCCGGCCACCCAAGCCCCCTCTCCCCCCTTCACTAGCCACTAGCCGTTCTACTTTATTAGAGTAGAACGGCTGGTATCGGTACTCTTATAGGCAGTACCAGTGGGCAAGCTAGACATTATTTCACCCGGGGCAAAGAATCAGTTCGGTGCCCCCCTTATGGGACAAGATTGGGCAGAAGTGAGAAACTCCCCCAGGCCATAGCTGTTGAGTCAACTGTCTGTCCCCTCCCCCATGCTCCTCTGTCGTCCCCCTGCTTCTTTGTTCCCCCCAGGTGAGCGCTGCGGGAAGGGAGAGACAAAGGAGCAGAGGGGGGGGCGGCAGTCCGCTGTCACTGAAGCCGGCCCACTGAGCCATCGGCCCACCGGGAAACTCCCTGTAGTCCCAATGGCCAGTCCCTAGGCAGAACAGGGAAATTCCTTGTTTACACAAGCATCCCCCAGTTCTGCCGCTCCGTGACACGATCGCGGGACACTGGCGGAGATCGAGTCTGCGGGTCCGGCGGGGGCGCGGTCACGGAGCTCGTGGGGAAAATGGGCCGCTTGGCGACAGTTTCAAAGTAACGTACCTGCCCGTGCCATTCTGCCGACGTAAATGTACGTTACGCAGTCGACAAGTGGTTAAAATAAACTAGGAGGTCAATATATAAAATGTTCGTTGTGCGGATTTAATAAACATTCACATAATCAGGACGAAAAATTGCTGTCATTTCTCTAATATGTATAGTTCCTATATCGTCAGCACCACCTAGCAGCCATAATGATTTTTTTCCCCCCCAGAAATACCTCATCAGGAAAAAAAGAAAAAAAAGTACTATTGCCACCAGAGGGCGCTGATGATATAGGATACACACATACAGTGCCTTGAAAAGTATTCATACCAAGTGCTGGGACAAGGTCATTTGGTGCCCAGGGCGAAGATGGCAAACTGCGCCCCCCCCCCAATTATCGTCACTGTTTATTGTCACCATTGTGACTATTTGTGCCTAGCTGTCTGGAGATGATTTCCGCAGGTATTCTTGCCCTTGAATGCAGCCTCAGTGTGCCCGTCATTACAGCCTCAGTGTGCCCACCATTACAGCCTCAGTGTGCCCGCCATTACAGCCTCAGTGTGCCCGCCATTACAGCCTCAGTGTGCCCGCCATTACAGCCTCAGTGTGCCCGCCATTACAGCCTCACTGTGCCCGTGAATGCAGCCTCACTGTGCCCGCCATTACATCCTCACTTTGCCCGTGAATGCAGCCCCACTGTGACCATGAATGCAGCCTCACCGTGTCCGCCATTACAGCCTCACTGTGCCCGTGAATGCAGCCTCACTGTGCCCACCATTACAGCCTCACTGTGCCTGCCATTACAGCCTCACTGTGCCTGTCATTTCAGCCTTACTGTGCCCACCATTACAGCCTCATTGTGCCCATGAATGCAACATCACTGTGCCCACTATTACAGTCTGACACTGTGCCCACCATTACAGTCTCACTGTGCCCATCAAATGCAGCCTCGACTTTCCCAATCATTAGTCTCACTGTGCCCACCATTACAGCCTTACTGTGCCCTTAAATGCAGTATCACTGTGCCCATGAATGCAACATCACTGTGCCCACCATTACAGTATCACACTGTGCCCATTACAGTCTCACACTGTGCCCATTACAGTCTCACACTGTGCCCATCAAATGCCCATCAAATGCAGCCTCGACTTGCCCATTAGTCTCACTGTGCCGACTAATTCATACTGACTGTCACTGTCGTCTGGTTAGTAATGCATACACAGCGGCCATCTCCCGCTGTGTATCACGGAGTTGGCTGGGTCTGTGTTCAGACTTCGGCAGGCGCGCTGTAACAAAGTACCGCTCCTCTAGACTGGCTCGTGTGATAGGCGGAACACTGCTATCACATGAGCCGGTCTAGGATGGAGCTCGCCAAACACAAACACAGCCAGCGCCGAGCTAGTATGTACTGTGAAGCACACTGCCAGCCCGGCACTTCACCTGCGCCCCCTCCCGCCCGCAAACTGTATCGCCCGGGGCATCCGCCCTTCCGCCCCTGCCTTGTACCGGTCCTGTTCATACCCCTTTAAATTTTCCAAATTTTGTCATGTTACAACCAAGAAAAAATAAAAAAATATTTTATTGGGAATTTATGTGATATCTTGGGAATTTTGGGGGGCCACACCCCTGATGGACCGGCTGCCACTGTCCATTACAGTGGTCAGTGGGAGAAAAAATAATACATCCGCCCCTTTTAGAAATCCGCCCCCATCGTATGAGCTCTGACCATCATGCGGCCTCTTCTGTATGCATCCGCCCCTTGCAGAGTTCAATGAATAACCCGCCCCGCCCCTTGCAGAGTTCAATGAATTACCCGCCCCTTGCAGAGTTACACGAGCATCGTGAGCGTGCTGCAGCGTGTGGGACAATGTCGTGTTGATTGCGCAGTGGCCGTGATGAACAGCTGTTCATGTTTGGAGATTTTCGGCGGCTCCGTTGTGCTGCGTACTGCGCAAGTGATTCTCCTATTGCCCAGGGACCCCATAATCTCCTAGTTCCCAGGGGGGCCCATGAGTCGTCAGTCCGCCCCTGGTCCCTGGTTTTACTGAGGCTGGCAACCCTGATGGGGCCCCCTAGTGGCATGGGGCCCTTGTGCCCGAATTGGTCAGTCCTCCCCTGAGACACCATTAAGGTTCATAAACCCAAGGGTGAAACCAAAATATAAATGATACAATCCAAGATCAAACAATCCATGTGAGATTTATTTTTTTAACTTTTTTTTTCTTTATTTAAACTTTTCTTTATTTTTTGTATGAAAAGCAAACATTTCAGAAAAACGGAAAGCCGATCTTCACAATAATTGATTGCAGATGGACGGATAATGAGCACACAACCGCAGCAATGTCTGTAGGTATCAAGACAACATCATTGGTATCACGGCTCATGCCATATCAAGCGATTCATACCCCATGCGATTCTGCAATGTTGCAACCTATAAAGTGTCTCTCAGGCAGCAAAAAATAAATAAAAAAGACGAACAAATAGTTGCAGCCCTTTGTGCTGAGAATAAAGTCAAAGTGGTTTCCCACCTCCAACCTACGAAAGAAGTTTTCTTGTCCAAAGAGAGAAGGACGTCCTTATTAGAAGGCACAATTGTTTCTCAGTCTTCTGCTTCTACGTTCTTTGGGATCCTCCCGGGAATTCCTCCGTGCAGGACCGGGACATCGCAGTCCAAGTATTGAGCTTGTAATAGAATCTATAAATAACTGACTCTACTTTAGATTCCCCTCCAGTTCCTTTTAAGTAGAAATTAACTTTCGAATGGACGTGTTTTGACATAAGTCGCTTAACTCACAGTTTGCATAGAAACACACCCTGTGAGTCAATGTGGTTAAGCCGATTCACGGAGCAGCCTGTTGTGTCAGCAAAAGTCATCAGCTAGTTCTTGTTAACTGAAGTCAACAGTTTTAGGCTAGGTTCACACTGCTGCGAATTCAATTTCTGGGATTGACAATCTATTCTATAGAGCTGAATTTGCATCGCACACGGATCAAACTCGCACAGGACCCTTTTTTCCCCGCAGCTTAGATTCACACCGCACTGATGTGAACGGCCAGGGCCGTCTTTAAAGCGGTGGTTCACCCTCCTTAACATCAGTCTAGCATTACATTCGGCATCGTAGCGCGAGCTACAGTATGCCGGTCTTACATTTTTTATCCCCGTACTCACTGTGCTATTGCAAATTGAAGATTCCGACTCCCGCGGGGAATGGGCGTGCCTATGGAGAGGGAGGATGATTGACGGCCGGCTCTGGCACGTCACGCTCCCCGAAGACAGCCGGAGTAGGTCTCGGCTCTTCACGGCGCCTGCGCACAGGCTATGCGCAGGCGATGTGAAGAGCCAAGCCTATTTCGGCTATTTCCGGAGAAGCGTGACGCGCCAGGGCCGGCCGTCAATCACCTTCTCTCACCATAGAAACGCCCATTCCCCGGAATCTTCAATGTACAATAGCACAGTGAGTACGGGGATAAAAAATGTAAGACCGGCATACTGTAGCTCGCGCTACGATGCCGAATGTAATGCTAGAATAAAAAAAATATATATTTTTTTTTTAATAGGGTGAACCCCCGCTTTAATATGGTTTGGGCCATGCCATGTGTAAAATAGAAGAACTTTTTAAAACACTGACCAGACCTGCACCTGCAATGCATGCCATGTCACATGGCATGCATTGCAGGTCTGGTCAGTGTTTTAAAAAGTTCTTCTAATTTACACATGGCATGGCATGGGGATAGGGAGCGGGAGCCAGGGGAGGAGAAAGAAGACCTTACCTTGTCCTGTCTTGGCAAGCTCAGCTCCAGCCTCCGATCAATTCTCCACCGTCTACAGTGACAGTCTGACACACACTGCTAGTGCTAGTCTAGTAGTTTCACTTGACTAAGCATAACAAGCAGGAACCACCAGGCAGCTGCACTCCACTCCACGGTCTCACTCTGATCTCTCACTCCTCCTCCCCCGCTCCTCCGATCAGGTACACTGGTCACGGAACACTGTGCATGCTGCACGCATAGCAAGGGGCAGCGCCAGAACGTCAGTGGAACTCAAGGCCCCACCCACCCGCAGCCCGGCCCGCTCCGGCTCCTCGATCTAAAAAAAATGCAGCACTGACTCTGGCTGCGCGTGGTGCACCGCTGATGACAGTGACAGACACTGTCTGTCTGTTTGGGGATTTTCAGCGCCGATTTGTGGGCAGCACGCGGGCTTAACGGGCGGCTCTGCTTTGGGCCCCTAACAGTGACAGGGCCCTGGGCAGCTTCCCCGTTTGCCCTGCGGTAAAGACGGCCCTGGAACGGCATTAAAGCGGAGGTTCACACAAAAAAGCGAACCTCTGCTTTTTGGATCCATCCCCCCCTGCGGTGACACATTTGGCACCTTTCAGGGGGAAGGGGGGTGCAGATACCTGTCTGAGACAGGTATTTGCACTACTTCTGGGTCTGATCCCCGCGGGGAATCCAGCCTGTGATGTCACCCCCCCCGCTGTCTTCTGGGAAACACTGTTCCCAGGAGAGAGCGGGGACCAGTGACGGCGCGCCGCGATCCTTGCGCATTCGAAGTAGGGAACTGGGCAGTGAAGTCGTTAGGCTTCACTTCCTGATTCTCTCACCGAGGATGGCGGCAGAAGCAGGCGAGGACCGAGCGATTGCTCAGCCTCGGCTGCTGACATCGTGGGCGCGCTGGACAGGTAAGTGGCCATTTTTTAAAAGTCAGCAGCTGCCGTATTTGTAGCTGCTGACTTTTAAAAAAAAAATCGGCGGAACCTCCGCTTTAATGGAAAACAATGTTATTTTAATGACTTGCGAATTTGAGCGATCGCGACGGCTCAAATTCGCAAACGAATTCGCAGCAGTGCGAACCCTTTACTGGCAATCCTTGAAATCCCTGCAAATTTGCGGCAAAATCGCGGCCGCGAAATCGCTGCAAAATCACGTGATTTTGAATTCGCAGCAGTGTGAACCTAGCCTAAAACACAGCCCATCCCTTCTTTCTTCTGCATATAAGCAGGGCCGCCATCAGGGGGGTATAGGCATCACACCTGTCGGGGGCCCGAACGTTCCCAGGGGCCCGGGGCCAATTATCTACAGTCCACAGAATTCCTTGCCCAACAGTTGCATGTACAAAAAAGGGTGGGCATGCTTATGCTCAAGACTCTAAACCCATGCTGAAAGCAAAAGAAAGCTGTTACTGCCGAGCCAATGCGGTCTGATAGCTTCCTTCATCATAGACCTAATAAAGTGGCCACCATGTGGCCAAAATAGGTCAATGATATCATGAGCAAAGATAATTGGCCCGGGACTGACAGCTTTCATTCAGGTTAGGAGGACCATGGATTGATTGATCCCAAGCCAAACAGAGGCTCTACTACAGGGCTGCTCGACCTGTGGCCCGTGTGCCACCTTTGGCTCTCGGAGCCCTCTGATGTGGCCCTTGACTCCAACTCAGGGAAGCACATGCCCATGCTCTGGGATGGTGGTCGGCAAGCTCAGATCGCAATCAACGGGTTGACATCCTGCCATCCCAGAGCATCAGAGTGCAAGGAGCCACCGGAGGAAGCAGGCAGCCGTTGAGGGAGCAGAAGCCACATAAGCTGATGCTTTTTCTGCAGCGCTAGCTCCTGTCCCAGGCAGAGTGATAACAAGTTCACTTCACCTGGGACCTTTCTAACAGACTGGAGAGTGATGCCGGTAAACCGAATCGCATCAGTGTGAAAAGCAGCCTTATGGGGGGGCTCAGGACAGTAAAGCTCATTTACATTTGAAGTTTGGAGGGCAGTAAAACCCCCATAGTTCATTGTGGCCCAAATCACTTAAGTGGCCCTTCAAAAGTTTGTGCACCCCTGCTCTACTATATTTGTAGCCACAAAGGAAAGGACAACTCCATTTTATTTCTCACAATTTTGGAATAAGGTGTCCAAAAGCTCATAAGGATGTGATGGTCAGATGTTCAGAAAACATTGGCCATGTACTGTATTTGAACCCATTGCCAAACCTTTACAGTATCGAGCAAAATTTCTTATTGGGACTTGTAGGTCACAGCAGTGGCATAGTGTCGGGGTGTGAGGGGGGCCACCGCCCCGGACGCAAAATTTAGAGGGGCGCTGTCACGAGTATGAAGAAGAGGGAGCGCCAAGAACAGATGGGACATAGGAACACATGCATGGTCTCACCACTCCAGGCTTTACCAGTCATTATCAAGCACGCTCTCCTCTTCCCTACAGCCACCGCTTTCTCACATGGTGGATCATGTGACCAGACTGGAGATAGCTGAAAATAGGCAAGTCCATGGGTCAGGGGGGCGCAAATGACTTGCCTCGCCCCAGGCGCAGACACCCCACGCTACGCCACTGGGTCACAGCATGGCTGAAGAGTCAAAGATTTTCCCCTCTGTGTCAAGTGATGGAAATGAAAGGCTTTCGAGTTTCGGGATATCGTGTGATTAGGACCTCAGAGCATCACACTGACCGCCACACAGTTGTTGGTGGGAATTATTTTACGCTTAAAGGTGAACATCTTCTTGAGCTCACTGCGGAAGCGGTCATGAAGCCAGGCATACAAGAAGGGATTGCAGCAAGAGGAACTCATGGCGAACCAGTGACAGAGGAGCTGAATGAGCAGGAAATAATGTTTGTTGATGAGGTTGATGTCAATTTCCCGGATGATGTTGAAGACGTGAATGGGAAGCCAACAGATCCCAAAGGCCGTCACCACCAGCACGATGAGCCTGAAGATCTTCCTCTTCCGCAGTCTATCAAACTCTGCCTGGCTCTGAGTAGGGTGGCCAGGGACCACTCTGTTCTTCAGCTTTACGGAGATACAAATATAGGATAGGGATACCGCGGACAAGGGCAGGATGTAAGTGATGATCAAGGTGCTGTAGGCATAGGCCAGCCTCTCTGTCTCTTTGTCAAACCAAAATTCTTCACAAATGGCGAAGCCTTGCTGCTGGAACTCTATGTGGTAAGTATGAGCGATGGCTGGTCCAACTAAGGCAAAGGACAGGAGCCAGATCCCCCCCAGCACATAGATGCAGTTCGTCACAGATATCCTCCTCTTTAATGGGTGGACTGTTGCATAGTACCTGGTGAGAAACAAAACAGGACACATAATTAGCCTTCAAGTAGTGGCAGTGATGATGAACCTTACATGAGCTTTTCAATTGTCTTCTGATACCTTAATTATTTGCACTTGCTTCGGCTTCAACTCACATTAACGGCTAGTTTACGCTTTCTTCAAAACCAGGCTTCAGGCAGGCTTTGTTAAAGCTCTCTGAACGCCAGTCAAAGCTCCTAAATAAAATGGTTTGCTTACAGTCCTGTTTACAACTTGCTTTTGCTTTGCTTCAAAAATGATACTCCATGAAGCTTTACTGGTGCTTCAAAGCGTTTTCAAAGCCTCCATTGAAGTCGATGGCAAAGCTTGCTTGAAGCCCCACTGAAGTCTCACCAAAGCCCCAAAGGGTCAATGAAGCCCCATCAAAGACTCAACAAAGCCCCATCAATGGCTCACCGAAGCCCCATCAATGGCTCACCGAAGACCCATCAAAGGCTCACCGAAGACCCATCAAAGGCTCACCAAAGACCCATCAAAGGCTCACCAAAGACCCATCAAAGGCTCACCAAAGACCCATCAAAGGCTCACCAAAGACCCATCAAAGGCTCACCAAAGACCCATCAAAGGCTCACCAAAGACCCATCAAAGGCTCACCGAAGACCCATCAAAGGCTCACCGAAGACCCATCAAAGGCTCACCGAAGACCCATCAAAGGCTCACCGAAGCCCCATCAAAGGCTCACCGAAGCCCCATCAAAGGCTCACCGAAGCCCCATCAAAGGCTCACCGAAGCCCCATCAAAGGCTCACCGAAGCCCCATCAAAGGCTCACCGAAGCCCCATCAAAGGCTCACCGAAGCCCCATCAAAGGCCCACTGAAACCTCATTGAAGCACCAAGCAAAAGCATGGTGTAAACAGGACTGTAAGCTAACCATTTTATTTAGTGACAGGAGCTTTGACCGGCATTCAGAAAGCTTTAACCACTTGACAACTGGGCACTTAAACACCCTTAATAACCAGACCAATTTTCAGCTTTTGGTGCTCTCACATTTTGAATGACAATAACTCAGTCATACAACACTGTAACCAAATGAAATTTTTCTCCTTTTTTTCCCACAAATAGAGCTTTCTTTTGGTGGTATTTGATCACCTCTGCGGTTTTTATTTTTTCCGCTATAAATGAAAAAAGAAAGAAAATTTTGTAAAAAAAATGAATTTTTCTTCATTTCTATTATAACATTTTGCAAAAAAGTATTTTTTTTTCATAAATTTGGCCTAAAATTTATACTGCTACATATCTTTGGTAAAAAAAAAAAAAAAAAATTGGGTTATTATTTAGTCTGGGTGAAAGTTATAGGGTCTACAAGCTATGGTACCAATTACTGAAAATTGATCAATTTGATCACATCTGATGTACTGACAGCCTCTCTCATTTCTTGAGACCCCAACAAGCCAGAAAAGTACAAATACCCCCCAAATGACCCCTTTTTGGAAAGAAGACATTCCAAGGTATTTAGAAAGAGGCATGGTGAGTTTTTAGAAGTTGTAATTTTTTCCCACAATTCTTTGCAAAATCAAGTTTTTTTTTTTTTTTTTAACAAAATGTTCATATTCGCCGGTTATTTCTCACACACAGCATATGCATAACACTAATTACACCCCAAAACACATTCTGCTATTCCTCCCGAGTATGCCGATACCAAATGTGTGAGACTTTTACACAGCGTGGCCACATACAGAGGCCCGACATGCAGGGAGCACCATCAGGCGTTCTGGAGCACCCAGACCAGTTCTGACATTCCTCTCCTACATGGAAAAATCATCATTTATTTGCTAGAAAATTACATAGAACCCCAAAACATTATATATGCTTTTTTAGCAAAAACCCTAGAGAATACAATGGCGGTCGTTGCAACTTTTTATCGCGCACGTTATTTTCGCAGCAATTGTTCGAATGTGTTTTTTTGGAAATAAAACGGTTTTGTGCTTTTAAAAAAAAAAAAACATTAAAGTTAGCCCAATGTTTTTGCATAATATGAAAGATGAAGTTACGCCGAGTCAATAGATACCCAACATGTCACCCTTCAAAATTGCACACGCTTGTGGAATGGCGGCAAACTTCGCTACTTAAAAATCCCCATAGGCGACGCTTTAAATATTTTTACTGGTTACATCTTTTTAGTTGGAGAAGAGCTCTAGGGCCAAAAGTATTGCTCTCGCTCTAACGTTCGCAGCGATACCTCACATGTGTGGTTTGAACACCGTTTTCATATGTGGGCGGGACTTGCGTGTGCGGTCGCTTCTGTATACGTGCACGCAGGAACAGGGGCGCTTTAAAAAAAAATATATATTTTTATTGTTCATTTCACTTTATTTATTTTAGTTTGATACGTTTTTCCCTAAAAATAAATGTTTTGATCACTTTTATTCCTATTACAAGGAATGTAAACATCCCTTGTAATAGGAATATAGCATGACAGGTCCTCTTTACAGTGAGATGTGGGGTCAATAAGACCCCACATCTCACCTCTAGGCTGGGAAGCCTGAAAAAAAATTAAAAAAAATAAAACGATCCTGGTTTCGATCGTAGCGGTGAGTCAGAAGAGGCACCGGAGGGAGAAGGGAGGGGAGACGTCCCCTTTCGCCTCCCGTAAGAACGATCAAGAGGCGGAACAGCGGCCATGATCGTTCTTATGGTGTAGGGAATCGCTGGCTGAAAAAAATGATATCTGAATGATGCCTGTAGCTGCACCCATCATTCAGATATCCCTGCACAAAGTCAAGGACGTCATGACGGCCGGTGGGCGGGAAGTGGTTAAAACGCATTTTTTTCCCAGAGTATTTTCTGGGTACTGCAGAGTATTAGCCGGGGTATTGCAGAGTATTAGCCGGGGTATTGCAGAGTATTGGTGTTGGGGAATTGCAGAGTATTGGTGTGGGGGTATTGCAGAGTATTGGTGCGGGGGTATTGCAGAGTATTGGTGCGGGGGTATTGCAGAGTATTGGTGTTGGGGAATTGCAGAGTATTGGTGCGGGGGTATTGCAGAGTATTGGTGTGGGGGTATTGCAGAGTATTGGTGCGGGGGTATTGCAGAGTATTGGTGTGGGGGTATTGCAGAGTATTGGTGCGGGGGTATTGCAGAGTATTGGTGCGGGGGTATTGCAGAGTATTGGTGTTGGGGAATTGCAGAGTATTGGTGCGGGGGTATTGCAGAGTATTGGTGTGGGGGTATTGCAGAGTATTGGTGTGGGGGTATTGCAGAGTATTGGTGTGGGGGTATTGCAGAGTATTGGTGTTGGGGAATTGCAGAGTATTGGTGTTGGGGAATTGCAGAGTATTGGTGTTGGGGTATTGCAGAGTATTGGTGCGGGGGTATTGCAGAGTATTGGTGCGGGGGTATTGCAGAGTATTGGTGCGGGGGGTATTGCAGAGTAATTGTGCAGGGGTAATGCAGAGTATTGCCGGGGAGTAATGCAGAGTATTGCCGGGGAGTAATGCAGAGTATTGCGCAGGGGGGTATGCAGAGTATTGAGCAGGGGGGTATGCAGAGTATTGCGCAGGGGGGTATGCAGAGTATTGCGCAGGGGGGTATGCAGAGTATTGCGCAGGGGGGGGTATGCAGAGTATTTTGCAGGGGGGGGTATGCAGAGTATATCGCAGGGGGGGGTATGCAGAGTATTTCGCAGGAGGGAGTATGCAGAGTATTTCGCAGGGGGGGGGGTATGCAGAGTATTTCGGAGGGGGTATGCAGAGTATTGCGCAGGGGGGTATGCAGAGTATTGCGCAGGGGGGTATGCAGAGTATTGCGCAGGGGGGTATGCAGAGTATTGCGCAGGGGGTATGCAGAGTATTGCGCAGGAGGATATGCAGAGTATTGCGCAGGGGGATATGCAGAGTATTGCGCAGGGGGGTATGCAGAGTATTGCGCAGGGGGGTATGCAGAGTATTTTGCAGGGGGATATGCAGAGTATTGCGCAGGGGGATATGCAGAGTATTGCGCAGGGGGATATGCAGAGTATTGCGCAGGGGGGTATGCAGAGTATTGCGCAGGGGGATATGCAGAGTATTGCGCAGGGGGGGTATGCAGAGTATTGCGCAGGGGGATATGCAGAGTATTGCGCAGGGGGATATGCAGAGTATTGCGCAGGGGGGTATGCAGAGTATTGCGCAGGGGGGTATGCAGAGTATTGCCGGGGGTATGCAGAGTATTGCGCAGGGGGGGTATTGCAGAGTATTATAGGGGGTATGCAGAGTATTGTAGGGGGGGTATTGCACAGTATTGCAGGGGGTTTCAGGGATGGCTGAGCAGGGATGGATGGATCTGTGACTGCAATAGTCACAGATCCATCCACAGCGCTGCTGACACCCGCGCTCCCCCCTCTCACACTGTACTGCTCGGTACAGAGAGAGGAGGGAGGAACCGGCGTCATCAAAAGACGCCGGTTTGTTTACATGTGATCGCTCCGTCATTGGACGGAGCGATCACATGGTAAACGGCCGCTATCAGCGGCCGTTTACCGCGATTCGTGATCGGCCGGGTCCTCTGGACCCGGCGGTCACGAATGTTCCCGTGTGCGCGCCCCAGGGGACGCGCGGGAGACGGACTCTGGGAGGACGTACATTGACGCCCTCCTAGAGTTAACCACCCGCCCTGTAGACGTATATTGTCTATGGGGCGGTTACCAAGTGGTTAACAAAGTGTGTCCAGAGCCATGTTTTGAAGCAAGTGTAAGCTAGCCCTTTTAAAGTTCTCTGGGTGCTATTCAAAGCTCCTGTCACTAAATAAAATGGTTAGCTTACAGTCCTGTTTACACCATGCTTTTGCTATGCTTTGCTTCAAATATGATAACCCATGTAGCTTTAGTGGTGCTTCAAAGCATCTTCAAAGCCTCGATAAAAGTCTATAGCAAAGCTCACTTGAAGCCCCATCGAAGGCTCACCAAATTCCCATCAAAGGCTCACCAAAAATAAAGTGGATTTAAAAAAAAAAAATAACCCCCCAACATTGGTGTCAGTGGGCGCAATAATAACCCCCAACATTGGTAAAAAAAAGGAGAAAGAAAAAAAGGCTCACCAAATTTCCATCAAAGGCTCACCAAAAGCCCATCAAAGGCTCACCAAAGCCCCATCAAAGGCTCACCAAATTCCCATCAAAGGCTCAACAAAGCCCCATCAAAGGCTCAACAAAGCCCCATCAAAGGCTCACCAAAGCCCCATCAAAGGCTCACCAAAGCCCCATCAAAGGCTCACCAAAGCCCCATCAAAGGCTCAACAAAGCCCCATCAAAGGCTCAACAAAGCCCCATCGAAGCACCATCAAAGCCCCACTGAAGCCCCATCGAAACCTCATTGAAGCACCAAGCAAAAGCAAGGTGTAAACAGGACTGTAAGCTAACCATTCTATTTAGTGACAGGAGATTTGACTGGCGTCCGGAGAGCTTTACCAAAGCCTGTCCGAAGCCTTGTTTTGAAGTGTAAGCTAGCCCTTAAAGCTCTCTGAGTGCTATTCAAAGCTACAAAAAAAATTATTGTTAACTTACAGTCCTGTTTTTTTTTAACAGAAGGACTTACAGTCCTGTTTACACCTTGCTTTGGCTTCGCTTCAAAAATGATACCCCATGTAGCTTTAGTGGTGCTTCAAAGCGTCTTCAAAGCCTCCATAGATGTTTATGGCTAAGTTTGCTTGAAGCCCCACTCAAGCCCCACCAAAGCCCCATTGATGCTCCATCAAAGCCTCATTGTAGACCCACGAAGCCTCACAAAGCACCACCAAAGCCCCACCGAAGCCTCATCAAGCCCCACAAAGCCTCATCAAGCCCCACAAAGCCTCATCAAAGCCCCACAAAGCCTCATCAAAGCCCCACTAAAGCCCCACTGAAGCCTCATCAAAGACCCACGAGCCTCACCGAAGCTCCACCAAAGCCCCAATAAAATGGTTAGCTTACAGTCCTGTTTACACCTTGCTTTTGCTTTGCTTCAAAAATTATACTCCATGTAGCTTTAGTGGTGCTTCAAAGCGTGTTCAAAGCCCCCATTGAAATCGATGGCAAAGCTTGCTTGAAGCCCCACTGAAGCCTCATTGAAGCCCCACTGAAGCCTCATCGAAGCCTCACCAAAGCCCCATTAAAGGCTCATCAAAGCCCCACTAAAGCCTCATCAAAACCACATTGAAGCACCAAGCAAAAGCAAAGTGTAAAAAGGACTAAAAGCTAACCATTTTATTTAGTGACTGGAGCTTTGACTGGTGATCAGAGAGCTTTAACCCCTTCAATACGGGGCATTTATACACACCTCCATACCGGGCCTATTCCGGCACTTCTCTCCTTCATGTACAAATCATCATTCTTTTGCTAGAAAATTACGCAGAACCCCCAAACATTATATATGTTTTTTTTAGCAGACACCCTAGGGAATAAAATGACGGTCATTGCAACATTTTATCTTGCACAGTATTTGCGCAATAATTTTTCAAACGCCTTTTTTTTGGAAAAAAATTGTTTCATGAATTAAAAAAATAACAAAACAGTAAAGTAAGCACAATTTTCGTAAAATATGAAAGATGATGTTACGCCGAGTAAATAGATACCTAACATGTCGCGCTTTAAAATTACGCACACTCAAGGAATGGCGCCAAACTTCGGTACTTCAAAATCTCCATAGGCAACGCTTTGAAATTTTTTACAGGTTACCAGTTTAGATTTTACAGAGGAGATCTAGCGCTAGAATTGTTGCTGGCACTGTAACGCACGCGGCGACACCTCACATGTGTGGTTTAAACGGCGTTTACATATGTCGGCGGGACTTGTGTGTGCGATCGCTTCTGCGCGCTAGCTACCGGGGACAGGGGCGTTTTAATTTTTTTTTCTTTTTTCTTTACATATTTATTTATTTTTTTACACTTTTTTTTTTATTTAATTTTTTTTTATCACTTTTATTCCTATTATAAGGAATGTAAACATCCCTTGTAATAGGAAATGTGTGTGACAGGTCCTCTTTATGGAGAGATGCGGGGTCAATAAGACCCCGCATCTTTCCTCCAGGCTGAAAAAACGAATGAGATTGGTGAATTTTTTTTTACCGATCTCATGATTACTGTTGCTTTGTAGCCGCAATCGCGGCTTTGTTTACATACGGGGACCCAGGCGTGACGTCATCACATCGCGCCCGGGTCCTCCGACGGTCATAGAGACGGTCACCAGTCATCTCTATGCTTCCTCCGGGCCCCCGATGGCACGGGAGAGCCCGGAGAAGCACCGGATGGCGGCGGGAGGGGGGGGGGATGTCCCCTCCCGCCGCCTATAAGAACGATCAAGCGGCGGAACCCGCCGATATGATCGTTCTTATGTTGCACAGAATCGCCGGCAGAAGAGAAGGATATCTGAATGATGCCTCTAGCTGCACCCATCATTCAGATATCCCCCCCCACAAAGCCCAGGACGTCATATGACGTCCACCCAGGATGGGAGATCCCCTCTGTGGACGTCATATTACAATGGGCCGGTATTGAAGTGGTTAACAAAGCGTGTCCGAAGCCTTGTTTTATAGCAAAGTGTAAACGAGTCGTTAGAGTAATGTAGTTTCTAATAAAGACGAATGGCAGTTCTATGTTTGTTATGAGCTTCTTTTTTTTTGCCCACCGCACAGCTGTGCCATACTAATGTTGGCTGCAGGTTTGGCAGAGGACGTCTGCTATGCCTAATTAATGTTTTGTGCTAATGACTGCCGTAATGAGGAAAGCTTCGCCTTTTCAGAGGAGAATTAGGAAGACTGCCCAGAATAAAATTAAATTTTAGATAAACAGAATGGATACTTTCATTTATGAATATCGAAAAGATTTAAAGTGGTACCGCCATGGGGGCCCCGGCTACCCCTCTTCTCCCCGCACGTCTCATACTTCTCCACACCTCACCATAAGTCCTGAGCCCGGCACCTCACACACACTTTTTGCTAGAAAATTACTTAGAACCCCCAAACATTATATATATTTTTTCAGACACCCTAGAGAATAAAATGGCGGTCATTGCAATACTTTATACCAAATTTGCGCAGTGGTCTTACAAGTGCAATTTTTTGGGGAAAAATACACGTTTTTGAATAAAAAAACAAGACAACAGTATAGTTAGCCCAATTTTTTTCTATATTCTGAAAGATAAAGTTACGCCGAGAAAATTGATACCCAACATGACACGCTTCAAAATTGCGCCCGCTCGTGGAATGGCGACAAACTTTTACCCTTTAAAAATCTCCATAGGCGACGTTTAAAAATTTCTACAGGTTACCAGTTTTGGGTTACAGAGGAAGTCTAGGGCTAGAATTATTGCTCTCGCTCTAAGGCCCCGTACACACGAGAGGATCGATCCGCTGAAATGTATCCGCGGACCGGTTTCAGCGGATAGATCCCCTGGTGTGTACAACCCAGCGGATATTTATCCGCGGATTTTTTTCGGCCCGATGGATTTCCAGCTGATCAAAATTTCTTAGCATGCTAAGAAATCTATCCGCTGGAATCCAGTCCAGCGGATTGATCCGCTGGTCTGTACAGACACAGCGGATCAATCCGTCCGATTACATCTCTCGCATGCGTCGTAATGATTCGACGCATGCGTGGAATTCCTTATATTACAGCGTCGCGCACGTCGCCGCGTCATCATCGCGGCGACGGCGCGACACGTCACCGCGGAGGGAATTCCGCGGGGATTTTGATCTCATGGTTAGTACAACCATGAGATCAAAATCCGCCAGAGGATTTATCCACGGAAACGGTCCTCCGCGGAATCCTCTCGTGTGTACTAGGCCTAACGATCGTGGCGATACCTCACATGTGTGGTTTGAACACAGTTTTCATATGCGGGCGCGACTTACTTATGCGTTCGCTTCTGTGCGTTCGCTCGGTGGGACGGGCGCTTTACATTTTTATTTTTCTCTTATTTATTTAACTTTTTATTTTTTATTTGTACACTGCCTATTTAAAAAAACAATGGGCCACTTTTATTCCTATTACAAGTAGGGTTGTCCCGATACCACTTTGAGACCGAGTACAAGTACCGATACTTTTTTTCAAGTACTGATACCGAATACCGATACTTTTTTCTTAATGTCATGTGACAGTATTTTTTTTTTATTTTTTTTTTTTAACAGTGCTTTCTTTTTTTTTTGGGGGGGGTGGATTGTCAGTGTGTTTTTTTTTATTTACAATTTTATTTTTTAATTAAGTTAGTGATCACCTCCGCTCTCCATCCTGACAAATTGAGGGGGGAGAGCTACATGGAGGGGGAGAGCTGCAAGGATAACGGAGGGGGAGAGCTGCACGGATAACGGAGGGGGAGAGCTACACGGAGGGGGAGAGCTGCACGGACAACGGAGGGATAGAGCTGCCCGGATCACGGAGGGGGAGAGCTGCACGAATCACGGAGGGGGAGAGCTGCACGGATCACGGAGGGGGGGAGCTGCATGGAAGGGGGAGCTACACAGAGCACAGAGGGGGAGAGCTGGACGGAGGGGGAGAGCTGCACGGAAAACGAAGGGGCGAAGGGGGAGAGCTGCACGGATCAAGGAGGGGGAGAGCTACACGCAGCACAGAGGGGGAGAGCTACACGGAGCACAGAGGGGGAGAGCTACACGGAGGGGGGAGAGCTACATGGAGGGGGGAGAGCTGCACGGATAACGGATGGGGAGAGCTGCACGAATCACGGAGGGGGAGAGCTGCACGGATCACGGAGGGGGAGAGCTGCACGGAGGGGGGAGCTACACGGAGGGTGGAGAGATACACAGAGGGGGGAGAACTGCACTGATCACGGAGGGGGAGAGCTACACGGATCACGGAGAGGGAGAGCTCCACGGATCATGGAGGGGGAGAGCTACACGGATCACGGAGGGGGAGAGCTACACGGATCACAGAGGGGGAGAGCTACACGGATCACAGAGGGGGAGAGCTGCACGGATCACGGAGGGGGAGAGCTGCACGGAGGGGGGAGAGCTGCACGGAGGGGGGAGAGCTGCACAGAGCGGGACAGCACAGGGACAGTCAGCGGTGATCGGCTTTGGGGGAAGTTACAAGCACCGATCACCGCTGTATAACTTAAACTAAAACAGCTGAAAAGGGGGGCAGATCAGTGCTTGTAACTCCCCTGCCGCACCGATAACCCGTGACTGCCCAAGTTTCGGGTGAAGCATCGGAGCATTTCCCCCGAGTACAAGTACTTGGGGAAATGCTCGGTATCGGTACCGATACTAGTATCGGTATCGGGACATCCCTAATTACAAGGAATGTAAACATCCCTTGTAATAGAAAAAAATCATGACAGGTTCTCTTAAATATGAGATCTGGGGGTCAAAAAGACGTCACATCTCATATTTACACTAAAATGCAATAAAAAAATGGTATCGGGACAGGTGGGGGCCATCTTCCCCTCACTCATCTCCATACCCACCCACAAGAAGGCTCCTCTCTCGCCGCCAATATAAGTTGCGAATCCGCCGCAGAGACCACTATTATCGAAAAACCGGACTGCCGGCTGAAGACGGGGATACCGGGGTTATGGTGGCTAGCTGCTGCCATAACAGAGATATTCATCTTCAAACAGCCGACGTTTATCGGCGTGCGGCGGTCCGGAAGTGGTTAAGACTAGGGGTGCAACGGATCAAAAAACTATTGTAAGATTTACATAGTATTTATATTGTTTAAATATTAATTTGTTTAATTCTAATACGAGTTTCCATCATATTTTAGAATGTCAGTAAACATCAGATTCCCCCATCAGAGCCCCCTTACATCAGATTTCCCCATCAGAGTCCCCCTACTTCAGAATCCCCCATACCTCAGATTCCCACATCAGCACCCTCATACCTCAGATTCCCCCATCACAGCCACCATACATTGCATGCTCACCTAGGCCGCCGCCGGGTGGACCAAGATGGCCGGCGCTCCGGGAGCTAGGCCGAAGCCGCGGCCTTTCCTATGGCCGAGGCAGCAGAGCTCACAATCCGCAGATCAAGTGGTGTGCCGAACCGAATATGTTAACCTATTCGGATCACAGATCAATGACGATCCGTTGCACCACTAGTTAAGATCATTGGGCGAAAGTGATGTTCGACGTCGCTTTCGTCATCCAATGTTATGGAGTCAAGTGGGGGCCATCTTTCCCTCATTTCACTCCAGGCCTGTGAGGGGAAAGGACCCGTCTCCGTAGCTACCGACTGCTCCGGTAAGCGGCGGAGACCAATGGGGATCGGCGGGAGGGGGATACCTCTCCCGCCGGCGATAGAAGTGATCTTGTGGTGAATCCGCCGCAGAGACCACTTTTATCTGAAAGTGGACCTGCTGACGTTTAAAAAGATACCGGGGTTATGGCAGCTATCTGAAATTATGCATTTCATAAATATCGTGCGACATAAAAAAATTGCAATGTCCACCATTTTATTCTCCAGGCTCTCTGCTTTCAGAAAATATATGCTTTTTCATGTCATGATGCAACTGCGAGCCAAACACTGGACTTACTGGCGCGGTATTTCCAATCAAAAACACCTTTGGCGAAAAAAAAAACAGGCCCCTACGGGAGGTGGAAATATCAATACCTGACGGCCGATGTGCTACCTGCCCTCTGGAAAGCAATCCACCCCCTAAATGAGGACTTAACACAGATTAACCCCATGAAATAATCGTTCTCAGGGAAACCCTGATAATAATGACTATGGCCCGGATTCAGATAGGAGATATGACGGCGTATCTCCTGATACGCCGTCGTATTTCTGAGTCCAGGCCAACGTATCTATGCGCCTGATTCAGAGAATCAGTTACGCATAGATTTCTCTAAGATCCGACCGGCGTAAGTGTCTTACACCGTCGTATCTTAGGCTACATATTCACGCTGGCCGCTAGGTGGCGCTTCCGTATAGTTACGCAAGGAATATGCTAATTAGGTATTTACGCCGATTCAGAAACGTACGTCCCGCCGGCGCATTTTTTTACGTCGTTTACGTCAGGGTTTGACAAATTTGCTTGGAATCTAGGAGCCAGCTAAAAAAGTTAGGAGCCAGAAAACGCACTCCGTCCCGACGAGCTTGCGCGCAGAAGCGAACACATACGTGAGCAGCGCCCGCATATGTAAACGGTGTTCAAACTACACATGTGAGGTATCGCCGCGATTGGTAGAGCGAGAGCAATAATTCTAGCCCTAGAACTCCTCTGTAACTCAAAACGTGCAACCTGTAGATTTTTTTAAACGTCGCCTATGAAGATTTTAAAGGGTAAAAGTTTGTCGGCATTCCACAAGCGTGACATGTTTTGTATCAATTTACTCGGCGTAACATTATCTTTCATAATATTAAAAAAAATGGGGATAACGTTACTGTTGTCTTATTTTTGAATTAAAAAAAGTGTAATTTTTTCCCAAAAAAGTGCACTTGTAAGACCGCTGCGCAAATACGGCGTGACAGAAAGTATTGCAACGATCGCCATTTTATTCTCTAGGGTGTAGGATAAAAAAAATATATAATGTTTTGGGGTTCTAATTAGAGGGAAGAAGATGGCAGTGAAAATAGTGAAAAATTACATTAGAATTGCTGTTTAACTTGTAATGCTTAACTTGTAATACCAACAGCCACCACCAGATGGCGCCAGCTCACATCTGGTGGTAATAACTTGTAATACCAACGGCTCACCACCAGATGGCCCCAGCTTCCAAGCCAAGTCGCCAGGACACTATTTCTAGTCGCCATGGCAACCTGGCGCCCGGGATTTGTCGAGCCCTGGTTTACGTTAGGCTTTTTTCGGCGTATATAGTTACCCCTGCTATATGAGGCGTAGCTAATGTTAAGTATGGCCGTCGTTCCCGCGCCGAGTTTTGAAAATTTTACGTCGTTTGCGTAAGTCGTTCGCGAATAGGGCTGGACGTCATTTACGTTCACGTCGACTCCAATATGTCCTTGCGGCGTACTTTGGAGCAATGCACACTGGGATATTTTTATGGACGGCGCATGCGCCGTTCAAAAAAACCCGTCAAAAACGCGGGGTCAAGTGAAATTTAAATAAAACACGCCCCCAACATCCCCATTTGAATTAGGCGGGCTTACGCCGCCACACATACGCTACGGCGCCGTAACTAAGGGCGCAAGTTCTTTCTGCATACGGAACTTGCGCCCAAAGTTACAGTGGCGTAACGTATTGGAGATACGTTACGCCCGCAGAAAGATGCGCTCATCTTTCTGAATCCGGGCCTATGTCTACAACTCCATGATACATTAGTGTGATGGTCAGTGAGAAGAATCCTCCCTACACTTGTGGTGATTGGGAAGAATTGCCCCCTTACAGATATATGTAGCTAAAAAGATGAACGGTGTCAGTGGGAACTTATCTGAGAGGCAGAAATTTCTCAAGGAACCCCTAGCAACCTCTGGAGGAACCCTACGCTTTCATGGAGCCCTGGTTGAGAAATCCTACCCTGGAGGAACCTTAGGGTTACATGGAGCATGGTTAAGGAAGAATTTTCCTTATACTTGTGGTCATCGGGAAGAATTACCCCCCTACAGATACAGATTGCTAAAAGGATGAATGGTGTCAGTGGGAACTTATCTGAGAGGCAGAAATGGCTCATTGCTCAAGGAACCAGTAGCAACCTCTGGAGGAACCCTACGCTTTCATGGAGCCCTGGTTGAGAAACCCTACTCTGGAGGAACCTTAGGGTTCTATGGAGCCTGGCTAATTAAGAATGTTCCTTACACTTGTGGTCATTGGGAAGAATTACCCCATTACAGATACAGATAGCTAAGAAGATGAATGGTGTCAGTGGGAACGTATCTGAGAGGCCGAAATTGCTCATTGCTCAAGGAACCCCTAACAACCTCTGGTGGAACCCTAGGCTTCCATGGAGCCCTGGTTAAGAACCCTACTCTAGAGAAACCTTAGGGTTTCATGGAAACTTAACTTAAGGCCCGCCTCCTGCAGATATACGTCGGCAGAATGGCACGGCTGGGCACAAGCACGTACCTGTACTTTCCTCTTTAAGTGCCCAGCCATGGGTCGCGGGCGAATCGCCGCCGGAGTCCCGCGATCGGTCCCCGGAGCTGAAGAACGAGGAGAGGTGAGTGTAAACACAGCTTCCCCGTTCTTCACAGTGGCAGCTTCATTGATCGTGTGTTCCCTAATATAGGGAAACCCGATCAATGATGTCACACGTCCAGCCCCGCCCCCCTACAGTTAGAAAAACATATGAGGTCACACATATCCCATACAGCGCCCCCTAGTGGTTAACTCCTAAATTGCAATTGTCATTTTCACAGTAATCAGTGCATTTTTATAGCATTTTTTGCTGTGAAAATTAAAATGGTCCAAAAATGTGTCAAAATGGTTTAGAGACTGCAGACATAGTAAAGGAGATGGTCAGAGACTGCAGACATAGTACAGGAGATGGGCAGGGGCTTTGTATACTATGCAATCTATCATGCCATAAAACATCTAGAGCAGGGGCAGCCCAGAGCATGTGTAAAGGGATGCTGGGGATGCCACACAGCACACTGAACACTGTGACTCACCTCGGTTCTCTCTCTGTGCAGCCCAAGATAGAGATGGGAGGGGGAGGCATTCCAACTGGAGTTGGTGAAGACGGTGCGGGACCCAAGACTCCCAGTGTGAGGAATTCATTCCTGCACATCAGCACTCAGCAGCCACTGAAAACTAGAACCCTTGTGTCAGGAAGAGGAGCGGCCCCTCCCCTGAGCACTGCCAGGCTGGACGGGCTGCCCAATGTGCACACACCAGTTCTGGAGGGACACATACCTATGCTCAGAACACTAGTTCTGTACAGACACACACAAGGAGGGAGGGGAGAACTCTGGCACTTTGGCGCCCCCACCTCTGCAAGCGCCTGGGTGCAAAGTACCCTGTGCACCCTGCCGAGGATCTGCCCTGGCTAGCAGTCTCTGGAGGAATCCTAGACTTCCATGCAAACCCTGGTCTACAAACGAGGAGAGCCGAGGAGCCTTGAGGGGAGGAGAGCCGAGGAGTAAAGGAGAGGCAAGGAGGGGAGGGGAGGAGAGCCGAGGAGCCTGGGGGGGGAGGAGAGCCAAGGAGGGGAGGGGAGGAGAGCAGAGGAGCCTGGGGGGAGGAGGGCCGAGGAGGAGAGGAGAGCCAAGGAGGGGAGGGGGGGAGAGGAGAGCCGAGCGCCGAGCGGGGATGTGGCGAGGCGGCCGCATTGTAATTCCCGCCTCTGGAGCCTGCAGTGCCTATGATGGACGTCACACGTCCCGTGATTGGACCAGTGGGGCGTCCATCATAGGCGTTGCGCAGGCTCCAGAAGGTGGGACCTGCTATGGCACTCGGCCACATTCGGTGGCACTCAGGATCAGATCGGTCCCGGCGCTCGCTGCTCGCTCTGGGCTAAACATGAGACTCGGGCTATTCAGGGTTACATTTGGGGCTCCAAGCCCCCCCCCCAGCCACCCCCTCCCCGACGCCCCTGCCTTAGACTGGGAGGCACAGAACAAGTGAGCGGTCTGCTTCATATAAAAGGCCATTCACGGATAAATATTGGGAAGTTTGAAACAATTACAGGAACAGACTTCGGTACAGCGGGGATGATTTCTATCAGAGAACTCTCTGACCCGGTGCCTCTGGTCTAGCAAAGTACAAAATTACCATCAATTTAGTTCTTTTCCCACTAAAACGGCAACCAGTAGAGAAGAAGAGGCGGCGGAGCTCCGGCACATAAATGTCACACATCTCATTTCCCGTAATATTTCACGCGAGGCGTATAATTTACCTTTGGCGCCCTGCGCTCCTTTAGGTCTACTAAAAATAAACATATAATTGATTACCAAGTAAGTCTGTTAGGTCCCCCTTGTGATTCCCAACCCCCCCCCCCCCCCACCCCCGATACAATCGAAGGGACCTTTCCTGGAAGACATATTGGTCATTCCGCATTCTGAAAATCCAAACCGTATAGTTGCCCCGATGGCTCTGCAGCTTCTATTCTATGGGGATTATAAAGAATATGCGCAACCCTTTGCTCAGTTAACCACTTCAGCCACAGAACTTTTTACCCCCCTTCATTGGCCATTTTTATGATCAAGGAACAGCCAGCAAACCCTGGGGTTACACTAGGCTTTCATGGAGCCCTGTGATAAAATATATAAAGGGCCAAAGCGCCAGAAGACAGTGATGCAGATACTAAAAAGGTAATTGTAAAGGTCAGGGGTTAACACCGTTCACAATCTCCCATTCCACCAACCATGACAGCTTATCCGACAGCTAAGCCAGCAGACCCGATCCATTCCATAAGAATTCCCCCAGAATTAAGACGAGACAAGCTCTGTTCTTTCTGAGTCAAATGAATAAATACTTTTAATGGTACCTTAGCTTTCTTATATACAGTTAGAAAACCAAATGAACAATGAATCAACTCCCCCCACCACACAAGGAACTTTGATACACATTCTTTTAGACAATGACATTCAGTTGAGTTAATTATTAGTCATCCCCCAGACGTCCCGTCTCCGCAATACTCTATTCACTGCTACATAATGCACATTCCTTTGTAGACGTAATTGACATGCCAATGCATTACACCGGAAAAGAGACATCTGACCTTTACAGACTTAATTAGTACAATGGACACAGAATGTAATCACAGCAAGATACTTAAAACATCCCATAATAGCCAGCCAGGGAGTTGGAGGGAATTAACATCTTTCAATTAACCTGTTGAGTTCAGAACAACTTGTAGTATTCCAAGATATCCTGCAAAACATGAATTATCGTTTCTCAGTCACCCTATGCCCAAAAGGGGCACAAGGTGACCCTAGACCCAAGAGTCATTAGTGACGCTGGCACAGGAGTACCCCCCATCCTTTAAAAGTCTCTGGGTGCCATTACATTACAGTAATAATAATAACTTTGTGAAAACGGTACCGCGCATTATATATATCCGCATGAGGATTATTTACCATATCCAACCACCGGTCCAGAGGATACCTACAGGGGTCGCCCCACAAACGCATCTGACCTCACTAGCGATAGTTGGTCCAATCCCAAGGGGTGGGTGCACATCTACTAGGGGGGCGCCCTATTTAAGCACATAAGGAGCACTGAATTTTTCATCCATATTTCAAGTCACAGCTCTGTGTATAAGACCTTCAATACGGTTCCAACAGCACAAGCACTTTTTTCACTGAGGGCTTTTTACAGCGATTGTTGTTTTTTAGTGCGTTTTTAATTTTTTAATTAGTGTTTTATTATTACCTTTGTTGTATGTAGCATTTAGCGAGGTTTATTCTTTATTATTTTCATGAAGCCCTGGTTGAGAAACCCTACTCTGGAGGAACCTTAGGGTTCCATGGAGCCTGGTTAAGGAAGAATCCTCATTACACCTGTGGTAATTGGGAAGAATTACCCCCCTCACAGAGAGCTAAGAAGATGAATGGTGTGAGGCCTCGTACACACAACAGTGTTTCTCGGCAGAATTCGGCGAGAAACTCGGTCAGAGCCGGATTCTGCCGAGAAACTCTGTCGTGTGTACACTTTCGGCCCGATGGAGCCGCCGAGGAACTCGTCGAGAAAATAGAGAACATGTTCTCTATTTTCTCGTTGTTCTATGGGAGCTCTCGGCGGCTTCAGGGCTGAACTGGCCGAGGAACTCGATGTGTTTGGCACGTCGAGTTCCTCGGCCGTGTGTACGAGGCCTGAGTGGGAACTTATCTGAGAGGCAGAAATTGCTCAAGGAACCTCTAACAAACTCTGAAGGAACCCTAGGCTTCCATGGAGCCCTGGTTAAGAACCCTACTCTAGAGAAACCTTAGGGTTCCATGGAACCTGCTTAAAGCGGGAGTTCACCCATAAAACAATTTTTCCCCTTAGATTCCTGCTCGTTCGGTCTAGGGCAGTGGTCTCAAAGTACCGGCCCGCGGGCCATTTGCGGCCCGCGGACCAGTTATAAATGGCCCTCAGGCAGGGTGGGAGTGAGGGGAGCAAAAAAAAAAAAAATTTTTTTTTTTTTTTTGAGCTGGTGCCATCTGGTGGTGAGCCGTTGGTATTACAAGTTATTACCACCAGATGTGAGCTGGCGCCATCTGGTGGTGGCCGTTGGTATTACAAGTTAAGCATTACAAGTTAAACAGCAATTCTAATGTCATTTTACACTATTTTCACTGCCATCTTCTTCCCTCTAATTAGAACCCCCAAACATTATATATATATTTTATCCTAACACCCTAGAGAATAAAATAGCGATCGTTGCAATACTTTCTGTTACGCCGTATTTGCGCAGCGGTCTTACAAGCGCACTTTTTTGGGAAAAAATTACACTTTTTTTAATTAAAAAATAAGACAACAGTAAAGTTATCTCCATTTTTTTTAATATTATGAAAGATAATGTTACGCCGAGTAAATTGATACCCAACATGTCACGCTTCAAAATTGTGTCCGCTTGTGGAATGCCGACAAACTTTTTTACCCTTTAAAATCTTCATAGGCGACGTTTAAAAAAATCTACATGTTGCATGTTTTAAGTTACAGAGGAGCTAGAATTATTGCTCTCACTCTACCAATCGCGGCGATACCTCACATGTGTGGTTTGAACACCGTTTACATATGCGGGCGCTGCTCACGTATGTGTACGCTTCTGCGCGCAAGCTCGTCAGGACGGGTGCGTTTTCTGGCTCCTAACTTTTTTAGCTGGCTCCTAGATTCCAAGCAAATTTGTCAAACCCTGACTTACACCAGTGCTGGTGGTAATAATGCGTTCGCTGACACCAGTGCTGGTGGTAATAATGCGTTCGCTGACACCAGTACTGTTGTTTTTGAAGTTTGAAAGTTTGCATGCGGCCCCCCATGGCATATGAAAACTTGTCTTGTGGCCCTCAGGTAATTTGAGTTTGAGACCCCTGGTCTAGGGGAATCGGCTAGTTGTTTCAAAATATGATCCGTACTTACCGTTTACGAGATGCATCTTCTCCGTCGCTTCCGGGCAGGGACGGACTGACAACTCATGGGGCCCCCGGGCAATAGAAGATTATGGATCCCCCGGGCCTAGGGTGACCTTGTGTCACGGATTGCCCGGGACAGCCTCGCATTTTGCAGGACTGTCCTGGGCACCTTCATTCCAGGACAATACAGTGTCCCGGGAATGAAACTGACACAGCCACCCCCCCCCCCCCCCCCAAGCCAAACTAATGCCCCCAAAAAAGGCCGCCACATCACCGCTTTACTCACTGACAGTATTTGTCCTGGCCGGGAATGCCTGGAGGAGCACAATCCCCACCCCCTGTTTGTGATTGGAGAAATCATAAATCCCGCCTCTTGTGTCCAATCACTGTGCTGTGATTCGTTACAGCACAAGCTGATTTTTGGGAAGGGGGGTGTCCCTGAATGGTAGTTTGGAAATGTGGTCACCCTACCCGGGCCTACTGATGGCCACCATGCCAGGAGGCAGTGCAGAGGCGGGGCAGCTAAAATCTCAGGATTTTCACATTAAATGCATGTCGGTATCGGACATATCAGGGACAGATGTAAAAAAAACACAGATTTTTTACATACTGTCCCTCATTTTACTGAGCCTGGCAACCCTGATGGGGCCCCCTAGTGGCATGGGGCCCTCGGGCAGTGCCCGAAATCCTGAATGGTCAGTCCGCCCCTGCTTCCGGGTATGGGTCTTCGGGAGCGGGCGTTCCTTCTTGATTGACAGTCTTCCGAGAGGCTTCCGACGGTCGCATCCATCGCGTCACTCGTAGCCGAAAGAAGCCGAACGTCGGTGCGGCTCTATACTGCGCCTGCGCACCGACGTTCGGCTTCTTTCGGAAAATCGTGACGCGATGGATGCGACCGTCGGAAGCCTCTCGGAAGACTGTCAATCAACATAGGAACTCCCATTCCCGCAGCCCATACCCGGAAGCGACGGAGAGGATGCATCTCGAAAACGGTAAGTACAGGTCATATTTTAAAACAACTAGCCGATTCCCCTAGACAAAACGAGCAGGAAGCTAAGGGGAAATAGTGTTATGTGCGGGTGAACCTCCGCTTTAAGGAAGAATGTTTTCCACTTGCAGTAATTGGGAAGAATTATCTCCTTACAGAGAGCTAAAAAGATCAATGGTGTTAGTGGAACTTATCTGATGAGCAGAATTTGCAAGACCCCGACAATCACAGGCGTGATGGGATTTGTAGTTTCACCACAGCTGGAGTGCCGAGGTTGCCTACGCCGGGCCTAGTGTGAAAGGGACATCTGCACTGATCATCAGTGTCATGATTATCAATGCAGCCCCAACAGTGCCCATCAGTGCTGCCAATTAGACACGTGCGGTTCGTTCCAAATTAGAATTCGGACAAATTTTCATTATTTGGAAATTCTGATGTAGCCGAATTTCCGAATTAGAATAGTACCTAAATTTAAACGAATCCGAAATAACGAAATTCAAATAGTTTTTCAAATACTTTTCAAATTCAAAAACTTTTCAAATCCGAAAACTATTCGAAATTGATTTAAAAAAAATTCAAATCGTTTTCAAATTCACATTTTTTTTTCGAATATTTTTTTATTAGTATTTATTAAAATTCCTTTTTTTTTGGGGGGGCTTTTAAGTGTAAATGTGGGATCTAAGGCCTTTTTGAGATTTCGCAATAAAGAAGACCTGTCATGCTTTTCAAATTTAAAAAACTTTTCAAATCCGATTAGCTTCCCAATTGCCAAAGAGAATAAAATAGAATAGAAAATAAAGGAATAGAATAGGAAAAAAAATTATATAAAAAAAAAATTATATTCTAGTCCTTTATTTTCTATTCTATTTTATTCTCTTTGGCAATTGGAAAGCTAATCGGATTTGAAAAAAAAAATTTAAATTTGAAAAGCATGACAGGTCTTCTTTATTGCGAAATCTCAAAAAGGCCTTAGATCTCATATTTACACTTAAAAGCCAAAAAAAAAGGAATTTTATTAAAGCGGTAGTTCACCCTCCTTTCCATCATTAGACCATTAAATTCGGCATCGTAGCGCGAGCTACGGTATGCCGGTCTTAAATTTTTAATCCCCGTACTCACTGTGGTATCGATGATTGAATAATCCGGGGAATGGGCGTTCCTATGGAGAGGGAGGATGATTGACGGCCGGCTCTGGCACGTCACGCTCCCCGAAGACAGCCGGAGTAGGTCTCGGCTATTCACGGCGCCTGCGCACAGGCTATGCGCACGCGCCGTGAATAGCCAAGCCTATTTCGGCTATTTCCGGAGAAGCGTGACGTGCCAGGGCCGGCCGTCAATCACCTTCTCTCACCATAGGAACGCCCATTCCCCGGATTCTTCAATCATCGATAGCACAGTGAGTACGGGGATAAAAAATGTAAGACCGGCATACCGTAGCTCGCGCTACGATGCCGAATGTAATGGTCTAATAAAAAAAAACTTTTTTTTTTTTTTAACAGGGTGAACCCCCGCTTTAAATACTAATAAAAAAATATTCGAAAAAAAAAAATTGAATTTGAAAACGATTCGAATTTTTTTTTAATCAATTTCAAATAGTTTTCGAATTTGAATAGTTTTCCAATTTCCACAAAGAATAAAATAGAATAGAAAATAAAGGAATAGAATAGGAAAAAAAATAATAATAAAAAAATTATATTCTATTCCTTTATATTCTATTCTATTTTATTCTCTTTGGAAATTGGAAAGGTAATCGAATTTGAAAAGTTTTTTAAATTTGAAAAGCATGACAGGTCCTCTTTATTGCGAAATCTTGAAAAGGCCTTAGATCTCACATTTACATTTAAAAGCAAAAAAAAAGTAATTTTAATTAATACTAATAAAAAAATAATCGAAAAAAAAAATTGAATTTGAAAACGATTCGAATTCGATTTTTTTTTTAATCAATTTCGAATAGTTTTCCAATTTCCAAAAAGAATAAAATAGAATAGAATAGAAAATAAAGGAATAGAATAGGAAAAAAAATAAAAAAAAATATTCTATTTCTTTATTTTCTATTCTATTGTATTCTCTTTGGAAATTGGAAAGCTAATCGAATTTGAAAAGTTTTTTAAATTTGAAAAGCATGACAGGTCCTCTTTATTGCGAAATCTCAAAAAGGCCTTAGATCTCATATTTACACTTCAAAGCAAAAAAATAAAAAATAAATAATTTTAATAAATACTAATAAAAAAAATAAATGAAAAAAAAAAAATTGAATTTGAAAACGATTCGAATTCAAATATTTTTTTAATCAATTTCGAATAGTTTTCCAATTTCCAAAAAAGAATAAAATAGAATAGAATAGAAAATAAAGGAATAGAATAGGAAAACATTTTAAAAAAAATATTCTATTTCTTTATTTTCTATTCTATTGTATTCTCTTTGGAAATTGGAAAGCTAATCGAATTTGAAAAGTTTTTTAAATTTGAAAAGCATGACAGGTCCTCTTTATTGCGAAATCTCAAAAAGGCCTTAGATCTCATATTTACACTTCAAAGCAAAAAAATAAAAAATAAATAATTTTAATAAATACTAATAAAAAAAATAAATGAAAAAAAAAAAAATTGAATTTGAAAACGATTCGAATTCAAATATTTTTTTAATCAATTTCGAATAGTTTTCCAATTTCCAAAAAAGAATAAAATAGAATAGAATAGAAAATAAAGGAATAGAATAGGAAAACATTTTAAAAAAAAATTCTATTCTGTTTCTTTATTTTCTATTCTATTTTATTCTTTTTGGAAATTGGAATAAAATTCGAAAACTATTTGAAATTGATTCAAAAAAATTTCGAATGCGAATCGTTTTCAAATTCAATTTTCCCCCCGAATATTTTTTTATTAGTATTTATTAAAATGACAGTTTTTTATTATTTTTTGCTTTGAAGTGTAAATGTGAGATCTAAGGCCTTTTTGAGATTTTGCAATAAAGAGGACCTGTCATGCGTATTTCTCTTACAAGAAAATGTTTTCATTTCTGTAATAGGAATAAAAGTGATCACATTTTTTGTTTTAAAGGGACAGTGTAAAAAAAATAAAATAAAAAGTAAAATAAATAAGAAAAATTTTTATAAAAAAATTAAAATTCCCCCGTCCCTCCGAGCTCGCGCACAGAAGTCACACCACATATGTAAACGATGTTCAAATCACACGTGTGAGGTATCGCTACGATCGTTAAGCCCACCCCTTGCTTTGTGCACTGGTGTGCAGTCATGTTGGAATAGGAAGGGGCCGTCCCCCAAACTCCTCCCACAAAGTTGGGACCATGAAATTGTCCAAAATGTCTTGGAATGCCGACGCCTTAAGAGCTCCCTTCACTGGAACTAAGGGGCCAAGCCCAACCCCTGAGGGGCCAAGCCCAAACCTTGGAAAACAACCCCCACACCATAATTCTCAACCCCCCCCACACCATAATCCCCCCTCCACCAAATGATTTGGACCAGTGCACAAAGCAAGGTCCATGAAGACATGGATGAGCGAGTTTGGGGTGGGGGAACTTGACTGGTCTGCACAGAGTCCTGACTTCAACCCGATAGAACACCTTTGGGATGAATTACAGTGGAGCCAGGCCTTCTTGTCCAACGTCAGTGCCTGACCTGATGAGCTTCTGGAAGAACGGTCAAACATTCCCATAGAAACCCTCCTAAACCTAGTGGACGGCCTTCCCAGAAGAGGTCGAAAATTTGGAAATTCCAAAATCCGGAAATTCTAAAAATTAGAAAATCAAAAATTCTGAAATCTGAAAATTTGGATTTTTGCATTTCCGAATTATCGAATTTCTAACTTTCGAATTTGCAGAATTTCAGAAAAAAGCTAAAAAAATAACGAAACGAAAACTAACACATTTTTCGGCAGTTCATATGTCTAGTATTTTTATATAATAATAATAATAATAATAACATCTAGAGACTGAGGCCCAGATTCTCAAAGACTTACGACGGCGTATCTCCAGATACGCCGTCATAAGTCCGAATGGCCGCCGTCATATCTATGCGCCTGATTCATAGAATCAGTTACGCATAAATTCTGCCAAGTCTCCTGCGCCGTCGTATCTTGGGGTGCATAATTACACTGGCCGCTAGGTGGCGCTTCTGTTGATTTCCGCATCAAATATGTAAATGAGCAAGATACGCCGATTCACGAACGGCATTGAGCCGACGTATCTTTGGGCGTAAATACGACGTGATACTGAGCATGCGCACGCATGCGCCATTCGTTCGGCCATGCATCTACATGGGGTCGCGCTTAATTTAAATACAACACGCCCACGACCTGCCTACTTTGAATTACATGCGTTTACGCCGGCCGATTTACGCTACGCCGCCGTAACTTAGGACGCAAGTGCTTTGTGAATACAGCACTTGTCTCTCTAAGTTGCGGCGGCGTAGCGTAAATAAGATACGCTACGCCCGCACAACGTAATGCCGCCCTACGTGAATCTGGGCCTGAGAGTAAAGCTGGGTGATCCTTGTGGAAGAGGAATTTTGTTCTACAAACATTTATTACAATAAATAGACGCTGGAATGAAATCCTCGGATCCGCGCCGGGAATGTCTCGCATCAACTTTCCGGCTCGTTGGGTTCCGCTGATCCGCGGCCGTATTTAATGAATCCAGATATTTGAATTCTTGCCAAAGAAAGGAGATTTTTTCTGTTAATTAGAGGAGCACAGATGGTAATTCAGGTTAATGTGGAAATGAACTGTCGTACAACATGAACTGTCCTCTAACCCTTATGCTGCCAACATTAGTAAATAAGGAAGATTATCCACTTATCCATACACTCTATTGCTTATATTTACTGCTACAGGGCGGCCATTCTGTGCAGAATCCCTTATGTGGCCCAGATTCACGTAGGGTGGCGCAAGTGTGGGCGTAGCGTATCGTATTTACCCTACGCCGCCGCAACTTAGAGAGGCAAGTGCTGTATTCACAAAGCGCTTGCGTCCTAAGTTACGGCGACGTAGCGTAAATGTGCCGGCGTAAGCGCGCCTAATTCAAATTGTGAAGAGGTGGGCGTGTTTTATGCTAATGAATCGTGACCCGACGCGATTGACGTTTTGATCGTTGGACGTATCCCAGTGCGCATGCGTCGGATAGAATGCCTAAGATACGTCGAACACTGCCTACGACATGAACGTAACTTACGCACAGCCCTATTCGCGTACGACTTATGCAAACAACGTAAAAAGATACGCCTGTTCCGACGTCCATACCTTGCATGGGCTGCGCCACCTAGAGACCTGCTTTATCTTTACGCCGGCATATGTCTTACGTAAACGGCGTAACTAAATGCGACGGGCGCACGTACGTTCGTGAATCGGCGTATCTTGCTTATTTGCATATTCGACGCGGAAATCAACGGAAGCGCCACCTAGCGGCCAGCGTAAATATGCACCCTAAGATACGACAGCGTAGGAGACTTACGCCGCTCGTATCTTGACCAAATCTATGTGTAACTGATTCTATGAATCAGGCGCATAGATACGACGGCGGCCATTCGGACTTACAACGGCGTATCTGAAGATACGCCGTCGTAAGTCTTTGTTAATCTGGGCCTATATATTTATACGTCATTTTGCACCTCCGCCCAGCACTCCGCTTCTGCTGTGATTACTCACAGCTATACAGACAGTGTAGAGTTCAGGGTGTGTTGTGTGCAGAGTGCAGAGTTTAGGGTTGCGCTACATACAGATTGCATTGTTTAGGGGTGCACTGTGTACAGAGTGCAGAGTTCAGGGGTGTGCTACATACAGAGTTCAGAGTTCAGGTGTTCACTATGTATAGAGTGTAGGGTTTAGGGGTGCACTACCTACAGGGTGTAAGGTTAAGGAGTGTGTTGTGTACAGAGTTCAGAGGTGCACTGTGTACATAGTTCAGGGTTTAGGGGTGCACTATATAACAGCGTGCATGGCTCAGGGGTGCACTGCGTACAGAGTGCATAGTTCAGGGGTGCGCTATGTACAGAGTGCCGGGTTTAGGTGTGCACTACGTACAGAGTGCAGAGCTCAGGAGTGCGCTATGTACAGGGTTCAGGGGTGTGCTGTCTACAGAGTGCAGGGTTTAGGGGTGCACTACGTAACAGAGTGCATAGTTCAGGGGTGCGCTATGTACAGAGTGCCGGGTTTAGGTGTGCACTACGTACAGAGTGCGCTATGTACAGGGTTCAGGGGTGTGCTGTCTACAGAGTGCAGGTTTTAGGGGTGCGTATGTACAAAGTAAAGATTTCAGGGGTGTAATGTGTACAGAGTACAGGGGTCAAGAGTCAGCTATGTACAGAGTTCAGATTTTGTTGTGAACAGAATGAAGGGTTTAGGGGTGCACAATGTACAGCGTGAGAGGTTCAGGGTGTGTTGTGTACAGAGCGTAGAGTTCAGGTTCTGTTTTGAACAGAGTGCAGGGTTTAGGGGTGTGTAATGTACATTTGCAGGGTTCGGTATGTGTTGTGTACAGAGTTTAGAAGTGTGCTGTGTACAGAGTGCAGAATTCAGGAGTGCGATGTGTACAGGGTGCAGAGTTTAAGGGTGCGCTATGTACAGAGTGCAGAATTCAGGAGTGTGCTGTGTAAAGAGTGCAGAATTCAGGAGTGCGCTGTGCATTGAGTGCAAAATTCAGGAGTGTGCTGTGTACAGATTGCAGAATTCAGGAGAGTGCAGGGTTCAGAATTGTGTTATGTACAGAGTGCAGAACTCAGGGGAGCGCTGTGTACAGAATTTAGGGGTGCGCTATCTATGGTGTGCAGAGTTCAGTATTGTGTTATGTTCAGAGTGCAGAGTTCAGGGTGTGTTAAAAGGGTGCAGGGTGTGTTGTGTTCAGAATTCAGAAGTTTGCTGAATTCAGGAGTGTGTGTACAGAGTGCAGAGTTTAGGGGTGTGCTATGTACAGTGTGCAGAGTTTAGGATTGTCTTGTGTACAGGGTGCAAAGTTTAGGGTTGCACTGTGTACAGTGTAGGGTTCAGGGTGTGTTGTCTACAGGGTGCAGAGTTTAGGGGTGCACTGTGTACAGAATGCAGTGTTTAGGAGTGTGCTGTGTACAGTGTGCAGGGTTCTGGGTGTGTTGTGTACAGAATGCAGCATTTAGGGGTGTGCTGTGTACAGAATGCAGGGTTCTGGGTGTGTTGTGTACAGGGTGCAGGGTTCCGGGTGTGTTGTGTAAAGAATGCAGAGTTTAGGCGTGCACTGTGTGCAGGGTTCAGGGTGTGTTGTGTACAGACTGCAGAGTTTAGGGGTGCGCTGTGTACAGTGTGCAGGGTTAAGGGTGTGTTGTGTACAGTGTGCAGGGTTCATGGTGCGCTGTGTACAGTGTGCAGGGTTCAGGGTGTGTTGTGTACAGTGTGCAGGGTGTTTTGTGTACAGTGTGCAGGGTTCAGGGTGTGTTGTGTGCAAAATGCAGGGTTTAGGAGTGCACTGTGTACAGTGTGTAACAATCTGACTGCGAGTTGAGTGAGAGGGCCACATGACGAGGCCTGGTGGGCCCGATTGGACCCGTGGTCCTTGTGCATGACATATGTGTTATACGGAATCATCATACAAATATCATTCCAGACCAAACAATGTTTTCCTTGGGACTTGTGATTGACATTTGATCGACAATTATTTCCGAAATAAACCTTAGGCTTTGTGAGAAGTATCAGTGCCGACACTTCCCACCCCCGGGGTCTTACATGGAGTGATTGAAGGGAATTCCTCAGTGTAGCGGGGATGAGATGTGATGGACGTTAATTAGGAGATCCGTGTCATGTTGACTTTACATATCAGAAGGTTTCGTCTGACTCCTTCGTAATTCACGTCACGGATTGGAAAAGTCTGAACTGCCGTGTCAGCGGCGCTCCTCGAAATTCACTTAAATTCAAAGAATAAAACCGGCAGTAAGGAGTGAAAAGAAATCGGCTTTTTTGGGGCTTTGGTGGTCGTCCAAAAGACTGTCATATGATTTTCTGCAACCAGGTCAACAGATCAACTGGCTGACTCTCGTCACCAAACCAACCGGCTGACTCGCTTCACCAAACCAACCGGCTGACTCGCTTCACCAAACCAACCGGCTGACTCGCTTCACCAGACCAACCGGCTGACTCTCTTCACCAGACCAACCGACTGACTCTCTTCCCCAAACCAACCGACTGACTCTCTTCACCAAACCAACCGGCTGACTCTCTTCACCAAACCAACCGGCTGACTCTCTTCACCAGACCAACCGGCTGACTCTATTCACCAGACCAACCGGCTGACTCTATTCACCAGACCAACCGGCTGACTCTCTTCACCAGACCAACCGGCTGACTCTCTTCACCAGACCAACCGGCTGACTCTCTTCACCAGACCAACCGGCTGACTCTCTTCACCAGACCAACCGGCTGACTCTCTTCACCAGACCAACCGGCTGACTCTTTTCACCAAACCAACCGGCTGATTCTCTTCACCAAACCAACCGGCTGACTCTCTTCACCAAACCAACCGGCTGACTCTCTTCACCAGACCAACCGGCTGACTCTCTTCACCAGACCAACCGGCTGACTCTCTTCACCAAACTAACCGGCTGACTCTCTTCACCAAACCAACTGGCTGACTCTCTTCACCAAACCAACCAGCTGACTCTCTTCACCAGACCAACCGGCTGACTCTCTTCACCAAACCAACCGGCTGACTCTCTTCACCAGACCAACCGGCTGACTCTCTTCACCAGACCAACCGGCTGACTCTCTTCACCAGACCAACCGGCTGACTCTCTTCACCAGACCAACCGGCTGACTCTCTTCACCAGACCAACCGGCTGACTCTCTTCACCAGGCCAACCGGCTGACCCTCTTCACCAGCCCAACTGGCTGACCCTCTTCACCAGCCCAACTGGCTGACTCTCTTCACCAGACCAACCGGCTGACTCTCTTCACCAGGCCACCCGGCTGACTCGCTAGAGATTTCTCAGAGAAGAATGAAGACTTAAGCCCACCGCTGTCTTCAAGGGAGATTGGCTACATGTGGCAGTCTCCCCCCTTTGTTAGTCCCCAACCGCGTTAAATTACTCACTCAGTCCTCTCTTCACCAGCCCAACCGGCTGACTCTCTTCACCAGCCCAACCGGCTGACTCTCTTCACCAGCCCAACCAGCTGACTCTCTCCACCAGACCTACCTGCTGACTTTCTTTACCAGCCCAACCGGCTGACTCTCTTCACCAGACCAACTGGCTGACTCTCTTCACCAGACCTACCGGCTGACTCTCTTCACCAGACCTACCGTCTGACTCTCTTCATCAGACCAACCGACTGACTCTCTTCACCAGACCAACCGGCTGACTCACTTCACCAGACCAACCGGCTGACTCTCTTCACCAGACCAACCGGCTGACTCTCTTCACCAGACCAACCGGCTGACTCTCATCACCAGACCAACCGACTGACTCTCTTCACCAGACCAACTGGCTGACTCTCTTCACCAGACCTACAGGCTGACTCTCTTCACCAGCCCAACCACCAGCCCAACCGGCTGACTCTCTTCACCAGACCAACCGGCTGACTCTCTTCACCAGACCAGCCGGCTGACTCTCTTCACCAGACCAGCCGGCTGACTCTCTTCACCAGACCAACCGGCTGACTCTTCACCAAACCAACCGACTGACTCTCTTCACCAGACCTACAGGCTGACTCTCTTCACCAGCCCAACTGGCTGACTCTCTTCACCAGCCCAACCGACTGACTCTCTTCACCAGTCCAACTGGCTGACTCTCTTCACCAGACCAACCGGCTGACTCTCTTCACCAGATCTACAGACGGACCCTATTCACCAGCCCAACCCGCTGACTCTCTTCACCAGCCCAACAGCTAACTCTCTTCACCAGACCAACCATCTGACTTTCTTCACCAGATCTACAGATGGACCCTCTTCACCAGCCCAACCCGCTGACTCTCTTCACCAGACCAACCCGCTGACTCTCTTCACCAGACCAACCTGCTGACTCTTTTCATTAGCCCAACCGGCTGACTCGCTGGAGATTTCTCAGGGAAGGGTGAAAACTTAAGCCCACCGCTGTCTTCAAGGGAGACTGGCTACATGTGGAAGTCTCCCCCCTTTGTTAGTCCCCAACCATGTGAAATGGCTCACTCAGTCCACTCTTTGCTACCGTGCCTTCAGGAAAGCCTCCTCCCTTTGTTTCTATGGCAGGATCCTACCAGCACCCAAGCCCCGATCCACGGCAGGCCTCCCCTAGACTAGGGGGTACCCCTCAGGGCCCCTGACAGCCTCCTCAACACTGCACTCTAACAGCTGGAACATTACTGGTCTCCAAACTTTCTAAACAAAGGGCCAGTTTACCGTCCTGCAGACTTTAGGGGGGCCGGAGTTTGGTCATTGGGAGTAGAGAACGTCCCAGAATCAATGGGATTAAAAAATGCCCTATCTTTGGTGTTAGTGAGAGAAATTTTGCCCCATCATTGGTGTCATTGGGAGGAATTGTGCGCTATCACTGGTGTGATTGGGCCCATCGTTTGGGGTCTTTGGGAGGAATTGCACACCTTTGTTGGTGTCAGATGGGGTAATTGTGCTCCATTGCTTGTGTCAGTGGAAGGAATAGTGCCCCAAGGGCTGGATGAAGGCAAGAAAAGGGCCACATCTGGCCCCTGGGCCACAGTTTGGAGACCACTGCTTTAGATTATAAGCTTTTATGATCAGGGCCACCCAAACCTTCTTGTATTGAATTTTATTGTAACTGTACTGTCTCCCAGGGCCGATCCTAGGGTCACAGACGCCTTGGTGCAGAAATATTTCTGGCGCCCCCCACATCTTACTAACTCCTCCCCTTTACAAATGTTACTATGGCTACGACTCAAACACAGAGAAGCTCCCCTAAGAAGTCTTCATTAGTGTCCCCCATCAGAGCCCCCCCAGCAGGTGTCCCCCATCAGAGCCACCCACAGCAGGTGTTCCCCATCAGAGCCCCCCACAGCAGGTGTCCCCCATCAGAGCCCCCCACAGCAGGTTTCCCCCATCAGAGCCCCCCACAGCAGGTGTCCCCCATCAGAGCCATCCACAGCAGGTGTTCCCCATCAGAGCCCCCCACAGCAGGTGTCCCCCATTAGAACCCCCCCCACAGCAGGTGTCCCCCATCAGAGCCCCCCACAGCAGGTGTCCCCCATCAGAACCCCCCACAGCAGGTGCCCCCCCATCAGAGCCCCCCCCACAGCAGGTGTTCCCCATCAGAGCCCCCCCACAGCAGGTGTGCCCCATCAGAGCCCCCCACAGTAGGTGTCCCCCATCAGAGCCCCCCACAGCAGGTGTCCCCCATCAGAGCCCCCCCACAAGCAGGTGTCCCCCATCAGAGCCCCCCACAACAGGTGTCCCCCCATCAGAGCCCCCCACAGCAGGTGTCCCCCCATCAGAGCCCCCCCTCAGCAGGTGTCCCCCATCAGGGCCCCCCACAGCAGGTGTCCCCCATCAGAACCACCCGCAGCAGGTGTTCCCCATCAGAGCCCCCCCACAGCAGGTGTCCCCCATCAGAGCCCCCCACAGCAGGTGTTCCCCATCAGAGCCCCCCCACAGCAGGTGTCCCCCATCAGAGCCCCCCACAGCAGGTGTCCCCCATCAGAGCCCCCCCACAGCAGGTGTCCCCCATCAGAGCCCCCCCCCCACATAGATCAGTACTTGTCCAATAGATCCCTGTAGCTCAGGCACGCTGGGAGCAGAAGCACAATACAGGGGGGCGGGGCATATGTGGCATCTTTGGTTACTTGGAGGGTGGCACTCGGAGAGCATTTCTGGGAGTGCACGGGATGATTGGCAGCAGCTCCGGCCAACCCAGAAGCCTCTCATCACACCGCCTATGGGAGAAGAGCCGACACACGCAGAGGGGGCGGGGCAGACAGGAGACTGGACAGAATTAATTAGTGGAGCCGAGTGCCGGAACGTGTTCCAATACTAGGCTCCGATGCAGTACCCAACCCGGATTCCGGGGACAGCGGGAGGTATGCGCTCTTGTCAGTTGCCAGCGGAGAGAGCAAGCGGGATGGGGAACCGCAGCACCCGCTACATGCGCTCCGCCTCTGGACACAGACAAGGAGGAGGGAGGGGAGCACTTTGGAGCTTCGGCGCCCCCACCCCTGCGGCGCCTGGGTGCGGAGCACGCCGTGCACCCTGCCTAGGATCGGCCCTGCTGTCTCCCATTGCACTGTAAATCTCTTCACACTGTTATATAAATCCTTAATAATAATAATAACATTTTCATGAAGCAAGAATTAGAGAACCATCTACAAAGCCCCATGTACGGTAATCCTTCTCTACCAATATGGAGAAAAAAAACACATTTTCAGCCGACGTCTTGAGATTGATTTTCGGGTTCGGGCACGTTGTAGGCACGTGGCGGCCGCACTCTTATTATAGAACGCTGCGACTTTCCATTTGCTTTCCGTACAAAGTAATCAATATTTTTATGTAATTGCTCTGAAAACATCTCCGATCTGACGGAGGGATCGGTCTGGCCATTCCAAAACACGTCAATAACCGGCAGACGTCGGTGCGCCGGGCTGGAGGACATTATAAAGTAAAGCAAGGAGGGCCATTTACTAAGAAAGTAGAAATGTGCAGAAAACCATCAAAAAAACAAAGTGTTACCTCCTGTGACGAACCCTCTGTCCTCAAACAGAACTACTGTATTTATCAGCGTATAATGCTCACTTTTTTCCCCTTAAATTCGGGAAAATCGTGGGTGCGCGTTATACGCCGATCCCTGCTTTCTCTGAGCGCCGCCGGCAATGACCGAGCCGAGTGTACTGCGCATTCGGCTAGGCTCGGCCATGCTCGGCTCCGCCCGCAGGACCGCGAGAGAAGCCGACATAGACTGAGCCGAGCCGAGTGTACTGCGCACTCGGCTAGGCTATGCTCAGCTCCGCCCGCAAGACCGCGAGAGAAACCGAGAGAAGCCGACATAGACCGAGCCGAGCTGAGTGTACTGCACACTCAGCTAGGCTCGGCCACGCTCGGCTCCGCCCCCAGGACCACAAGAGAAGTAGAGAGAAGCCGACATAGGCCGTGCCGAGCCGAGTGTACTGCGCACTCGGCTAGGCTCGGCCACGCTTGGCTCCGCCCACGGAAGCCGACAGAAGCCGACATAGGCTGAGCCAAGTGTACTGCACACTTGGCTAGGCTCGGTTCCGCCCGCAGGACCGCAAGAGAAGTCGAGAGAAGCCGACATAGACCGAGCCGAGCCGAATGTACTGTGCACTCGGCTAGGCTCGGCCACGCTCGGCTCCGCCCGCAGGACACAGGAAATCTGGCAAGACAGCAGATGGACAACTCCAAAGCCGCAGATGGACACCCACAAGGCTGGATGGGCCTCAGACGGACAAGGCCGCTGATGGACGCCGGGCAAGACAGCAGACCGTCACCGAAAAATGTACGTTTTTTTCCCTTAAACTTCCCTTCTAAGTTTGGGGTGCGCGTTATACGCTGGCGCGCGGTATATGCAGATAAAGACGGTATGTCCGCCATCAATGTTTCCTCTGTCCAGAACCAGCACTATCCAAGGCTCCCCCCAGTCACCAGACAACACCAGTGTAGAGTGGCAAACAACAAACTGATTTAATATCACAAATAGACACAACAGATAAAAATAACTCAGAGACTCTTTCCCCCCCCACCCTTGGAAAACAGGGCGGGTTAAACTGTCCAACAACATTAGACACACAGGTCAGGTGTGTTCAAAATTCTCATCAGTAAACGCTCTTATCCGCAGAGGCTGCTGGAGGAATCCCCCCTCCCTCTTTCCTCATAGTAAGACACTTACACATCCCATAATAGTTGAGGCAGACATCCACAATAGACAATAGAATACATTCACACCCCAAACCATCACAGCAAATAGTACACAACAGCATTAGACAGAAGACTGCAGATGGTTTTCTGCGCATTTCTACTTTCTTAGTAAATAGCCCTCCTCGCTTTACTTTATAATGTCCTCCAGCCCGGCGCACCGACGTCTGCCGGTTATTGATGTGTTTTGGAATGGCCAGACCGATCCCTCCGTCAGATTGGAGATGTTTTCAGAGCAATTACATAAAAATAGTGGCCTGGATTCAAAGAGCAATTGCGCCTGCGTAACCATAGTTACGCAGCGCAATTGCTTACTTGCCCCAGCGTAACGACTTCTCCTGATTCAGGAACCTCGTTACGCCGACTGCAGCCTAAGATCTGCGCGGCATAAGGCTCTTATGCCCTCATATCTTAGGCTGCATTCTTACGTTGGCCGCTAGGTGGCGTTCCCGTTGTGTTCAGCGTATAGTATGCAAATTGCATACTAACGCCGATTCACAAGGTTACGCGAGCCCTGCGTACGCAGTTTACGTCGTTTGCGTACGTCGGTTTTTTGCGTAAGGCTGCCCCTTCTATAGCAGGGGCAGCCAATGCTAAAGTATACCCGTCGTTCCCGCGTCGCGAAATTTGAAATTTACGTTGTTTGCGTAAGTGAATCGTGAATGGCGCTGGACGCCATTCACGTTCACTTTGAAGCAAATGACGTCCTTGCGACGTCATTTACCGCAATGCACGTCGGGAAAGTTTCCCGACGGAGCATGCGCACTATGCTCGGCGCGGGAACGCGCCTAATTTAAATGATTCCCGCCCCCTACGGGATCATTTAAATTGCGCGCGCTTACGCCGGGCATTTTGCCGGAGCGCCCACGCAATTTACGGAGCTACTGCTCCGTGAATCAAGGGTAGCACAGAAAATTTGCGGGGGCGCAGGGCAAAAACGATGCCCTGGCGCCTACGTAAAAAAAGCGCAAATGTTACTGAATCTACCCCAGTGATTACTTTGTATGAAAAGTAAATGGAAAGTCGCAGCGTTCTATAATAACAGAGAGCAGCCGTCACGTGTCACAGAGGCTGCTGGAGGAATCCCCCCTCCCTCTTTCCTCACAGCAAGACACTTACACATCCCATAATAGTTGAGGCAGACAGCCACAATAGAATACATTCACACCCCAAACCATCACAGCAAATAGTACACAACAGCATGAGACAGCACACGTGTGCCCATGTGCAGCTTTACTGTCCCCATTTGCAGTCTCACTGTGCCCATCTCCCTGCCTCACTGTGCCCACCTGCAGCCTCATGTACCTGATCTCCCTGACGCTGTGACATGCAGTCTAGTCGGCGGCCGTCCAGTGTAACAAAGCCCCGCCTCCTCCTCGTCCTCGTCCGTGACGGAACACTGATTCAGTTTTCCAGCAGTGAGTCTGCATCACAGGAGAATAGGAGGGACATGTTCACTTCCACCCTCAGCCTGGCACGCTATCACTGCGGACTGGGCCGACGGTATGACGTCAGACGCACGCGAGTGCGCCAGGCGTCACTGAGGGGGCGGGACTGATCTATACTTAAAGCCGGTTGGTACGATGGGGGGGGGTCACAGTCCCTCAGACGAAGTCAGGAAGTGACGAAACGCGCCAGGTCGGGGCTGCGCTATGAACAAAAATAAAGCGACGTTTTTGAAAAAAAAAATGCAATCATTTTTACTTTTTGCTATAATAAATATCCCCAAAAAAGATATAAAAAATGTTTTCCTCAGTTTAGGCCGATACGTATTCTTCTACATATTTTTGGTAAAAAAAAAAAGATAAAAATCGCAATAAGCGTTTAACGATTAGTTTGCGCAAAATATATAGCGTTTACAAAATAGGGGATAGTTTTATGGCGTTTTTATTAATATTTTTTTTTTTACTAGTAATGGCGGCGATCAGCGATTTTTTTCATGACTGCGACGTTATGGCGGACACATCAAAAACTTTTGACATTGGCCCAGATTCAGTAAGAATTGCGCATAAATTACGGAGGCACAGGGCAACGATTTTGCCCTGCGCCCCCGCAAATTTGCGCCGCTGCCCTCGATTCACGGAGCAGTAGCTCCGTAAATTGCGAGTAAGCGCGCGCAATTTAAATGATCCCGCAGGGGGCGGGAATCATTTAAATTAGGCGCGTGCCCGCACCGATCGTAAAGCACATGCGCCGTCGGGAAACTTTCCCGACGTGCATTGCGGCAAATGACGTCGCAAGGACGTCATTTGCTTCAAAGTGAACGTGAATGGCGTCCAGCGCCATTCACGAATCACTTACGCAAATGACGTGAAATTCAAATTTCACGACACGGGAACGGCGGGTATAGTTTAGCATTGGCTGCCCCTACTATAAGAAGGGGCAGCCTTACGCTAAAGATGCCGTACGGAAACTCCGTAACTTGCGTACGCAGGGCCCGCGCAACATTGTGAATCGGTGTTAGTATGCAATTTGCATACTATACACTGAGCACAATGGGAACGCCCCCTAGCGGTCATCGCAAGAATGCAGCCTAAAATCTGCGTGGCATAAGATTTTAGGCTGCAGTCGGCGTTACGATGTTCCTGAATCAGGAGCAATCGTAACGCCGGCGCAAGCAAGCAATTGCGCTGCGTAACTATGGTTACGCAGGCGCAATTGCTCTCTGAATCCGGGCCACTATTTTGGGACCATTGTCATTTATACAACGACCAGTGCTATAAAAAATGCACTGATTACTGTGAAAATGTCAATTGCAGTTTAGGAGTTAACCACTAGGGGGGCGCTGTAGGGGTTATGTGTGACCTCATATGTGTTTCAAACTGTAGGGGGGCAGGGCTGGACTTGTGACGCCATTGATCGTCTTTCCCTATATCCCGTGTCTTCTGCAATGTATTACATTTGGGCGCAGTACCACTTTAATTGGCGATCGTTATCAACAACAAGTCTTGTCTCCCAGGCTCTCCGTTCCTCAGAAGTGAAGATTTATGCCGCCTTGAGCCGTACCTTAATTCTGTATAATTATACATTTTCTCCAGGTCACATCGTCTCCGTTCCATAATTCATTAGTCGTCAGAAACACCAAAAATCACCCCCCCCTCCCCCCTCCGGCTCTTCACTCTCTGCCTTATTCTTCTCAGGCAACATTACTTATCATCACATCTTGTTGCTACAGAAACACAAATGGATAAAAAATTTACCGTATATACTCGAGTATAAGCCGAGTTTTTCAGCACATTTTTTCTACAAGTGCGCAAAGTTTGTTGTCCGGGGGACCTTCGGCCGGGGAGCAGCGATTTTTCAAAGCCGGGCACCCCTTCCATAGACTCCCATGTTAAATGGTCATTTCTCCTGTGAGTTTGGGGACCCGGTACCGGCCGGTCGTAGGTCCCTTGGACCCGGAACTTGGCACACATATAGCCCCATTTCTCCTCTAAAAGTGTGCAAAGTTTGATGTCTGCGGGACCTAAGGCCGGGGAGCACCGATTTTTTAAAGCCGGGCACCCCTTCCATAGACTCCCATGTTAAACGTCAGTCTAGTCATGGGCACAGTGAGGCATGGGCACAATGAGGCATGGGCACAGTGAGGCATGGGCACAGTGAGGCATGGACACAGTGAGGCATGGGTACAGTGAGGCATGGGCACAGTGAGGCATGGGCACAGTGAGGCATGGACACAGTGAGGCATGGACACAGTGAGGCATGGGCACAGTGAGGCATGGGCACAGTGAGGCATGGGCACAGTGAGGCATGGACACAGTGAGGAAAAGTGAGGCATGGACACAGTGAAGCATGGACACAGTGAGGCATGGGCACAGTGAGGCATGGGCACAGTGAGGCATAGGCAAAGTGAGGCATGCACACAGTGAGGCACAGTGAGGCAGCGGTGGGGATCGGGGCACCGGCGGGCACATCAGGCGGGGATTGGGGCACCAGTGGGTACATCGGGCATCGGTGGGGATCGGGGCATCGGCGATACATATAGGGCGGGGATTGGGGCACCGGCAGGGTACATTGGGCAGAGGTGGGGATCGGGGCATCGGTGGGCACATCGGGCAGGGAACGGGGCACCGACGGGTACATCGGGCAGCGGCGGGGATCGGGGCATCGGCGGACATCAGGCTGTGGCAAGCATTGGGCAGCAGTTTCAGTGTTTTCTCCTCCCCTCCTTCTAGGCGGATGGATTGCTTGCTGCCCCCCACACAACAAAATGGAGCACCAGCCGCCACCGCAGCCCAGGGACAGGTTCTCTTTAAACTTTATCTCTGGCTACATTTATTCATTTACATTCTCACTAGTCTTGAAAAGGGGGATAATCTTTATTATTATTATTATTCCAATTTGGCTCAAATTACCGGCATTGTCCCGCTTCATCGTGAATAGACGGTGTTCACACAGATTGTCGCCGTTACCAGGATAATACAATTGAATTACACGTCTCGTCTATTCAGAGCAGAAACACGTTATTTGTGGGATCGGAGTCCAGTAAGAGCCGCATGAGGTGGGCATTTAGCCTATTTCATTTGATTATTCTGGTCTATTATATGGTTTGTGGACGCAGTAAAAGGGAGACTAAAATACAAGCCGCTCCGGATCAAAGCGAATGGGTCTTTTGGGCGATGGGTCATTTCTAGGGGTGAGATTTAAATATCAGTGACCTGAGCCCAACTAGTTTGTCCCTATGTGACGGGAGTCACTTTGGGTGAGGGGTCCGTGCAACTCGGCTTACCTTGGAGAGCTCTGAATTTGTGTCCAGCTTCCCCCGGACCCTCATATGTGTGAATCACCCCCCGTGTCTCTAATAGGGGCCCATGGTGACCGAGAACCCCGGTCTGATCTGTACTAATCAGACTCAATGTACAGCCACATTGGAATGTTGTGTATATATTAGGGTTGTCCCGATACCGAGCATACTCGGGCAAATTCTCCGATGCTTCACCCGATACTTGTACAGTCAGAGTGATCAGTGCGGTGGGGGAGTTACAAGCACCGATCACCGCTGTATAGATTTAAAAGTCTGACAGACATTTCTCTGCCTCTTCCCCCCGGCGGCGTCTTTCAGCTGCTTTAGTGAAATCAGCAATGATCGGTGCTTGTAACTCTCCCACACACGATCACCGCTGACTGTCCCCTTATCCTCCTCCAGCCCCCTCTGTTCTGCTGCTCTCTCCCTCTGTGTCCCCCTCCATGCAACTCTCTCCCTCCATGTCCCCCTTCATGCAACGCTCTCCCTCTGTGTCCCCCTCCATGCAGCTCTCTCCCTTCGTGTCCCCCTCCATACAGCTCTCTCCCTCTGTGTCCCCCTCCATACAGCTCTCTCCCTCTGTGTCCCCCTCCATACAGCTCTCTCCCTCTGTGTCCCTCTCCATACAGCTCTCTCCCTCTGTGTCCCCCTTCATGCAACTCTCTCCCTCTGTGTCCCCCTCCATGCAGCTCTCTCCCTCTGTGTCCCTCTCCATACAGCTCTCTCCCTCTGTGTCCCCCTTCATGCAGATCTCTCCCTCCGGGTCCCCCTTCATGCAACTCTCTCCCTCTGTGTCCCCCTCCATGCAGCTCTCTCCCTCTGTGTCCCTCTCCATACAGCTCTCTCCCTCTGTGTCCCCCTTCATGCAGATCTCTCCCTCCGGGTCCCCCTTCATGCAGCTCTCTCCCTCTGTGTCCCCCTCCATGCAGCTCTCTCCCCCTGTGTCCCCCTTCATGCAGCTCTCTCCCTCCGTGTCCCCCTCCATGCAACTCTCTCCCTCCGCGACCCCCTTCATGCAGCTCTCTCCCTCCCTGCCCCCCTTCATGCAACTCTCTCCCTCCGTGTCCCCCTCCATGCAGCTCTCTCCCTCCGTGTCCCCCTTCATGCAACTCTCTACCTCCGTGTCCCCCTCTGTGCTGCCGTCCCCTTCCGTGCTCCTCCTCCACCCCCTCAATTTGTCAGGATGGAGAGGTAGGAGGTAGGAGCTGGTAAATCCGGCTCCTTAGTTTTCCAAATGTACAGAGTCAGTGATCAAGTCTACAATGTTTCAGTTTTATGAATGGAGAGGAGCTGCTGTCTTCACTCCATTAATTTTTAGCGCAGCTGAGGCCGCTGAGAAAGGGACTGGGGAATCTGTGTCCTTAGTCCCTTTTCCTGTCTCAAAGGGGAGATGTCAGAGGTCTGTTAAGACCCCTGATATCTCACCAAAGCCCCCCCAACAGGGCTGATAAAAAAAAAAAAAAGAATTGCAATAAATAATAAGAAAAATTATTGTAAAAAAAAAAACACACTGACACTGTCCACCCCCCCCCCCCTTAAAAAAAAGAAAGCATTGTAAAAAAAAAAAAATGTAAAAAAGTATCGGTAATCGGTATCGGCGAGTACATGCAAAAAAGTATCGGTACTCGTACTCGGTCTTAAAGTGGTATCGGGACAACCCTAATATATACATATATATATTGTATATTGTCTCATGCTGTTGTGTACTCTTTTCTGTGATCGTTTGGGGTGTGACTGTATTCTATTGTTCTATTGTGTCTGTCTGCCTCAAAGTGGTTGTAAACCCTTTACAACCACTTTAACCTACAGGTAAGCCTAGATTAAGGCAGGGGCGGACTGACCATTCGGGCACTCGGGCCTGGGAATGATGGGAACGGTGTGGGAATGCTGGGAGTGGTCTGGGAATGATGGGAACGGTGTGGGAATGATGGGAGTGGTCTGGGAATGATGAGAATGATCTGGGAATGATGGGAACGGTGTGGGAATGATGGTAGTGGTCTGGGAATGATGGGAACGGTGTGGGAATGATGGTAGTGGTCTGGGAATGATGAGAATGATCTGGGAATGATGGGAACGGTGTGGGAATGATGGTAGTGGTCTGGGAATGATGGTAGTGGTCTGGGAATGATGAGAATGATCTGGGAATGATGGTAGTGGTCTGGGAATGATAAGAACAGTGTGGGAATGGTCTAGGTGGACAGAGTTTAAACATTCCATGACATTTGCGGTGTTAATGGATGCATAGACCTTATAAGTCTTTTTTTTTAAGGTCGGATATAATATAACAAATTAATAAGATAGAAAATAAGATTGATCAGAAGAGATAGAAAGGCAACTGGAGGTCCAGGGGGAGGGGTGGGAGGGGGAGGAGGGAAGAGACGGGGTAGAAGGGATAAAATAATTAAAGCGGATCTCCACTCTAAAGTGGAGTCCCGCTGATCGGAACCCCCCCCCCCCTCCGGTGTCACATTTGACACCTTTCAGGGGGGAGGGGGGTGCAGATACCTGTCTACAGACAGGTATCTGCACCCACTTCCGGCCCTACGATACGGGCAAAGGACGGGTTTTTTCCTTCCTTCCCGTCCGTCCCCCGTTGTATGCTGGGAACACTCGGCTCCCAGCACACAGCGGGAGCCAATCGGCGGGCGCAGCGCGACTCGCGCATGCGCCGTAGGGAACCGGGCAGTGAAGCCGGAGCGCTTCACTTCCTGGTTCCCTCACCGAGGATGGAGGGGGGAGCAGCAGGGTGACGAGCGATCGGCTCGTCATCTGCTGCGATCGGCGCTGGACTCCAGGACAGGTAAGTGTCCTTATATTAAAAGTCAGCAGCTGCAGTATTTGTAGCTGCTGGCTTTTAATATATTTTTCCCGTGGCACATCCGCTTTAAGGAAGGAAAGTATAAAAACCTGTAAATGCAAATGAAATATATATCTGCTCCTTTTGGATATGGAGTAAAAAAAAAAAAAATGATGCGAAACCAAAACAGAGACGTTATAAGCAATCTGATGGTGAGCGGGTCTCATGGTCGGTGGAGTCTGAAGTGGGGGTAAAAAAAAAAAAAAAGAACAGTGTGGGAATGATGGTAGTAGTCTGAGAAAGATGTGAATGGTGTGGGAATGATGGGAGTGGTCTGGGAATGATGGGAGTGGTCTGGGAATGATGGGATTGGTCTGGGAAGGATTGGAGCGGTCTGGGAATGATGGGAGTGGTCTAGGAAGGATGGGAGTGGTCTGGGGATGATAGGAATGGTGTGGGAATGATGGGAGTGGTCTGGGAATGATGGGAGTGGTCTGGGAATTATGGGAACGGTGTGGGAATGATGGGAGTGATCTGGGAATGATAGGAACGGTGTGGGAATGATGGGATTGGTCTGGGAAGGATGGGAGTGGTCTGGGAATGATGGGAGTGGTCTGGGAAGGATGGGAGTGGTCTGGGAATGATAGAAACGGTGTGGGAATGATGGGAGTGGTCTAAGAATGATGGGAGTGGTCTAGAAAGGATGGGAGTGGTCTGGGAATAATGGGATTGGTCTGGGAAGGATGGGAGTGGTCTGGGAAGGATGGGAGTGGTCTAGGAAGGATGGGAGTGGTCTGGGAATGATAGGAATGGTGTGGGAATGATTGGAGTGGTCTGTGAACGATAGGAGTGATCTGGGAACGATAGGAATGGTGTGGGAATGATGGGAGTGGTCTGGGAATGATGGGAGTGGTCTAGGAAGGATGGGAGTGGTCTGGGAAGGATGGGAGTGGTCTGGGAATGATAGGAACGGTGTGGGAATGATGGGAGTGGTCTGGGAATGATGGGAGTGGTCTAGGAAGGATGGGAGTGGTCTGGGAATGATGGGAGTGGTCTGGGAAGGGTAGGAACGGTGTGGGAATGATGGGAGTGGCCTGGGAATGATGGGAGTGGTCTGGGAATGATAGGAACGGTGTGGGAATGATGGGAGTGGTCTGGGAATGATGGGAGTGGTCTGGGAATGATAGGAACGGTGTGGGAATGATGGGAGTGGTCTGGGAATGATGGGAGTGATCTGGGAATGATGGGAGTGGTCTGGGAATGATGAGAATGGTGTGAAAACTTCCTATTTTTTGAACATTTTCTTCTCACGTTTCTCAGATTTTTACCACCTTTGTGTTGGTAGGAAAGCAGAAAACATTTTAAACAATAATAAAGTAAGAGGCGACTGTTTTCCATTGCGGCGGGCTTGTTGAGCGTCTCTCTGGTGTGACGCTCACGTAGTTGCCCTCTATTTTCTACAATGTGAAATAAAGCCAAGTCACGCTGTTCCTGCTTTGCTCCCGCTGATTCCCAATCACCGCACACAATATAAGTGAAACGAATTCCATCTCTCCCGATCATTTTGTCTTTTGTTTATCTTTCGACCTTCGTGTTTTATACCCAGAGATATCTCTAGATACTATACCAAGTCCTTCTTTACAGACCCCTTTTATATCCCACTATCCCCAGGACTCCTGGACACCCCCAGGGGATATCAATTCCACTGTTTCCCGACCTGAAGAGCTCAGAGAGACTGCGCCTGATAGACAGCAAATACATTGCCTTGAAAAAGTATTCATACCCCTTGGAAATTCCCCACATTTTCTTATGTTAAAAACTTTTCTGTTAAAAAAAAAACCGTAAATGTATTTTATTGGGATTTTATGTGAGAGACCAACACAAAGTGTCACATAATTGTGAAGTGGAAGGAAAATTATACAAATAAATATGTGAAAAGTGTGTGGGGGAGGGGCATTTGTACGGTGCCCCCCGGAGTCAATACTTTGTAGAACCCCCTTTCTCTACAAGTCTTTTTGGGGGGTCTCTACCAGTTTTGCACATCTAGAGAGGGACATTTCTGCCAATTCTTCTTCTTTGTAAAATATCTCAAGTTCTGTCAGATTGGATGGAGAGCGTCTGTGATCAGCAATTTTCAAGTCTTGCCACAGATTCTCAATGGGATTTAGGTCTGGACTGTGACTGGGCCATTCTAACACATGAATAGGCTTTGATCTAAACCATTCCATTGTAGCTCTGGCTGTACTTTAGGGTCGTTGTCTTGCTGGAAGGTGAACCTCCCCCCGGTCTTAAGTCTTTTGCAGACTCCAACAGGTTTTCTTCTGTAGATTGTCCTGTATTTGTCTCCATCCATCTTCCCATCAACTCTGACCAGCTTCCCTGTCCCTGCTGAAGAAAATCATCCCCACCACATGATGCTGCCACCACCATGTTTCACGGTGGGGATGGTGTGTTCAGGGTGATGTGCAGTGTTATTTTTCCCCACACATAGAGTTTTGCTTTTAGGCTAAAAAGTTGATGAAATATCAGGGGTCTAAAGAGAACCTTGATGTCTCACTTTGAGAGAGAGAAATGGACTGAGGACAGAGATTCCCCAGTCCCTGTCATTGCAGCCAAGCAGGGGGAATCTGTCCAGCACAGGGTGACAGGGCAGACATCACAAATTTGGGGGCTCCTTACACAGCTTTAGGCAGGGCCCCCCTGGAGCAGAGATCCGGTGGGGGGGGGGGTGCTGACAGAAAAAAAAAGGTGTAATGCAAAAAAAATAAAACGGGAGGGGGGCCAACCATGCCCCTTACAGGTGTAATGCAAAAAGAAAAAAGAATGGGAGGGGGGCCGGCCTGGGCCTGTAAGGGCCCCTGGGGACCATTGGGCCCCTTACAGGTGTAATGCAAAAGAAAAAGGAAATTAAAAAAAAAAAACGGGAGGGAGGCCAGCCGGACCCCTGGTGTAATGCCTGTACCCCCCTGATGGCGGCCCTGCACACCCTGTGCGCACACGCCTATGATCACTGCTCCCGATGAGAGGGAGCAGTAGATCACTGTCCTGTCACTAGGCAGAAAAGGGAAAATCCTGTTCTGACACGATCGCGGGACACCGGCATACATCAAGTCCGTGGGTCCCGCGGGCACGGTCACAGAGCTTGCGGCGGGCACGCGAGCGCACCCCGCACGGTGGCAGATTTCAAGCAGCGTACCTGTACGTTGCTTTTCGCAGATGTGCCATTCTGCCTACGTATATCAGCGTTAGCCGGTCGGCAAGTGGTTAGCATGTCAAAGGTCTTCCCGGCCCGTGGGTCCATGCGCTCTGGGATTACATTCATCCCCTTTGGTTCTTCTAGGGTGAGTTCCAATGGGCACATACGAAGAAGAAAAAGTGAACAAGAAGGAAAATAAAGTTGGAGAACAGATCTGAGCCGCGCCTGATGTGACACGACGATCGTTTACTGAGAAAATGGAGATTGTGTATTGGAAGGGCGGTTCATAGTCCCTCCCGGGAAACCGGAGGTCCATTTCTATGGACGATCTCTTTTCGATCTCCTGGGACTGGTAAGACATTGTTTATTTTCTCCTCAACATTCGTAGACTAAGATGAATGTTAACCACTTAACCCCCGGACCATATTGCTGCCCAAAGACCAGAGCACTTTTTGCGATTCGGCACTGCGTTGCTTTAACTGACAATTGCGCGGTCGTGCGACGTGGCTCCCAAACAAAATTGACGTCCTTTTTTCCCCACAAATAGAGCTTTCTTGTGGTGGTATTTGATCATCTCTGCGGTTTTTAGTTTTTGCGCTATAAACAAAAATAGAGCGACAATTTTGAAATAAATGAATATTTTTTACTTTTTGCTATAATAAATATCCCCCCCCCCCAAAAAAAAATGTTTTCCTCAGTTTAGGCCGATACGTATTCTTCTACATATTTTTCGTAAAAAAAAAATCGCAATAAGCGTTTATTGATTGGTTTGCGCAAAAGTTATAGCGTTTACAAAATAGGGGATAGTTTTATGGCAATTTTATTAATATTTTTTTTTTACTAGTAATGGCGGCGATCAGCGATTTTTTTTTCCGGTACTGCGACATTATGGCGGACTCTTCGGACACTTTTGACACATTTTTGGGACCATTGGCATTTTTATAGCGATCAGTGCTATAAAAATGCATTGATTACTGTAAAAATGCCACTGGCAGTGAAGGGGTCAACACTAGGGGGCGGGGAAGGGGTTAAGTATGTTCCCTGGGTGTGTTCTAACTGTAGGGGGGGGGGTGGACTCACTAGGGGAAATAACCGATCTTCTGTTCATACATTGTATGAACAGAAGATCAGCATTTCTCCCCCTGACAGGACCGGGAGCTGTGTGTTTACACACACACAGCTCCCGGTCCCCGCTCTGTAACGAGCGATCGCGCGTGCCCGGCGGCGATCGTGCCCGCCGGGTACACGCACGGGAGTCGGGGGCGAGCGGCCCCTAGTGGCCTGCGCGAGAGCCGATGTTATATTACGTGCTCTCGCGCAGGGGAGCCGACTTGCCGACGGTGGGCGGTCGGCAAGCCGTTAATGGACCGCGGTCTTGCCGTTGATTCTATTTGCTGTATATTGTGCTCAACGCGGCGGATAGAAGCCGGTCGCGGGATATGGTCTAAAGTGAACGCCATTAGTGGAGAATAATGCAAAAAACAGAATGAATGAAAGAAAATGTCCAATAATTGGAAGATGGGAAAAGCTTTCAGAGCGCTGCCCTCAATTGTTGGATTACGTCTCACTAATGGGCGATTATCTTCCAGGGAAGGTATTTTTATTTATTTCAGGTACTTTTGTAGCACCAGCAATTTTCGCAGCACTTTACACACATATATTGTACGTTCCCATCAGCCTCTGCTCTCAAGGAGCTTACAATCTAATGTCCCCTAAGTCACATTCATACACATAATAGGGCCAATTTAGACAGAAGCCAATTAGCCTCCCAGCATGTCTTTGGAGTGTTGGAGGATGCTGGAGTACCTGGAGGAAACCCACGCTGGAGAACATCACCGACAAAAAGGACAAATACCACACACTAGAAAAGTGCCTCTCATCAGTGGCGGCTGGTGCTCAAATTTTTCTTTAGGGGGGCGCAAACAAAAACAAATAAAAAAATTGCAGCCTCACTGTGCCCATCAAATGCTGCCACTGTGCCATCAATTGTCGCCACTGTACCATGCCATTAAATGCAGTCACTGTGCCATCAATTCGCACCACTGTGCCATGCCATCAAACGCAGCCACTGTGCCATGCCATCAAACGCAGCCACTGTGCCATGCCATCAAACGCAGCCACTGTGCCATCAATTGTCACCACTGTGCCATGCCATCAAATGCAGTCACTATGCCATCAATTCGCACCACTGTGCCATGCCATCAAACGCAGCCACTGTGCCATGCCATCAAATGCAGTCACTGTGCCATGCCATCAAACGCAGCCACTGTGCCATGCCATCAAACACAGCCACTGTGCCATCAATTGTCACCACTGTGCCATGCCATCAAACGCAGCCACTGTGCCCCTCAATTGTCGCCACTGTGCCCATTGTCACCACTGTGCCCTTTAATTGTCGCCACTGTGCCCATTGTGGCCACTGTGCATGTCACTGTGCCCTTTAATTGTTGCCACTGTGCCCATTGTTGCCACTGTGCATGTCACTGTGCCCTTTAATTGATGCCACTGTGCCCTTTGTCACCACTGTACCCATTGATGCCACTGTGCCTTTTGTCGCCTCTGTGCCCATTAAAATGCACTTACCTTTCTGCGTCCCTCGATGTCTTCTCCCGCACTCGATGACGCTTCAGCCAATCAGGTTACCGATAACCAGAATCGGTGAACCTGATTGGCTGAGACGCCCGTCAGTCTTATCCAAGGAACGCAGCCCCCGTACGTTCCGAGGATAAGCATCCGGGAGACGAGGGCTGTACTCGGAAAGCCGCTGGCTCTGATAGGCACTTCCGTACAGCCAACCAGCTGCCGTTATTCAGGTATCCGGCGCCCTATGTCCGGCTATCTGAATAGACCAGCGGCAGCTGGCAACAATAACATACATTCATGCAATGCATGAATGTATGTTATTTGCGAGAGCCAGAGGGGGTGGCGCTGCAGAATGACATTCTTAATGTCTTAAAGGGCCGGGTTTTTTTTTCTGTTTTTTTATGACTACAGGGGGGGGGGGGCTGCGGCGCCCGGGCACCCCCTATTGTCGGCCGCCACTGCCTTTCATTGATCGATGATTGGATGACGGAGAGTTCCCTCAATCTTAATCGATCCAAAACAGAACTTCTCTTTCTCCACGCAAACCGAAAGAAAAACTCCAGGACAACATGGACACCACCCACCATCCTTGGAGAAACCATCACCCCGAGCACCAAAGTCTAAACCCTCGGAGTCGTCTTTGACTCAGACATGAAGATGGACGCACACATAGGATCTGTAGTCAGCGGATCCCGCCATCTCCTCCGGCTGTTGCGTAGACTCCTCCCCTTCATCCCGGAAGAGGACACAGCAGTAGTAGTTGGAACAATCATCAATTCCCGCCTACGCAAACTCCCTCTGCCGAGGACTACCGAAATACCAGATTTCGTGTCTACAAGTCGCCCAGAACACGGCAGCCAGACTGGTAACGGGAAAATCAATCACCCCGTGCCTGAGGACCCTCCATTGGCTAGCCGTGAAGGATCGGGTCACATTCAAGACCCTCTGCCTCACTCACGAATGTACATATGGAAACGCTCCTCAATACCTATCGGGCCCTACGATCAACTAACCAAAATCTCCTCCCCATCCCCAAGTCCCGCTACAAATCTAAAGGAGAAGGAAGATTCGCGGTCCAAGGACCACGGCTATGGAACACTCTATCTACGGACATCAGCATGGAAGAAAACCATCGGGCCTTCAGAAAAAAACGAAAGACCCACCTCTTCTGAAGGCACAGACCGACACTAGATGCAAAAAGCGCCTTGAGGCGATTTAGTTCGCATTTTTAGCGCTATACAAGTCACTCACTCACTCAACATGCAATCTTTAGGCAGGCAGTGCCGTGGTTGGGATTTAAACTGATGACTCTAGTGCTGCTAGGCAGGGGTGCTAACCGCTTAGCCACTGTTGTTCTGGTTTCAGTAGGGAAAATCATTGTTTTTCATCCTGCAATATTCAAATTTGGCCACTAGATGGAGCCCAGAATAAATGTAATTTAATGGAAGTTAAAAGACTGTTTAGCTTTAATAAAAGCTCCCATCATCCCTCATTCTAAGAAAAGAAAACAGGGGCCTCCTGGGAGCTCAGACTCCCTCTTAAAAAACTGAGGGAGAAGAAACCAGCCATCATTCCTGCATCCAGGGGTGTTACATAGTTACATAGTAGGTGAGTAAGTCCAGTGCTTGCAACCTTTCCTCATAACTAATATCCTCCAGACCCTTTATTAGTTTTGTTGCCCTTCTTTGTACTCTCTCCATTTCCAGTACATCCTTCCTGAGGACTGGTGCCCAGAACTGGACGGCATACTCCAGGTGCGGCCGGACCAGAGTCTTGTAGAGCGGGAGAATTATTGTTTTATCTCTGGAGTTGATCCCCTTTTTAATGCCAATATTCTGTTTGCTTTGTTAGCAGCAGCTTGGCATTGCTGAGCCTCTCATCTACTAGGACCCCCAGGTCCTTCTCCATTCTAAGGTGTTGCTGGGTCTACAAAAGATCTGGGGCTAGAGCCTATAGCAGCGAAGTAAAGAAAGTCATGTGCTTGGGGGCGGGCATACACATGTATATAATATATATGTGTGTGTATATATATATATATAATATTGTTACATATCTGAGTGCGGACCACCCCGGCCAGCAGCTGCAGGGAGGTGGACGTGGGTCGGTGCTGCGGTGGGGAACCCAGTAAGGAAGTGCTGGAACGCCATGGAGGTAAGAGGACACTTTGACAGATTTGGATTCCCTGGCCTGAAGCTCCCCTGCAGTAGCTAAAGCCAGCCGTAGGGAAGCCGGGCAGCAGTGGGCAGGGAGGTGGCATGTGGCATCGGTGAGGGGGGGTCAGAATGAGGGTCAGAGCAGTGGGGGGGATCTATTATTGGAGTTAAATCTCCTGCAACTGCCCTGCAGCCCCTCCAATTTGGTGGTAAGGGCGAGGAGCCAACAGCTGCAGAGAAGTCACAGGGCATCGGTACGGCTGCCACCTGTCCGAGATTCACCCGGGCAGTCCGGGTTTGAATTATGGGTCCGGGTTTCAGTCTGCCTGAAACCCGGACACATTAATCAGACAGGAATGTGGCTCAGAACAGGGCCTGACAGGAGGGTGAGGGGGCACTATGCAGCCCGCATTACTATTCTCGTTGGAGCGCCCAAAGGTGTCCCAGGTCTGTTGAAATCTGTGTATACTAAAAAAAAAAAAAAATTGCTGTGTGCCGCTAAAGTGTCTGAGTTTGGCTTGAAGAAAAAGTGGCAACCCTAGGCATCGGTGGTGGAGTAAAGGAGGAGCATAAGCAAGGAGGGGGGACAACTGGAAGCACAGGTGGAGCAGCAGCGGCTCCATTGTGTTATAGATCACAGCGGGCAGCTGGGCATAAAATAAGATCGGGGCTTGGAACTAGAGTTCCAATAGTCACTACGTTAATCTGGCCCTGGCTGCACTCGGTAAGAGACCCGGGGCTATGGGCCCCAGATTCGGGGCTCTAGCCCCAGAAGCCCCCCCTAGCCACACCACTGCCTGCAGCACATGTCGGTGGACTAAACCTACATCGTCTACAGGCAGCGTCGCTGGTGCGAATGGACTTATAGCCATCTGCAGCCTAGTTATTTTATTGTTTTTTGTATGTTTCATACATTGATTATATGGATTTCTGTTTTTCCCAATACATTGGAACCTCGGATTGCGAGTAACGCGGTTAACGAGTGTTTTTCGCAATACGAGCGGTGTATTTTTAAAAATCGTTACTCAGTTTGCGAGTGTTGTCTCGCAGTACCGCTTTTGGCCTGAGGTGGGGGGGCGCTGGAGCCGAGCAGAGCCGAACATCGCAGATCACAGCCGATCTGCACCGTTCGGAAATGCACGGAAAGGCCCGAGGACAGCACAGCTGACCTTGGCAAATCTCGGGGAGGAAGTCTTTCCGAGGTTTGCCGGGTTCAGCTGAAGTGTCCTCTGGCCCTTCCAGGCCGTTTCCGAGGCTCTCCGGCGCCCCCCTGCCTCTGGCCGCATGTGGTATTGCATCCCATTGAAGTCAATGCGGAACAAATTATTTTTGTTTCCATTGACTTCAATGGGGAAACTCAATTTGATATGCGAGTACTTTGGATTACGAGTAGGGTTGAGCGAACCCGAACTGTAAAGTTCGGGTTCGGTACGGACTTTGTTTTTTTTTGTACCCGGACCCGAAACTGGACATTTTGCTGAAAGTTTGGGTTTGGGTCCGGTGTTCGGCAATGTAATGGTGCGCTGCAGGGCAGCCAATCACCATTTGTTTTACTTGTTTTACCTAGAAGCCATCACAGCCATGCCTACTATTGGCATGGCTGTGATTGGCCAGTGCAGCATGTGACCCAGCATGTGACCCAGCCTCTATATAAGCTAGAGGCACATAGCACAGCTCGTCACTCGCTGCTGATCTGAGGGAGAGATTTAGATAGGACTATCCTGCTTCAGAAATCTACACCAGCACTGTTTCTTTCTGTGAGATACTCTGCATTTGATAGTTTAGGGCAAGGTTCCTGCTGATCTGAGGGAGAGAATTATATAGGAGTCAGTGGTTCACAAATCAAATTGCAGCTGCACTGCATATGTTCCTGTGAGATACACCCTGTATATACTTTTCTTCTATTGTGCTATTCAAAAAACATCCATTTAGGGCAAACAAATATATTTTGCAGTGTTTCCTCCAGTGTTTGCCGTGTTTCCTCCATATCTGTAAGTGTGAGATAAACACTTTAGCTACTGTTCTTCTGTTGTTCTATTAAAAAAACACCCAGTTTGGTGCAAAAAACATATTTTGCAGTGTTTCCTTCAGTGTTTGCAGTGTTTCCTCCATATCTGTACGTGTGAGATAAACATTTTAGATACTGCAGCCAGTTTATTATCTGAACGTGTATTTAGCACGGCAGGGGGCGTTATCACAGACAAGCGCAGCCACCTGTCCAGAGACAATGTGGACAAGCTCACTGTAACGGAATGACCCGTGACACCCAAAGACTTTGTGAGGATGGGGGATACTCCTGTGTCAGCGTCACTGATAACTCTTGAGTCTGAGTCCACTCTGTGCCCTTTGGGCATGGGGTGACAAGTGAATCGTAATTCATGTATTACATGAGATGGGACATCACTGATAGTTCGTATTGCAGGATTTTGAGACACTGCAAGATGTTGGTTAATTGTGACCCCCAACCAGTCAATAGTGACTCATCTCTCTGAAGACTGTTAATATGTTAAATAAGGCTAGCTTTTGAAAGGCCTTTAATTGTGTGATAACACTGTCTAAAACCTATTGATGCTCAGAGGTGTGAATAGGCGTCAAGCTGTATGCGGAGACGAAACGTCTGCCTTGGGAACTCAGTGTGTGATGGGTTTGTTTGTTATGCTGTTATTTAAGGAATGTGCAGTGATTAGACATGATAATTATAGGCCGGTGCCGACCGGTCTAGAATGTTTAGTAATTAGCCTTAGTGTGTGATTAGGGGGTGGAGATCTCATTGTTGCTTTAATGCCTTGTACTGTATATAAAGCTGAGAAGAAACCATTAAAGTGTCATTACATTTGGAACAAGCACAGAGCTGTGTCTCGTCTTGATTCTGGGCAAATGAAATGGGATCGGGTCCTGTCGGTTGGAGTGTCGATAAGCTGTCTTGGATGTGATGGAAGGTCGTAAACGGTGGTGACCGTTACACTCACGTTCATTAAAATGAACCAGGCATGGATCCCACAGGACTTGTGCGTACCTTGTGCAGAATAGACACCGGGCCGTCCTTACCCAGCCATTGTTTTTTTCTGATCTTTCTAGGGTTGCCATCTCATCCCTTTAAAAGCGAAAACATATTAATTACACAGGTTCTCTGGCTGATTAAGTTGCTGCTAATTAAACTCACTTGGTGCCTTATCGACATCAAATTAGCCCCAGAACCTGTGTAATTACTCTGTGTTCAGGTTTGAAGGGATGAGGTAGCAACCCTAGATCTTTCTAACTCTTTTGGGGTGTACCCTAATTTAAAAAATAAATCAATTAAAAACCAAAACCTGCTGTGTTGGCTACCTCGTCCTCTTCCACCGCCGCTTCCACCTACACCGCCACATCCACCTCAACCTCCTAATACATATGGACCTCGTCCTCCTAGGTCAAGATTATTATTATTATTTTTTATGTTATTTTAAGTTATTTCCCTATCCACATTTATTTTCAGAGTACTTGCCATGCTCTTACCGACATTTTGCTGCCATTTGCAGCCCTCTAGCCCTTTCCCTTAGTGTTTTAGAGACTTTTGTACTGAAAAGTTTGGGTCCGTATTGACTTCAATGGGGTTCGGGTTCGGGGTCCGAACCCGGACTTTTTTCCGAAGTTCGGCCGAACCCGTCGAACCCGAACATCCAGGTGTCCGCTCAACTCTAATTATGAGCGTTCTCCTGGAACGAATTATACTCGTAATCCGAGGTTCCACTGTATATTCACATCACCCTGTTTTTGTTAATAAAGCTTCAGTCTGGCTCATCTACGGCAGGTTAATGCAGGTTGTACCAAAACAGTTGTCCTTCCCTTACGATGTTAGATTACTCTTTCTGTAGTAGGTGTTCACTTAGTACAGCATGAGGTCTCATTCACACCAGCAGAGGGATTCGGGGAACAACAGGCACTTTCGTCACAGTAGAAATGCCCACATCTGTTGTTTATCTTACTGCTGAATGGGGCAGTAGTGTTGCTCACGAATATTCGCATTTCGAATATTCGTTACGAATATGGCATATTCGAATATTCGCGAATAACTCGAATTTCGCGGCCAAAATTCGCTATTCCGAATATTCGTATTTTTTCAAATTTATTTTTAAAACAGATCACATCCTATCGACGTCTAAAAGCATTGCTGGTATGATTAGAGACCCTGGGCCGAGTAGCTAAGCTGAGGCGATCCTTTTATGTTGCCGAATATTCGCAATCGCGAATATACGATTTCCGAATATTCGCGAATACTTTCTCCGCCCTTCTTTTGCATCAGAGCCAATCAGAGTTCTCCTACCACAGTTGTCAAAATCTCGCAATCAATTTCGCATTCGCATTAGCGAAATTTCGATAAAATATCACCAATATTCGATTTCCGAATATTCGCGAATACTTTCTCCGCCCTTCTTTTGCATCAGAGCCAATCAGAGTTGTCAAAATCTCGCAATCAATTTCGCATTCGCATTAGCGAAATTTCGATAAAATATCACCAATATTCGATTTCCGAATATTCGCGAATACTTTCTCCGCCCTTCTTTTGCATCAGAGCCAATCAGAGTTCTCCTACCACAGTTGTCAAAATTTCGCAATAAATTTCGCATTAGCGAAATTTCGCAAATTTTTTTTTTTTATAAAATATCACGAATATTCGATTTTAGCGAATATTTCACGAATATTCGTCTATATATTCGTGATATATCGCGAAATCGAATATGGCGTATTCCGCTCAACACTATGGGGCAGCAGCAAGTTTGCGCCGTGGCGCTCAAGTTTTATCTTGGCATATCCCATTCAGCAGGTTTTACTCCTACCAAGCATCCCATTGAACTCAATCGGACTCAGTTTGTTGATTGATTACCACTCTTCAAGGGGAAGTGCACCACCTAAAGAAGGGCCCCACCAAAAGCCAGCCAACATTAATTATTAGGCCCCAGGTACTTTTTTTTTTTATTCTCTTTATTCATTTTCAAAAAAACATAAAGGTACAAAAACAGAAAACCATGACTGCAGACAGTAGATAAATTAGCGACAAGTAGTCCAGATAACAAAAAAATATTCAAACAATAAAGAACAATGTTATAGCCGGGATCCACACAATAAATGGTTTAGGATAAAGGGATCTCTCTACAATACAACAACACAGGTATTTTAAAGGAGCAATCCAAGGCCGATCCTAGGATCACAGGCGCCTGGGTGCAGAAATATTTCTGGCACCCCCACATGGGCGTGGTCATTTTTACTAACTCCTCCCCTTTACACATGTTTCTATGGCAATGACTCAACCACAAAGATGCTCCCCCACAAAGTCTTCATTACCCTGGGATTCTTACATGATCTCTTAACAATAAACACAATTCAGGAAGAGAAGCAGAGCACTTTATTGGGACCTGGAGGGGGCCTCTCTGATTGACACAGAGGGGGCTTCTGTTAGAGAGTCTGTTAGAAAAAGCCCCAGACATACTACAGCCATAATGCAGGAGATGATCAGAGACTACAGACATGATACAGGAGATGGTCAAAGACTGCAGACTTGGTACAGGAGACGGTCAGAGACTGCAGACATTGTACAGGAGATGGTCAGAGACTGCAGACATAGTACAGGAGATGGTCAGAGACTGCAGACATACTATAGGAGATGGTCAGAGACTGCAGACATAGTACAGGAGACGGTCAGAGACTGCAGACATTGTACAGGAGATGGTCAGAGACACATCAGTTCTGGACGGACACACACCTATGCTCAGAACACTATTTCTGGATGGACACAAACAGGGAGAGAAGGAGGGAGGGGAGAACGTTGCCACTTTGGTGCCCCCACCTCTGCAGGCGCCTGGGTGCAAAGCACCCTGCCTAGGATTGGCCCTGGAGCAATCCACATCCCATTCCCAAAAATATAAGAATTGCACAGAATCACATATCTAATCAAGTCTAAAGGACCCTGAGAACTAACACAGACTAGAATACACAATTAACCTGATACTGTATGAGGAGAGGCTACCCACCCCCCCAAACATTATCAAATTCATGGAGTCCCCCCCCCCCCTGTTTTCAAATACGTGGCTTTATAGAGGGATACGGTTTTATTTACCAAGTTCTTCCAGGACTCTACTGTCGGAGCTCTGGTTTTCTTCTCCCTTCTCTTCTTTAATCTCAGTATAAATACAGCTGTTCTGTGAAGCCCTCAGAGGTGTGTTAGTGAACCTTAGTGAACAAACAGCATCATGAAGGCCAAGGAACACACCAGACAGGTCAGGGATAAAGTTGTGGAGAAGTATAAAACAGGGTTGGGTTATGAAAAAAAATCTCCCAAGCTTTGAAGATCTCACGGAGCTTCTGTTCAATCCATCATCGGAAAATGGAAAGAATATGGCACAACCGCAACCTACCAAGACATGGCCGTCCACCTAAACTGACCGGGCCGGGCAAGGAGAGCATTCATCAGAGAAGCAGCCAAGAGGTCCATGGTAACTCTGGAGGAGCTGCAGAGATCCACAGCTCAGGGGGGAGAATCTGTCAACAGGACAACTATTAGTGGTCTCTCCACAAATCTGCCCTTTATGGAAGAGTGACAAGAAGAAAGACATTGGAGGAAGAAAGACATAAGAAGTCCTGTTTGTGAGAAGCCACGTGGGGGAGGGGACACAGCAAACATGTGGAAGAAGGTGCTCTGGTCACATGACACCAAAATTCTACTTTTTGGCCTAAAAGCAAAACGCTATGTGTGGGGAAAACTAACACTGCACATCACCCTGAACACACCATCCCCACCGTGAAACATGGTGGTGGCAGCATCATGTGGTGGGGATGCTTTTCTTCAGCAGGGACAGGGAAGCTGGTCAGAGTTGATGGGAAGATGGATGGAGACAAATACAGGACAATCTTAGAAGAGAACCCATTAGCCTGCAAAAGACTTGAGACTGGGGGGTGGGGGGGTTTACCTTCCAGCAGGACAGCGACCCTAAAGTACAGCCAGAGCTACAATTGAAGGAAAGCCATAAGAAGTCCTGTTTGCAGTTTGCGAGAAGCCACGTGGGGGACACAGCAAACACGTGGAAGAAGGTGCTGGCCAAAATTGAACTTTTTGACCTAATAGTTGACAAATAAGAATTGCACATAATCACATATTGCAAAAATCAAGTCTGATGACCCTGAGAACCAACACATAGTCATTCATTCATTTATAAAGGCCTTCCAGGACTCCACTGGCAGACCTCTGTCTTTCTTCCAGGATAAAACTATACGTTTTCTGGCATGATAAAAGTGTTTCTTATGTGCTTTTGTTTAACCACTTTAGACCCGGACCAAAATGCAGCTAAAGGACCTTGCTCCTTTTTGCGATTCGGCACTGCGTCGCTTTAACTGACAATTGCGCGGTCGTGCGACATGGCTCCCAAACAAAATTGGCGTCCTTTTTTCCCCCACAAATAGAGCTTTCTTTTGGTGGTATTTAAACACCTCTGCGTTTTTTTTTATTTTTTGCGCTATAAACAAAAAATAGAGCGACAATTTTGAAAAAAATTCTATATTTTTTACTTTTTGCTATAATAAATATCCCCCAAAAATAAACAAAACATTATTTTTTTTCCTCAGTTTAGGCCGATACGTATTCTTCTACCTATTTTTGGTACAAAAAAAAATCGCAATAAGAATTTATCGGTTGGTTTGCGCAAAATTTATAGCGTTTACAAAATAGGGGATAGTTTTATTCTATTTTTATTAATTTTTTTTTTTTACTACTAATGGCGGCGATCAGCGATTTTTTCCATGACTGCGACATTATGGCGGACACTTCGGACAATTTTGACACATTTTTGGGACCATTGTCATTTTCACAGCAAAAAGTGCTATAAAAATGCATTGTTTATTGTGAAAATGACAGTTGCAGTTTGGGAGTTAACCACAGGGGGCGCTGTAGGAGTTATGTGTGACCTGAAGTGTGTTTACAACTGTAGGGGGGTGTGGCTGTAGGTGTGACGTCATCGATTGTGTCCCCCTATAAAAGGGATGACACGATCGATGCTGCCGCCACAGTGAAGAACGGGGAAGCCGTGTTTACACACGGCTCTCCCCGTTCTTCAGCTCCGGGGACCGATCGCGGCACTCCAGCGGCGATCGGGTCCTCGGGTCCCGGAGCTTCGGACCGGGTTGCGGGAGTGCGCCGCGGGCACTGGATACTAGTACAGGACGTATCTGTACGTACATGTGCCTAGCCGTGCCATTCTGCCAACGTATATGTGCAGGAGGCGACCTTAAGTGGTTAATTGTTGAATATGCCAATAGATGTAAAGTAAATTGTAATATTGCCATCTAGTGGCTCTTTTACATACTTGGTATCTGTGAATAATTTACTGAAGGTAGATAGAGATTGTTGCTTAAAAGTCACTGTAGCTTCCCATAATTCCTGTGGACTATACCAGGAGGTCTTAGAGACCCCTAGTGGCCATCTTCCTTCTTCATCCATGCAACCTTCTCCAGAGAACTCCACTCCTATTCTGCTGCAATTTTAATGTCAGCCTAATGGAAACATCGCCGGTATGATCATAATCCCTTTCACTAGTTAGATTAGTGTGTCAGGACTGTGTATTATGTATATTGTGTATACTGATTGTAAGTTATTTCTTTTATTTTAGTTTTCACTCTAACTTCCCTGCAATAAAAGTTGAAAAAAGGACCTTGCGCCCGGCCTCAATGAGTTGTTAAGGGAAGAGAGTTAGCTGTCTGTCTAATTATATCTCAGCCACGTACAGTGAGGGCAGAACAATAAAATTGGTGCAAGGTACTTTGTCACCACCTTTAACCATAACCCCGGTATCCTCTTCTTCAGCGGGCGGTCCGCTACAAGATAGAAGTGGTCTCTGCGTCGGCTAACCCCCCACCCCCCCGCCGCTCTCTGGTGCCCTCCGCCGCTTACCGGAGCCGTCGATAGCGGCGGAGGCAATCCGGTCATCTCCCTTGCTGTGTATGGAGACCAGTGAGGGGGGAGATGGCCCCCCACCTGTCTCCATACCATAGCAGGGCGGAAGCGATGTCAAAACATCACTTCCACCCATAGCTCTTAAAAAGGGATATTTTTTTCATCATTTTTTTTTTTTATTAAATTTTTTTTTATTGCATTTTAGAGTAAATATGAGAACTGAGGTCTTTTTGACCCCCTAAGGCTCCATTCACACCTAGACGTTTTAACGCCTGAAGCGCGACGCTACAATACGCCGGAGGGTCGAAATTACATTAGTCTCTATGGAGACTGTTCACATCTCAACGCCGAACGCTGAAACGACGATCGCCTGAAGCTCAAACAAGTCCCGGACCCTTTTTTGTCGCGCGTATCAGGCGGTTTGGGCGTATTTGAGCGTTTCCATTTCCCATAGAAAGTAATGGAAACGCTCGATTCAAGCGACTTGCGCGACAACGGGCGTTTTCTACGGGCGTTTCGTCGCTTTAATCAATAGAACTTGTCGCCCATGCAGAAGATTAAAAAAAGCTACCAACATAGCAACAAGTGATGAAAAGATGATAATTTTTCCTATTGGTTAAAATAAAAAATGTCGAAGTACAAAAACGTCGGACAACGCTGTATGCAAACACGCAAATAAGCATGAATACGCGCGACAAAACGCCGGAAAAAAACGCCCAAAAAAACGACCGACGCTCAGGTGTGAATGCAGCCTAAGGGATGTTTACATTTCTTGTAATAGGAATAAAAGTGACCCTTTAAAAAAAAGAAAAAAAAAAACTGTGTAAAAATAAAGTAAAATAAATAAGAAAAACTTTTTTTTTTTTTTTTAAAGTGCCCCGTCCCGACGAGCTCGCACGCAGAAGCAAACGCATACGAGAGCAGCGCCCGGTGTTCAGACCACACATGTGAGGTATCGCCGCGATCTCCTCTGTAACTCAAAACATGCAACCTGTAGAATTTTTTAAACGTCGCCTATGGAGATTTTTAAGGGTAAAAGTTTGATGCCATTCCACAAGCGGGCGCAATTTGAAGAGTGACATGTTGGGTATCAATTTACTCAGCGTAACATTATCTTTCACAATATAAAAAAAAAATTTGGCTAACTTTACTGTTGTCTTATTTTTTTATAAAAAAAAAAGTGCGCTTGTAAGACCGCTGCGGAAATACGGTGTGACAAAAAGTATTGCAATGACCGCCATTTTATTCTCTAGGGTGTTAGAAAACAAAATTATAATGTTTGGGGGTTCTAAGTAATTTTCTAGCAAAAAAAAACATGTTTTTAACTTGTAAACGCCACATCTGAAAAAGAGGCTCGGGGCGTAAGTGCGGCAATTTCTTGCAGCAATAAGAAGTAATAAATCTTTCTGGGATATGGTCGGGCAACTTAATTAAATCTAAGAAGGTTATTGTGCCTTCAAAGTGCAGCCATAGCAAATAATGTTCTGGGCAGAAGATCATAATGAAAAATAAATGAAGGTTGCACACACTTCATAGAATCGATTCTTTGGGGGGGGGGGAAAGCAATTTAGAAGCCACTTACGTGTATATTGTAGTTGGAATCTGACCTTGATAGTGCGGTCGCGGGTAATGGCTGGGAGAAAACCATTATTATGACCCATAAGGTCTCCGCTTCCTACGAGGCCAAGGATCATACTTACTGTATAGGAATTCCTCGGCCATCTTGGGTAGGGCCGTGCTTATTTAGGACATACGCTCCCTGATTGGGTGAGTGGTCAGGTTAGGGGTAAGTTTCTATATCGCCTATAATGTTAGGGAGTGATTCCGAAGGAGTAGGGACCACGCTATTGTCCACTGTAGGAAGCGCCCCAGTTGGGTCGGACCTAGGGTTGATACTTTTTCTTAAAGCCAAACCCGAACACTTTAGAGACGCACAGCAATTTTTATTTTTTTTATTTTTTTAGTATACACCAGTGGGTCTGGTTACCGGTCACCTGATTGGCTGAAGCAACAGGCGCTGTGGTTGGACGCCTACCAGGCATCCAATCATAGCAGAGATGACATGAAGAGGATGGGAGAAGACATCGAGGACTCGGAGGGAGCGTGGAGGATGGCGCTGACAAACTGGCGGCATTTGATGGGGCAAACTGGCGGCATTTGATGGGGCAAACTGGCGGCATTTGATGGGGCAAAATGGCGGCATTTGATGGGGCAAACTGGCGGCATTTGATGGGGCAAACTGGCGGCATTTGATGGGGCAAACTGGCGGCATTTGATGGGGCAAACTGGTGGCATTTGATGGGGCAAACTGGCGGCATTTGAGGGGGCAAACTGGCGGCATTTGAGGGGTCAAACTGGCGGCATTTGAGGGGTCAAACTGGCGGCATTTGAGGGGGCAAACTGGTGGAATTTGATGGGGCAAACTGGCGGCATTTGATGGGGCAAACTGGTGGAATTTGATGGGGCAAACTGGCGTCATTTGATGGAGCAAACTGGCGGCATTTGAGGGGGCAAACTGGCGGCATTTGAGGGGGCAAACTGGCGGCATTTGATGGGGCAAACTGGCGGCATTTGATGGGGCAAACTGGTGGAATTTGATGGGGCAAACTGGCGGCATTTGATGGAGCAAACTGGCGGCATTTGACAGGGCAAACTGGTGGCATTTGATGGGGCAAACTGGCGGCATTTGATAGGGCAAACTGGTGGCATTTGATGGGGCAAACTGGCGGCATTTGAGGGGGCAAACTGGCGGCATTTGAGGGGGCAAACTGGCGGCATTTGATGGGGCAAACTGGCGGCATTTGATGGGGAAAACTGGCGGCATTTGATGGGGCAAACTGGCGGCATTTGATAGGGCAAACTGGGGGCATTTGATGGGGCAAACTGGCGGCATTTGATGGGGAAAACTGGTGGCATTCGATGGGGCAAACTGGTGGCATTTGATAGGACAAACTGGCGGCATTTGATGGGGCAAACTGGTGGCATTTGATGGGGCAAACTGGCGGCATTTGAGGGGGCAAACTGGCGGCATTTGAGGGGGCAAACTGGCGGCATTTGATGGGGCAAACTGGCGGCATTTGATGGGGAAAACTGGCGGCATTTGATGGTGCAAACTGGCGGCATTTGATAGGGCAAACTGGGGGCATTTGATGGGGCAAACTGGCGGCATTTGATGGGGAAAACTGGTGGCATTCGATAGGGCAAACTGGTGGCATTTGATAGGACAAACTGGCGGCATTTGATGGGGCAAACTGGTGGCATTTGATGGGGCAAACTGGGGGCATTTGATGGGGCAAACTGGCGGCATTTGATAGGACAAACTGGCGGCATTTGATGGGGCAAACTGGCGGCATTTGATGGAGCAAACTGGTGGCATTTGATGGGGCAAACTGGTGACGTTTGATGGGGCAAACTGGTGGCATTTGATGGGGCAAACTGGCTGCATTTGATGGGGCAAACTAATGGCATTTGATGGGGCAAACTAATGGCATTTGATGGGGCAAACTGGCGGCATTTAATGGTGCAAACTGGCGGCATTTAATGGTGCAAACTGGCGGCATTTGATGGGGCAAACTGGTGGCATTTGATGGGGCAAACTGGCGGCATTTGATAGGGCAAACTGGCGGCATTTGATGGCACAGCGGCTGCGTTTGATGGGCACAGTGATGCTGCAAATTGATGGGGTTTTTTTTTCAGTTTATTTGCGCCCCCCCAAAAAAATTTGAGCACCAGCTGCCACTGGTATACACTAAAGAATTGTAACAGAACTGGGACACCAGTGGGCGCTCCAAAGAGAACAGTAATGTGGCACGCATAGTGCCCCCTCACCCACCTGTCAGGCCCTGTTCTGAGCCACATTCTTGTCTGAATAATGTATGACAGTCCAGGTTTTGAATCGCGTGTCCGGGTTTCGGACAACCTGAAACCCGGACACATGAATGAAAACCCGGTGAATCCCGAACAGATTTCAACCCTAGTCGGATCAGCCAGGTCGCATTCCTGATCCTCATTGAAGAAGCTGTTTCTTAAGGTGGCTCACAATGGTTGTGCACCTGGCTGGGCCTAGTTGTACTTCATTGAACCTTCTGCAATACACAGTTCATGTTTCTCGGCCTCTGTGTGATTACTGCCACCGCCGCAACCACACTGCACCTTGCGCACAAGAGTGTCATGCAGATTACAGATCTCATTTTCAATTTTTAGATAACTGCTAATACAATCTGTAGTTTTAATGATAGTGGACATTACAGTGAAATCTCGGATTGCGAGTAACGCGGTTAACGAGCGTTTCGCAATACAAGCTTTTTTTTTTTAAATCCTGACTCGGTTTGGGAGTGTTGTCTCATGAAACGTGCAGGATTCAAGCCACAGCAGTGTGCAGTACCGCATTTGGCCAGAGGTGTGGGGGGCGCCGGAGCCGATTGGAGCCGTTTTGAAATACTCGGAAATAGAGGTCGACCGATATGGGTTTTTCTCTGGCCGATGCCGATATTTGGAAATCGGGGCGGCCGATGGCCGATATGTGTTGCCGATTTTTGCGGACGATATTTTAGGCTGCGCGCCCTGCCTCTGCCTACAAACCCCAGAATGCAGCGCGGGCCGGTAATTCTGGGGTTTGCAGTTTTTTTTTACAGTGGAGGATGTCGGCAGCGGCGGCCACCGATTGGCTGTTACAGGCCCGCTGGTTGGCTGCTGACTTCCTTAAACTAAGAACAAAAAAGTCAGCACATAGCAGCAAGCGGCCCCTCCTCCTCTGTGGGTTGTAAACAGAGAGGAGGGCCGCCGCGCCGGGTGTACCAAGATGGCCGCGGCTCCGGAGCTAGGCCGAAGCCGCGGCCTTGCCTGATGCCGCGGCTTCAGCCTAGCTCCGGATCCGTGGCACCACTAGCAGCCATGTTAAATATCGGGCTAATTTGGATAAAAATCGTCCGATGCCGATTTCTCCAAAACGGCCAAATATCGGCCGATATATTGGTCGACCTCTACTCGGAAATACTCAGTTCCCGAGCATTTCAGCGTTCAACCGAGCTGTCCCGGAGCCTTTATGAGGCTCTCCAGCGCCCCCCACCTCTGGCCACACACGGTATTGCATGCCATAGAAGTCAATGTGGAACAAATTATTTTCGTTTTCCATTGACTACTATGGGGAAACTCGCTTTGATACGCGAGTGCTTTGGATTACGAGTGTTCTCCTGGAACGGATTATGCGCGTAATCCAAGGTTCCACTGTATTACCTATGGGAGGGCACTATTTATTTTTGGTCTCTCGTCTTATATCGCTCACAATAAATAAACACATGCGGACAGGATAGTTCAGTTGTATGAAGATCACATCTGCCCGTGTGTCCATGCAAATTTACAAAAGTTAGGGTTTGGTACCCAATGTTTAGATTTTTGAGACCAGGCATATATATTATATCTATTACTAGAAGAGGTTTTAGATGCTACTCGTCCAGCCCGATCCATATGACTGTACTGTATGTGACGGCCTCAGCCACTGACCATGCAGCTGACACATTTGGTCCCATCCACCAGGGCTTAGTCATAGAATCCTAGCCCACATACTAACCTCGGATTACGAGCATAATCCGTTCCGAATGCGGCCAGAGGTGGGGGGCGCCAGGGAGTGCCGAAAACAGGCGAAAAGGCCTGAGGACTCTTCAGCTTGTTTTCTGCGCCCCCGTACCTCAGGCCAAATGAGGTACTGCAGGCCTATTTAGCTTGAATTCTGCTTGTCTTGTGAGTCACTCGCAAACCGAGTCAGAATTAAAAAAAAAAGTTGCTCGCAAATCAAAACACTCTCAAACCAAGTTACCGTATATACTCGAGTATAAGCCGAGGTTTTCAGCACATTTTGTTGTGCTGAAAATGCCCTCTGGACCCCAAACTTAGCACACATGTAGCCACACCTTTCCTCTACCAGTGTGCAAAGTTTGTTGTCCGGGGGACCTACGGCCGGGGAGCACCGTTTTTTCAAATCCGGACACCCCTTCCATAGACTCCCATGTTAAACTGTCATTTCTCCTGTGACTTTGGGGACCCGGTACTGGCCGGTCGTAGGTCCCCTGGACCCGGAGCTTGGCACATGTACAGCCCCATTTCTCCTATACCAGTGTGCAACGTTTGTTGTCCGGGGGACCTACGGCCGGGGAGCACAGATTTTTCAAAGGCGGGCACCCCTTCCATAGACTCCCATGTTAAACAGTCATTTCTCCTGTGATTTGGGGACCCGGTACTGGCTGGTCGTAGGTCCCTTGTACCCGGAGCTTGGCACACATGTAGCCCCATTTCTCCTCTACAAGTGTGCAAAGTTTGTTGTCCGGGGGACCTACGGCCGGGGAGCACAGATTTTTCAAACCCGGGCACCACTCCCTCAGACTCCCATGTTAAATGGTAATTTCTCCTGTGATTTTGGGGACCCGGTACTGGCCGGTCATAGATCCCTTGGACCCGGAGCTTGGCACACATGTAGCCCTATTTCTCCTCTACAAGTGTGCACAGGTTGTTGTCTGGGGGACCTATGGCCAGGGAGCACTGATTTTTCAAAGCCGGGCACCCCTTCCATAGACTCCCATGTTAAACAGTCATTTCTCCTGTGATTTGGGGACCCGGTACTGGCCGGTCGTAGGTTCTCTGGACCCGGAGCTTGGCACACGTGCAGCTCCATTCTCTTCTACAAGTGTGCAAAGTTTGATGTCTGGGGGACCTACGGCCGGGGAGCACCGATTTTTCAAATCCGGGCACCCCTTCCATAGACTACCATGTTAAATGTCAGTCTAGGCATGGGCACAGTGAGGCATGGGCACAGTGAGGCATGGACACAGTCAGGCAAAGTGAGGCACAGTGAGGCATGCAGATGGACACCCTAGGCTTTTACTCGAGTCAATAAGTTTTCCCCATTTTTTGTGGTAAAATTAGTTGCCTCGGCTTATATTCGGGTCGGCTTATATTCGAGTATATACGGTACTCCTAAACCAAGGTTCCACTGTATATTGCTTTGCTTCAAAACTTAGGTACTTCCTGTATGGGAGGGGTAATATAGAGGGGTACTTCCTGTCTTGGGTTGCCAGTATCCATTCACCTCTAGGTGGCGTATAACCCCCACATAGGGCCAGATTCTTAGATACGCCGTCGTAAGACCGAATCTACGCCGTCGTATATTTAAGCGTATTCTGGAAACCAGATACGCTTAAATTTGGCTAAGATACGAGCGGCGTAAGTCTCCTACGCCGTCGTATCTTAGGGTGCATATTTACGCTGGCCGCTAGGTGGCGCTTCCGTTGTTTTCCGCGTCGAATATGCAAATGAGCAAGATACGCCGATTCACGAACGTATGTACGCCCGTCGCAATTAGTTACGCCGTTTACGTAAGACATACGCCGGCGTAAAGATAAAGCAGGTCTCTAGGTGGCGCAGCCCATGCAGGGTATGGACGTTGGAACAAGCGTATCTTTTTACGTCGTTTGCGTAAGTCGTAGACGAATAGGGCTTTGCGTAAGTTACGTTCACGTCGTAGGCAGTGTTCGACGTATCTTAGGCATTCTATCCGACGCATGCGCACTGGAATACGTCCACGGACGGCGCATGCGCCGTTCGTTCAAAACGTCAATCACGTCGGGTCACGATTCATTAGCATAAAACACGCCCACCTCTTCACAATTTAAATTAGGCGCGCTTACGCCAGCACATTTACGCTACGCCGCCGTAACTTAGAAAGGCAAGTGCTTTGTGAATACAGCACTTGCCTCTCTAAGTTGCGGCGGCGTATCGTAAATACGATATGATACACTACGCCCGCCCACACTTGTGCCGCTCTACGTGAATCTAGGCCATAGTAATTACTATGGCTGTTCTGTGCCCCGTGATGGACGATAAAGAAACACACTTCACTTTATGTAAGACATATCCATTATTTTATACACCGGTCTACCCATCTTTCCATGCCCGCTCTCTGGTTTGATTCACCTTCACATTTGACATTTAAAGCGGGAGTTCACCCAATTATTTATTTTTAGACCTTTTCCCCTTAGATTCCTGCTCGTTTTGTCTAGGGGAATCGGCTAGTTGTTTTAAAATATGACCTGTACTTACCCGTTTTCGAGATGCAGCTTCTCCGTCGCTTCCGGGTATGGGTCTTCGGGAGCGGGCGTTTCTTCTTGATTGACAGGCTTCCGACGGTCGCATCCATCGCGTCACTATTAGCCGAAAGAAGCCGAACGTCGGTGCGGCTCTATACTGCGCCTGCGCACCGACGTTCGGCTTCTTTTGGAAAATCGTGACGCGATGGATGCGACCGTCGGAAGCCTCTCGGAAGACTGTCAATCAAAATAGGAACGCCCAGTCCCGCAGCCCATACCCGGAAGCGACGGAGAAGATGCATCTCGTAAACCGTAAGTACAGCTCATATTTTAACCACTTCCCGACCTTCTCATGTACATATACGTCAGCAGAATGGCACGGACAGGCACATCAACGTACCTGTACGTCCTCTGCTAGACGTGGGTGGGGGGTCCGATCGGGACCCCCCCCCCGGTACATGCGGAGGTCGGGTCCGCTCGGGGAGCGATTCGGGACGACGGCGCAGCTATTTGTTTATAGCCGCTCCGTCGCGATCGCTCCCCGGAGCTGAAGAACGGGGAGAGCCGCGTGTACACGCGGCTTCCGCGTGCTTCACTGTGTCGGCGCATCGATCGCGTCATTCCCTTTATAGGGAAGACACGATCGATGACGTCATTCCTACAGCCACACCCCCTACAGTTGTAAACACATACACAGGGAACACTAAATGTTACAGCGCCCCCTGTGTTTAACTCCCAAACTGCAACTGTCATTTTCACAATAAACAATGCAATTTAAATGCCACGTCGCACGACCGCGCAATTGTCTGTTAAAGCGACGCAGTCCCGAACTGTAAAAACCCCTTGGGTCTTTAGGCAGCAATATGGTCCGGGGCTTAAGTGGTTAAAACAACTAGCCGATTCCCCTAGACAAAACGAGCATCCATCTAAGGGGAAAAAGTGTAATCTATGGGTGAACCTCCGCTTTAAGCAAATTATTTGCAGCAAGATAAAAAGAGAAGGAAAAAAAAAGTTACCTGTCCACCGCTATGGCCGTCAAGGTGAAGACAGAGACGTATACGGTTACCGGCTGTATCAGGAACACAAAGTAACACATAAACTTTCCAAACACCCAGCCCTGGGAGTTGAAGGCGTAGGCGAGGGTGAAGGGCACGCAGGTGGCACACATCAGCATGTCGGAAAAAGCCAGGTTTCCAATAAAGAAGTTGGTGACGTTGTGCATCTTTTTGGTCCTCCAGATCACATAGAGGAGGAGGTAGTTCCCGAATATGCCGATCAGCACCACCAGAGCGTAGCATGGGATGATGATCGGCTTGTAGGACTGGATGAGCTGGACGCCGGTGAACTCCGAGCTCGAGTTGGAGGTGTTGAGTTTGACTCTGTAGATGGTTAGATTGGCCGGTCCGTAGCTTCTGCTCCCGCTGTTCTCCATCTTTATATCAAGCAGGTCTTCAAAGCCCCATAATATTCCACTGGAGTTCCATCGCTGGGAGTGCAGAGCGCGTTCTGGAAACCGGAGACTGGAGTTGTGAAATAAAGCCGAAGGAACTTTACGCGTAAATCCAGAAATGTAGAGATCTGTTCCCACTCTACACGAGGACAGGAGTGACGTTGTGACGGTTACTGCAGTGGAAACGTCCATAAAATTCGAAAATGTCTAAATTTCCATCAAATTCTCGAAATCCATTGGCTGCTTCCAATTCTTTCCACCGTATAGGAAACCACAACGATCACTCGGCTTTAGATGATTGGTGAAGATACGATTCAGCCCCCCTAAGGCTTGCACCTTCGTATGCCTCCGATTCCCCTCCTCGCCATGACGCCTTTGGTGTTCAGCTTCCCGCTATCCACGATTAATGCGACTTCTCTTCTGTAGCGGGATTGTTATTCCTAAACCAACCAAGAGAAAGACATTTCAATCATTTAAATAGTTCTATGGTCACTTTCATTTTATACCAGCGGCATTGTAATTAGAATACATTGGAACCTCGGATTACGAGTATAATCCGTTCCAGGGGAATGCTAGTAATCCGAAGTACTTGCATATCAAAGCGAGTTTCCCCATAGAAGTCAATGGAAACTAAAATAATTTGTTCCGCATTGACTTCAATGGCATGCAATACCGCGTGTGTCCAGAGGTGGGGGGGGGTGCCAGAGAGACTAGGAAATACTTGAAGTCAATGGCCCAGATTCAGGTAGCAATTGCGTCTGCGTAACCATAGTTACGCAGCGCAATTGCTTACTTGCGCCGGCGTTTCGAATGCTCCTGATTCAGGAACCTCGTTACGCCGACTGCAGCCTAAGATATGACTGGCATAAGGCTCTTATGCCCTCGTATCTTAGGCTGAATTCTTACGATGGCCGCTAGGGGGCGTTCCCGTAGTGGTCAGCGTATAGTATGCAAATTGCATACTAACGCAGATTCACTACCCTACGCGAGCCCTGCGTATGCAGTTTACGTCGTTTCCGCCAATGCTACGTATACCCGTCGTTCCCGCGTCGCGAAGTTTCAATTTTACGTCGTTTGCGTAAGTGAATCGTGAATGGCGCTGGACGCCATTCACGTTCACTTTGAAGCAAATGACGTCCTTGCGACGTCATTTGCCGCAATGCACGTCGGGAAAGTTTCCCGGCGGAGCATGCGCACTACGTTCGGCGCGGGAACGCGCCTAATTTAAATGATCCACGCCCCCCTACGGGATCATTTAAATTACGCGCCCTTACGCTGGGCATTTTTGAGGAGCGCCCACGCAAATTACGTGGCTACTGCTTCGTGAATGAAGCGTAGCGCAGATAATTTGCGGGGGCGCAGGGCAAAAACGGGACGCTGCGCCTCCGTAAGAAGTGCGCAGCGGTACCTGAATCTGGCGCAGTGGAAACAAAAATAATTTGTTCCGCATTGACTTCAATGGCATGCAATACCGCATGTGGCCAGAGGTTGGGGGGGCGCCAGAGAGCCTCGGAAACACTCAAAGGCCCGGGGACAGCTCGGCTAACCTCGGCAAACCTCAGAAAGGCTCAGGAATGGAGTGTTTCTGAGTCTTTCTGAGCATTCCCGAACGCCGTTCAGCTCCGCTCGGCTCCGCCCCCCCCCCCCCCCCCCACACTGCTTTGGCTTGAATCCTGCTTGTTTTGCGAGACAACACTTGCAAACCAAGTTAGTTTTTTTTTTTAAATACACAGCGCTCATATTACGAAACGCCCGTTAACCGCGTTACTCGCAATCCGAGATTCCACTGTACAAACAATAGTTATATATAAGCGTATTCAGAAAAGCCTCCTCTCTCTCTCTGTTTAAACTGGCAAAAGGCCTTTAACCTCCTAAGCCCCGGACCATTTTGTAGCTAAATGACCGGGGCCATTTTTTGCGATTCGGCACTGCGTCGATTTAACAGACAATTGCGCGGTCGTGCGATGTGGCTCCCAAACAAAATTGGCGTCCTTTTTTCCCTACAAATAGAGCTTTCTTTTGGTGGTATTTGATCACCTCTGCGGTTTTTATTTTTTGCGCTATAAACAAAAATAGAGCGACAATTTTTGAAAAAAAAACAATATTTTTTACTTTTTGCTATAATAAATATCCCCAAAAATATATAAAAAAATCTTTTTTTCCACAGTTTAGGCCGATACGTATTCTTCTACATATTTCTGGTAAAAAAAAAAAAATCGCAATAAGCGTTTATCGGTTGGTTTGCACAAAATTTATAGCGTTTACAAAAAAGGGGATAGTTTTATTGCATTTTTGTGAATTTTTTTTACTACTAATAGCGGCGATCAGCGATTTTGTTTTTCCGTGACTGCGACATTATGGCGGACACATCGGCCAATTTTGACACATTTTTGGGACCATTGTCATTTTCACAGCAAAAAATGCTATAAAAATGCATTGTTTACTGTGAAAATGACAATTGCAGTTTGGGAGTTAACCACTAGGGGGCGCTGAAGGGGTTAAGTGTGACCTCATGTGTGTTTCTAACTGTAGGGGGGCGGGGCTGGACGTGTGACGTCATTGATCGTGTTTTCCTATATCAGGGAACACACGATCGATGACGGCGCCACAGTGAAGAACGGGGAAGCAGTGTTTACACTCACCTCTCCTCGTTCTTCAGCTCCGGGGACCAATCGCGGGACTCCGGCGGCGATCCGGTCCGCGGGTCCCGCGGCCGTGGTCACGGAGCTTCGGACCGGGTCGCGGGCACGACCCACGGCTGGGCATTTAACGATCACGTACAGGTATGTGGATGTGCCCAGCCGTGCCATTCTGCCGACGTATATCAGCGTTAGGCGGTCCTTAAGTGGTTAAGGACCGTGTCTATTTTTTCAGACTTGTTGTTTACATCAGTTTTTTTTTTTTTTGCTAGAAAATTACTTAGAACCCCCAAACATTATATATATATTTTAACACCCGAGAATAAAATGGCGATTGTTGCAATACTTTCTATCACACCGTATTTGCGCAGCGGTCTTACAAGCGCACTTTAAAAAATAAAATAAAAACATAGGCCCAGATTCTCAAAAGAGATACGATGGCGCATCTCCAGATATGCCGTCGTATCTCTGCGTAGCGCCGTCGTATCTATGCGACTGATTCTTAGAATCAGTTACGCATAGATATCCATTAGATCCGACAGGCGTAAGTCTCTTACGCCGTCGGATTTAAACTGCAATTTTTTTTTGGCCCGCTAGGTGGCGCTTCCGTTGATTTCTGCGTCGAGTATGCAAATTAGCTAGATACGCGAATTTGCGAACATACGCGTGGCCGACGCAGTAAAGTTACAACGTTTACGTTAGGCTTTTCCCGGCGTAAAGTTACCCCTGCTATATGAGGCGCAGCCAATGTTAAGTATGGCCGTCGTTCCCGCGTCGGAAATTTAAAAATTTACGTCGTTTGCGTAAGTCGTCCGTGAATGGGGCTGGACGTCATTTACGTTCACGTCGAATCCAATTGCGACGTCATTTGGAGCAATGCACACTGGGGATATTTTAGGGACGGCGCATGCGCAGTTCGTTCAGCGCGGGGACAGCGCTTCATTTAAATGAAACACGCCCCCTACCCGCCAAATTTGAATTCCGCCGGGTGATTTACGCTACGCCGCCGCAACTTTACAGGCAAGTGCTTTGTGAATAAAGCACTTGCCTGAAAAACTTGCGGCGGCGTAACGTAAATAAGATACGTTACGCCCGCACAATTTTGCGCCCATCTACGTGAATCTGGGCCATGTTTTTTAATGAAAAAATAAGGCAACATTGGGGTGGATTCAGTAACGACTTGCGCCCTCTTACGGAGGCGCAGCGTACCGTTTTAACGCTGCGCCTCCGTAATTTACATGCGTTACGCTTCATTCATGAAGCAGTAGCTACGTAATTTGCGTGGGTGCTCCTTAAAAATGCCCGGCGTAAGGGCGCGTAATTTAAATGATCCCGTAGGGGGGCGTGGATCATTTAAATTAGGCGCGTTCCCGCGCCGAACGTAGTGCGCATGCTCCGTCGGGAAACTTTCCCGACGTGCATTGCGGCAAATGACGTCGCAAGGACGTCATTTGCTTCATCGTGAACGTAAATGGCGTCCAGCGCCATTCACGATTCACTTACGCAAACAACGTAATTTTCAAACATCGCGACGCGGGAACAACGGGTATACTTAGCATTGGCTGCCCCTGCTAATAGCAGGAGCAGCCTTACGCGGAACCCGATGAACGGAAACGACGTAAACTGCATACGTAGGGCGCGCGTACGGTTGTGAATCGGCGTTAGTATGCAATTTGCATACTCTACGCTGACCACTACGGGAACGCCACCTAGCGGCCATCGTAAGAATGCAGCCTACGATACGACGGCATAAGAGCCTTATGCCAGTCATATCTTAGGCTGCAGTCGGCGTATCGAGCTTTCTGAATCAGGAGCAGTCGATACGCCGGCGCAACTATGCAATTGCGCTGCGTATCTATGGATACGCAGACGCAATTGCTTGTTGAATCTACCCCAGTAAAGTTAGTCCAATTTATTTTATATTGTGAAAGATAATGTTACGCCGAGTAAATTGATACCCAACATGTCACGCTTCAAAATTGCGCCTGCTCATGGAATGGCGTCAAACTTTTACCCTTAAAAATCTCCATAGGCGACGTTTAAAAAATTCTACAGGTTGCATGTTTTGAGTTGCGCTTCTGCGTGCAAGTTTGGCGGGACTATTTAACTTTTTATTTTTACACTGTACTTTTTTTATTTATTTTTTATTTTTTTATTGTACTGATGGCCACTGATTGGCGGCACTAATAGGTGGCACTGCTGGGCACTGATTTTTCCTTAAAATCGTCGGGGGGTGTTTTTTGAAAGCCATTGGCTTTAATAGGCGTCCAAAAATGAGAACAGCGGGCGCCATGCTAGGGGTGCCCGCTGATCACTCAGCGTTGCGTTAGGAAAGCGAATATTCATTTGCTTTCCTAACACTGAACCGCCTCCCAGCCAATCAGGTGCTCGGGTCTGTTACCTGTCACCTGATTGGCTGAAATGACAGGCACTGTGATTGGACGCCGCCTATCAGGTGTCCAATCATAGCAGAGGACGGGAAGAGAGAACAGGAGAAGACATCGAGGAGCGTGGAGGACACCGCCGCCGTGACCCGCTGCCCCACTGAGACAAGGTAAGTGCCGGGCGGGCGGGGGATGCACACTGGCAGCAATTGATGGGCACAGCAGCGGCAATTGATGGGCACACTGGCAGCAGTTGGAAAATGGATGGTTAGTGGTCGATGGTCCTAATGAAGATACGGCACCTCATCCCTTGATTTAGTTGAAGGAAGTGATTGGGGAATATGGGATTATTGCGGTGCCAGCAAATAGAAACCAAAACGCATTAGATAATATAAAAAGAATGGGGTAGATTCAGAGAGCAATTACGCCGGCGTATCCATAGATACGCAGCGTAATTGCTAAGTTGCGCCGGCGTATCTTCTTTCTGTATTCAGAAAGCTCGATACGCCGACTGTAGCCTAAAATACGACTGGCATAAGTGTCTTAGGCCGTCGTATCTTAGGCTGCATTCTGACGCTGGCCGCTAGGTGGCGCTCCCGTAGTTGTCAGCGTAGAGTATGCAAATTGCATACTTACGCCGATTCACAAACGTACGTGCGGCCGGCGGTTGTTTTTTACGTTGTTTGCGTACGTCGTTTTCGCCGTAAGGCTGCTCCTGCTATTAGGAGGCGCAGCCAATGTTAAGTATAGACGTCGTTCCCGCGTCGCGATTTGAAAATTTTATGTTGCTTGCGTAAGTCGTCCGTGAATGGCGCACGTCGAAACCAATGACGTCCTTGCGACGTCATTTACCGCAATGCACGTCGGGAAATTTTATGGACGGTGCATGCGCAGTACGTTCGGCGCGGGAACGCGCCTAATTTAAATGATCCACGCCCCCTACGGGATCATTTGAATTACGCGTGCTTACGCCGGCCCCTTTTACGCTACGCCGCCGCAACTTTACAGGCAAGTGCTTTGTGAATCAAGCACTTGCCGGTAAAACTTGCGGCCGTGTAACGTAAATGTCATACGTTACGCCGCCGCAGTTTTGCGCGCCCTACCTGAATCCACCCCAATGCGTTTTGTAATCAAAAAAACTTTTTTATTTTTATATTAACTAATGCGTTTTGGTTTCTATTTGCTGGCACCGCAATAATCCCATGTTCCCCAATCCCTTCCTTCAACTGGCAGCAGTTGATGGGCACAGTAGCGGCAGTTGATGGGCACACTGGCAGCAGTTGATGGGCACACTGGCAGCAGTTGATGGGCACAGTATCTGCAATTTATGGGCACAGTGTCAGCAATTGATGGGCACAGTAGCGGCAATTGATGGGCACAGTGTCAGCAATTGATGGGCATAGTGGCTGCGTTTGATGGTACAGTGGCAGCAGTTGATGGGCATGGTGGCTGCGTTTGATGGGCACCGTGGCTGGGTTTGATGGGCACAGTGGCTGCGTTTGATGGCACAGTGGCGGCAATTAATAGGCACCATGGCTGCGCTTGATAAGCACAGTGGCTGCCCTTTGATGGGCACAGTGGCTGCGTTTGATGGGCACCATGGCGGCTATTAATGGGCACAGTGGCTGCGTTTGATGGGCACAGTGGCTGCGTTTGATGGGCACCATAGCTGCAATTAATGGGCACAGTGGCTGCGTTTGATGGGCACAGTGGCTGCAATTGATGTCTTTTTTTTCAGCTTGTTTGCGCCCCCCAAAAAAAATTTGAGCGCCAGCGGCCACTGATGTGCCCTATAGCGTGGTCCGAGTCACCCACCACCCTCCTGGTGTAGACTGATAAATCCAGGGCATGACCAATGTACCTCAGTGTATCGTCCTCCATGTGAAATGACGGGGATGAGGATTTCTCTTCTTGTGATGAAGGGTCTCTTCTCTGTACTTGAGGGACCTCTAATCTTCATCACCATGGATGGTGATCATCGGCTGCATTGATTTCACCGGGGGGTTTAATTATATACAGGAGGAGCGGAGAGAAGTGTCCTTGCGACGGGTCCCGCGTGCCGGTGGCCTGGAATCAATGGCGTCACTTCATGGAGGACATGAGATGGGGGGGGGGGGGGGGGAACGTATTTCTACGAAGCCACTTTCAGCCGCTAAGGAAAACGTTGACTTTCCGAGGCGGTGAGGATCGAGAGAAAACCGGTAATTGTAATTACGGGAATTGCGCTGTAAATGTTTGTTGTCGGCTTGTTTCCAGTGACGTCCAACCACTCTGCAATTGTGGCGCGACAATTGTGCAACGTTAGTATGCAAGACAAGATCCCGGCACACACCCTTTCCACAAAAAAATCAGATGCTCGGTTCGCCAAAAATCGGACCCCTTTGCATTACACAGCACCCTGCACCTCTGGACCCCTTTGCATTACACAGCACCCTGCACCTCTGGACCCCTTTGCATTACACAGCACCCTGCACCTCTGGACCCCTTTACATTACACAGCACCCTGCACCTCTGGACCCCTTTACATTACACAGCACCCTGCACCTAGGGACCCTTTACATTACACAGCACCCTGGACCTCTGGGCCCCTTTGCATTACACAGCACCCTGCACCTCTGGACCCCTTTACATTACACAGCACCCTGCACCTCTGGACCCCTTTGCATTACATATCACCGCACCTCTGGACCCTTTTACATTACACAGCACCCTTGACCTCTGGACCCCTTTACATTACACAGCCCCCCCACAGTTTGTTACACAGACATCCCCCTAACAGTTCTGGACCCCCTGCATGTTACACTGGGGGGGAGACGTGACATGCCGCCCGCGGGCCCGCCGCCGCGGCCCACCGGGCATAAGCCCGATATGCCCTATGGCCAGTCCGGGCCTGGTCATGTTGGAACAGGAAGGGGCCGTCCCCAAACTCCTCCCACAAAGTTAAGAGCATGAAATTGTCCAAAATGTCTCGGTATGCTGATGCCTTAAGAGTTCCCTTCACTGGAACTAAGGGGCCAATCCCAACCCCTGAAAAACAACCCCCCCACCATAATCCCCCCTCCCCCCACACCATAATCCCCCGCCAACAAATGATTTGGACCAGTGCACAAAGCAAGGTCCATAAAGACATGGATGAGCGAGTTTGGGGTGGTTGAACATGACTGGCCTGCACAGAGTCCTGACCTCAACCCGATAGAACACCATTGGGATGAATTAGAGTGGAGACTGTGAGCCAGACCTTCTCATCCAACATCAGCGCCTGACCTCACAAATGCGCTTCTGGAAGAATGGTCAAACAATGGCCGCTGTGTCTAGAGGGGGAGGCACTGGGGCACCCCTAATGCACGGGCTGCCACTGAGGCTGTGGGTCCCGAGATCCATAGTACACTGGACACAGCGGTCATGGGAGAGCGACGTGCTGTGCGCCCCTAACCCGGAACACACTGGATGACATGCGTGCACGTGATTGTGCCTGCCCGTGCTGTGGGTGGTCGGCAAGTGTTTTTTGCTGGAGTTTCAGCCCGTTGAGCAATATCCGGCAATTTGCAGATGGTTAGGAATTGACTTTCTCCTATATGATAAATAAACCAATTTCAGAGGTACGTCAAGAAAATCGAAGCAAAAGAAAATTCAAACAACTTCATTTAAAAGGTACGACATATAAAAAGTGCGCAATTTAGAGCCGGTTCATGTTCCGGTCAGAAGGAAACGCAGACCATTTAGGTGGGTAGATGTGATCGTCTGACGGGAAATTGACGTAAATTGCTAAAAATCTGAAGTATCCTTAAGACAAGTGAGTGGAGAGTCATCTGTTTGCTGCGTTAGAGTTCTCTAAGTGGTACGGCGAGGTATCGGAAATACAGCGCGGTGTGCTCCGCTCATAGAACTCGCCGAAACGCCGGAGAAAATACAATAACAAGGATGGAGCCACTCCGGTATGATGAATCTTTTATCTTCACCCTCAGACTAAAGTGTTTATGCTTTACATCAATGGCAGCTGGTGGTAAAGAAGTACCTCGGATTACGAAGGTTCCAGAAGAATGCTTGTAATCCAAAGCACTCGTATATCAAAGCGAGTTTCCCCATAGGAATCAATGGAATCTCAGATAATTGGTTCCACAGTGACTACTGGTGTATGCAATACTGTATGTGGCCAGAGGTGCGGGGGCACCAGAGACACTCAGAGACTCTGAGTATCTCCTAGTGTCTCAGAGTATCTTCTAGTGTCTCCAGGTATCTCATAGTGTCTCCGGGTATCTCCTAGTGTCTCCGGGTATCTCCTAGTGTCTCAGAGTATCTCCTAGTGTCTCCGAGTATCTCTGAGTGTCTCTGAGTATCTCCTAGTGTCTCCGAGTATCTCCTAGTCTCTCCGAGTATCTCCTAGTCTCTCCGAGTATCTCCTAGTGGCTCAGAGTATCTACGAGTGTCTCCTAGTGTCTCCGAGTATCTCCTAGTGTCTCTGAGTATCTCCTAGTGCCTCCGAGTATCTCCTAGTGTATCTGAGTATGTCCTAGTGCCTCCGAGTATCTCCTAGTGTCTCCGAGTATCTCCTAGTGTCTCCGAGTATCTCCTAGTGTCTCTGAATTTCTCCTAGTGTCTCTGAGTATCTCCTAGTCTCTCCGAGTATCTCCTAGTCTCTCCGAGTATCTCCTAGTGGCTCAGAGTATCTACGAGTGTCTCCTAGTGTCTCCGAGTATCTCCTAGTGTCTCTGAGTATCTCCTAGTGCCTCCGAGTATCTCCTAGTGTATCTGAGTATGTCCTAGTGCCTCCGAGTATCTCCTAGTGTCTCCGAGTATCTCCTAGTGTCTCCGAGTATCTCCTAGTGTCTCTGAATTTCTCCTAGTGTCTCTGAGTATCTCCTAGTGTCTCTGAGTATCTCCTAGTGTCTCCGAGTATCTCCTAGTGCCTCCGAGTATCTCCTAGTGTCTCCGAGTATCTCCTAGTGTCTCCGAGTATCTCCTAGTGTCTCTGAATTTCTCCTAGTGTCTCTGAGTATCTCCTAGTGTCTCTGAGTATCTCCTAGTGTCTCTGAGTATCTCCTAGTATCTCTGAGTATCTCCTAGTGTCTCTGAGTATCTCCTAGTGTCTCTGAGTATCTCCTAGTGTCTCTGAATATCTCCTAGTGTCTCCGAGTATCTCCTAGTGACTCCGAGTGTCTCCTAGTGTCTCAGAGTGTCTCCTAGTGTCTCTGAGTTTCTCTGAGTATCTCCTAGTGTCTCTGAGTATCTCCTAGTGTCTCTGAGTATCTCCTAGTGTCTCTGAGTATCTCCTAGTTTCTCTGAGTATCTCCTAGTGTCTCTGAGTATCTCCTAGTGTCTCTGAGTATCTCCTAGTTTCTCTGAGTATCTCCTATTGTCTCCGAGTATCTCCTAGTGTCTCTGAGTATCTCCTATTGTCTCCGAGTATCTCCTAGTGTCTCCGAGTATCTCTGAGTGTCTCTGAGTATCTCCTAGTGTCTCTGAGTATCTCCTAAAACGCAGAGGTGATCGAATACCACCAAAAGAAAGATCTATTTGTGGGGGGAAAAAAGGACGTCAATTTTGTTTGGGAGCCACGTCGCACGACCGCGCAATTGTCAGTTAAAGGGACGCAGTGCCGAATCGCAAAAAAAAAGGCCCGGTCATTGGGCAGCCAAATCCTCCGGGGCCGAAGTGGTTAAAAACAAAACAAAAAAAAAAACATTGAAATCCATGCGTCCGGCACCCTGCATGTAGATTAGGGGGCTGGATGCATGCATAGGGGGGCGGCCCCCTCTGTGCCCCGTATGGACGGGCCACCACCGCTTTACATCCCTTTCATTGAAAATAAGAAGACAATTTTAGCAGCTGCACAGGAAATTCAATGATGGTCATCCCATCCTGAACCCAAGAAATGAGAACCACCATAGGGGGGGGGGGCAACTTTGTCATGGGCGTAAGATGCCACACAAAATTGACCCAGTGCTTCAGATGTGGATTAGGCTGTGTATGGCCTCAGGCAGCGCTGAAGTAATGCCCGATGCCAATTCCCAGTAGGGACACCTGTTATCCTCCAGCTTGGAGTGGCGCTCCAAGTCCACATGTGATAAAAAAAAACAAATATATGCACTATATTGTCAAAAGTATTGGGACACTTGCCTTTACACATGAACTTTAATGACATCCCAGTCTTAGTCTATAGGGTTCATTATTGAGTTGGCCCCGCCCTTTTCAGCTATAACAGTAGACATGTGCACTGCCAAAAAAATGGTTAGTTTTCGTTTCATTTGTTTTTTTATATCTATTTTTTTCAGGCATTTGTTATGACCGCAATTCATAAATTTGAAAATTCGTAAATTTGAAAATTTGTAAATTTGAAAATTCAGAAATTTGTAAATTCTAAAATCTGAAAATAAGGCCTCTTTCACACGGAGCGGATCCGTAATTGATCCGATCCGTGTGTGTCCGTCGGCTCAGCGGGGATCCCCGCTGAGCTGTCAGCGGACAGGGCGGTCCCCGCACACAGTGCAGAGACCGCCCTGTCTATCCTCCGCTCTCCCCTATGGGGAATCGGATGAATACGGACCGTGTTTCGGTATTCATCCGATGCGTTCCGCCGGACGGAAGAAAAGTAGGGTTTTCTTCTGTCCGCAAAAGCGGATCTTTGCGGAGGCGGATGGTTGCGGACGTTAGCGGATGCATCATCCGCTAAGGTCTGCAATCCCATAGGGAACCATTACAAGTCCGTAAACGGACATGTAATAAACGGACCATTTGTCCGTACGTGTGAAAGGGCCCTAAGAAAGAAAATCCAAAAATTCAAAAGAACCAAATACAAAAATTCTTAATAATAACTGATTAATAATAACTATTAAATTATAGGTATTGGAATTTCCTTTCAAATGTGGCTGTTAGTGAACGAATTAATCCAAAGTTACGAATTCTTCAAAATAACGAATGCCGTATCTAAACGAATGGAACCGAATGAATTAATAATAAATAATAATAATAAATGATTAAATAATTACATTTGTTAGTATTCGTTTTTTATTTAAATTTTTTTCGGTCATTTGTTATGATCGCAATTTGGAATTAGAAAATTCAGGAAATTTGTAAATTCAAAAACAAGAAAGAAAATTCAAAAGAACGAAATCCAAAAATTCTTAATAATAACTAACTAATAATAACAACTATTAAATTATAGGTATTGGAATTTCCTTTCAAATGTGGCTGTTAGTGAACTTAAAAAATAGGAATTTATCTGAAGTTACGAATTATCCGAAATAATGAATGCCGCATCTAAACAAATGGAACCGAATGAATTAATAATAAATAATAATAAATAATAATAATAAATAATTAAATAATTTAATTTGTTAGTATTAGTTTTTTATTATTTTTTTTTTCGGTCATTTGTTATGATCGCAATTTTCGTAAATTTGAAATTTCGGAAATTTGAAAAATTCGGAACTTTGAAAATTCGAAAATTTGTAAATTCAAAAATGCGTAACTTTGTAAATTCAAAAACAAGAAATACAATTCAAAAGAACGAAATCCAAAAATGATTAATAATAACTAACTAACAATAACTATTAAATTATAGGTATCGGAATTTCCTTTCAAATTTGGCTGTTAGTGAACGTAACGAATACAAATTTATCTGAGTTACGAATTCTTCGAAATAATAAATGCCGCATCTATACAAATGGAACCGAATGAATTAATAATAAATAATAATAATAAATAATTAAATAGTTAAGTTTGTTTCATTCGTTTTTTATTTTTATTTTTTTCGTTCATTTGTTATGATCACAATTTGGAAATTCGGAAATCTGAAAATAAGAGGAAAATCCAAAAATTCAAAAGAACGAAATCCTAAAAATTCTTAATGATAACTAACTAACAATAACTATTAAATTATAGGTATTGGAATTTCCTTTCAAATGTGGCTGTTAGTGAACGAATTTATCCAAAGTTACGAATTCTTCGGAAATAACGAATGCCGTATCTAAACGAATGGAACCCGAATGAATTAATAATAAATAATAATAAAAAATAATTTAATTTGTTAGTATTCGTTTTTTTTTCGGTCATATGTTATGATCGCTATTCGTAATTTGAAAATGCGTAAATTTGTAAATTCAAAAATAAGAAAGAAAATTCAAAAGAACGAAATCCAAAAATTCTTAATAATAACTAACTAACTAGTAATAACTATTACATTAGAGGTATTGGAATTTCCTTTCAAATTTGGCTGTTAGTGAACGTAACGAATACGAATTTATCCAAATAGCAAATGCAGAATGCCGCCTCTAAACGAATGGAACCGAATGAATTAATAATTAATAATAATAATAAAAAATGTTTTATAAATGCGTTTACATTCTATTTGTTTACATACGGCATTTGTTATTTCAGATAATTCGTAACTTCGGATAACTTCATATATTTGTTATGTTCATGAACAGCCAAATTTGAAAGGAAATTCCAATAGAGTGGAACCTAAGATTGCGAGTAACGCGGTTAACGAGGGTTTCGCAATACGAGCGCTGTGTATTTGAAAAAAAACCTAACTCGGTTTGCGAGTGTTGTCTCGCAAAATGAGCAGGATTCAGGCCAAAGCGGTGTGCAGGACCTTGTTTGGCCATGAGGTGCGGGGGCGCCGTAAGCCGAGCAGAGCCAAGTGGCTCGGAAAGACACGGAAATACTCAGTTTCCGAGGTTTACCGAAATCAGCCGAGGTGTCCTTGGACCTTTCCGGCCATTTCTGAGGCTCTCCGGCGCCCCCCCCGCCTCTGGCCGCATGCGGTATTGCATGCCATTGAAGTCAATGCGGAAATTTTTTTTTTCCGTTTCCATTGACTTCAAAGGGGAAACTCGCTTTGATAAACCAAACCCAACATCAGTGCCTGACCTCACAAATGCTCTTCTGGAAGAACGGTCAAACATTCCCATAGACACCCTCCTAAACCTTGTGGACGGCCTTCCCAGAAGAGGTGAAGCTGTTATAGCTGCAAAGGGCGGAGCCAACTCAATATTGAACCCTCCGGACTAAGACTGGGGGATGTCATTAAAGTTCATGTGTGTGTAAAGGCCGGCGTCCCAATACTTTTGGTAATATAGTGTATCTGTATTCGGATCGGATTCGCCGCAAGATCACCGTTATCGGCGGCGGGAGAGGGGCCCCCCCTCCCGCCGCTCTCCCGCGCCCTCCGCCGCTTACCGGAGCTGTCGGTAGCGGCGGAGGCGATCGGGTCCTGTCCCCTGTTTGGCTGGGATACGAGTGAGGGCAAGATGGCCCCCCACCCGTCCCCATAGCATAGCAGGGCGGAAGTGACGTCAAAACGTCACTTCCGCCCATGCTTCTTAAAGCAATATTTTCTTGTGATTTTTTCAAATGACAACATTTTTTTTTTTTTTTTTTTTGCATTTTAGTGTAAATATGAGATGTGACGTCTTTTTGACCCCAAGATCTCATATATAAGAGGACCTGTCACGCTTTTTTCTATTACAAGGGATGTTTACATTCCTTGTAATAGGAATAAAAGTGACCCATTTTTTTAATTTTATTTTTTTAGTGTAAAAATAATCAAATAAATAAAAATAAATAATAAAATCGTTTTAAAGCTCCCCGTCCCGCCGAGCTTGTGCGCAGAAGCGAACGCATACGTGAGCAGCGCCCGCATATGAAAACGGTGTTAAAACCACACACGTGAGGTATCACCGCGATCGTTAGAGCGAGAGCAATAATTATAGCCCTAGACCTCCTCTGTAACTCAAAAGATGCAACCTATAGAATTTTTTAAACGTCGCCTATGGAGATTTTTAAGGGTAAAAGTTTGACGCCATTCTACGAGCGGGCGCAATTTTGAAGCGTGACGTGTTGGGTATCATTTTACTCGGCGTAACATTATCTTTCACAATATATAAAAAAATGGGATAACTTTACTGTTGTCTTATTTTTTAATTCAAAAAAGTGATTTTTTTCCCCAAAAAAGTGCGCTTGTAAGACCGCTGCGCAAATACGGTGTGACAAAAAGTATTGCAATGACCGCCATTTTATTCTCTAGGGTGTTAGAAAAAAAAATATATATATATATATAATGTTTGGGGGTTCTAAGTAATTTTCTAACAAAAAAAAATGCTTTAGTCTTCTAAACACCAAGTCTGAAAAACAGGCAAGGTCCTTAAGTGGTTAACGGCTTTCTAATTAGTTGTTTAAAACAAGAATATCGTTTTGTGATTTTCTTGGTTTAAACAACTAATTAGAAAGCCGTTTCACGCGTTCTGGATCCAATTTATCAAAGTCGTGTAAATCAGCTCCTGACATTTAAATTAATGAGGTAAACAAACAATAAATATAAAATAGATGTTAATTCGGAATTCTGTGCTATTGTAATCGGGTCCACGCTTAGAATCCACGCGAATTGACTGCTGGTTTTAATTTACGCCGTTTATGTTGGGCGCCTTTGGTATTTACAGTCTCTTTTTAATTATTATAATTCGGGTAATTGCAACCGACCCGACATCTTTAGTTATTATGGATTGCAAGACATAGAAATAGATTGCAGGCAAGTGTTACTACTAGTAAAACTCAACTTTTGTTGTGAAAAAAACCCTCCCCTTTGGGCGATCCGCATAAAGTGCATCCGGAACGTATTTACAGAGCTTCACTTTTTCCACATTTTGTTATGTTACAGCCTTATTCCTAAATGGATTAAATTCATTATTTTCCTCAGAATTCTACAAACAATCCCCCATAATGACAACGTGAGAGAAGTTTGTTTAAAATCATTAAACATTTATTAAAAATAAAACAAAACAATAAAAAAATACCATTTACATAAGTATCACAGGCTCCTCCCATGTACATAAGCATCACAGACTCCTCCCATGTACATAAGTATCACAGGCTCCTCCCATGTACATAAGTATCACAGGCTCCTCCCATGTACATAAGTATCACAGTCTCCTCCCATGTACATAAGTATCACAGACTCCTCCCATGTACATAAGTATCACAGGCTCCTCCCATGTACATAAGTATCACAGGCTCCTCCCATGTACATAAGTATCACAGGCTCCTCCCATGTACATAAGTATCACAGTCTCCTCCCATGTACATAAGTATCACAGGCTCCTCCCATGTAGATAAGTATCACAGGCTCCTCCCATGTACATAAGTATCACAGGCTCCTCCCATGTACATAAATATCACAGGCTCCTCCCATGTACATAAGTATCACAGACTCCTCCCATGTACATACGTATCACAGACTCCTCCCCATGTACATAAGTATCACAGGCTCCTCCCATGTACATAAGTATCACAGGCTCCTTCCATGTACATACGTATCACAGGCTCCTCCCATGTACATAAGAATCACAGGCCCCTCCCATGTACATAAGTACCACAGGCTCCTGCCATGTACATAAGTATCAGACTCCTCCCATGTACATAAGAATCACAGGCTCCTCCCATGTACATAAGTACCACAGGCTCCTGCCATGTACATAAGTATCACAGGCTCCTCCCATGTACATAAGTATCACAGGCTCCTCCCATGTACATAAGTATCACAGGCTCCTTCCTCTTGCATAAGTATCACAGGCTCCTCCCATGTACATAAGTGTCACAGGCTCCTCCCATGTACACAAGTATCACAGGCTCCTCCCATGTACATAAGTATCACAGGCTCCTCCCATGTACATAAGTATCACAGACTCCTCCCAAGTACATAAGTACCACAGGCTCTTGCCATGTACATAAATATCACAGGCTCCTCCCATGTACATAAGTATCACAGGCTCCTCCCATGTACATAAGTATCACAGGCTCCTTCGATGTACACAAGTATCACAGGCTCCTCCCATGTACATAAGTATCACAGGCTCCTCCCATGTACATAAGTAGCACAGACTCCTCCCAAGTACATAAGTACCACAGGCTCTTGCCATGTACATAAATATCACAGGCTCCTCCCATGTACATATGTATCACAGGCTCCTCCCATGTACATAAGTATCACAGGCTCCTCCCATGTACATAAGTATCACAGGCTCCTCCCATGTACTTAAGTATCACAGGCTCTTCCTATGTACATAAGTATCACAGCCTTTGCCCAATACTTTGGTGAAGCTCCTTTGGTACCAATCACAGCCCCCAGTCTTTCTGAGTATGATGCTACACGCTTGGCACTCTTATTTTTGGGCAGTTTCTCCCATTTTTCTTTGTAGGACCTCTCAGGCTCCATCAGGTTGGATGGGAAGCTTCTGTGCTCAGCCATTTTCAGATCTCTCCAGAGACGTTCAATCAGGTTCAAGTCTGGGCTCTGGCTGGGCCACTCAAGGTCATTCACAGAGTTGTCCCGTAGTCACTACTTTGTTATCTTGGCTGTGTGATTAGGGTCGTTGTCCTGTTGGAAGATGAACCTTCACAGTCTGAGGTCCAGAACGCTCTGGAGAAGTTTTTCATCAAGGATGTCTCTGTACATTGCTGCATTCATCTTTCCTTCGATCCTGACTGGTCTCCCAGTTCCTGCCGTTGAAAAACATCCCCACAGCATGATGCTGCCACCACCATGCTTCACAGTAGGGTGGTATTGGCCAGGTGATGAACGGTGCCTGGTTTCCTCCAGACATGGCGCTTGCCACTCAGGCCAAAGAGTTCAGTCTTTGTTTCATCAGACCAGAGAATTTTGTTTCTCATGGTCTGAGAGTCCTTCAGATGCCTTTTGGCAAACTCCGCTGTCATGTGCCTTTTACTGAGGAGTGGCTTCCGTCTGGCCAGTCTACCATACAGGCCTGATTGGTGGAGTGCTGCAGAGATGATTGTTCTTCTGGAAGGTTCTCCTCTCTCCACAGAGAAACACTGGAGATCTGTCAGAGTGACCATTGGGCAGGGCCAATCCTAGGCAGGGTGCACAGGGTGCATTGCACCCAGGCGCCTGCAGAGGTGGGGGCGCCGAAGTGCCAGAGTTCTCCCCTTCCTCCTTCTCTCCTTGTTTGTGTCCGTCCAGAACTAGCGTTCTGAGCATAGGTATGTGTCCGTCCAGAACTGATGTGTGAGCATAGGGCAGCCAGTCCAGCCTGGCAGTGCTCGGGGGAGGGGCCGCTCCTCTTCCTGACATGAGAGTTCTAGTTTTCAGTGGCTGCCGAGTGCTGATGGTCAGGAATGAATTCCTAACACTGGGAGTCTTGGATCCTGCACTGTCTCCACCAACTCCAGTTGGAATGCCTCCCACTCCCAGCTCTATCTTAGGCTGCACAGAGAGAGAATCAAGGTGAGTCACAGTGTTCAGTGTGCTGTGTGCTGTGTGCTGGGGGATGGCATCCCCAGCATCCCTTTACACGTGCTCTGGGCTGCCCCTGCTCTAGATGTTTGATGGCATGATAGATTGCATAGGATACACAGCCCCTGCCCATTCCTGCGCCTAGTCCATCTATAGATGTGATGCATAACGAGATGTAAAGGGGAGGAGCTAGTAAAATGACAACGCCCATGTGGGGGCGCCAGAAATATTTCTGCACCCAGGTGCCTGTGACCCTAGGATCGGCTCTGCCATTGGGTTCTTGGTCACCTCCCTGACTAAGGCCCTTCTCCCCCGATCTCGCAGTTTGGCCGGGAGGCCCGCTCTAGGAAGAGTCCTGGTGGTCCCAAACTTCTTCCATTTACAGATGATGGAGGCCACTGTGCTCATTGGGACCTTCAATGCTGCAGAAATGTTTCTGTACCCTTCCCCCCCCGATCGATGCCTCCATACAATCCTGTCTCGGAGGTCAATTCCTTGGGCTTCATGGCTTGGTTTGTGCTCTGACATGACACTGTCCAATAAGTTTATATTGTAAAAAAAAAAAAAAATTGCTGATCTGAAATCCAAAACAGCAAATATAGGGTTGTCCCGATACCAGTATCGGTATCGGGACCGATACCGAGTATTTGCGGGAGTACTTGTACTCCCGCAAATACCCCCGATACCTAAATAGAATACTTGATCCAATCTCGAACAAGGGGGAGTGTCTATACGCGGCGCAGCGGGAATACTACAGCTATTCAAATGAAAGCTGTGATGTTCCCCGCACGCTGTTTAACCCATGCGGCAGTGGCATCAAGGTATGGGGGGACATGGCTGGATATAGGGGGGACATGGCTGCATATAGGGGGGACATGGCTGCATATAGGGGGGACATGGCTGCATATAGGGGGGGCATGGCTGCATATGTGGGGGGACATGGCTGCATATGTGGGCGGACATGGCTGCATATGTGGGGGACATGGCTGGATTTATGGGGGACATGGCTGCATATAGGGGGGACATGGCTGCATATAGGGGGGACATGGCTGGATTTATGGGGGACATGGCTGCATATAGGGGGGACATGGCTGCATATAGGGGGGCATGGCTGCATATGTGGGGGGACATGGCTGCATATGTGGGGGGACATTGCTGCATATGTGGGGGGACATTGCTGCATATGTGGGGGGACATGGCTGCATATGTGGGGGGACATGACTGCATATGTGGGGGGACATGGCTGCATTTGTGGGGGGACATGGCTGCATTTGGGGACACATTTAAAAAAAAGTATCTGTATTCGGTATCGGCGAGTACTTGAAAAAAAGTATCGGTACTTGTACTCGGTCCTAAAAAAGTGGTATCGGGACAACCCTAAGCAAATCCCATCACATTGTGCCAATATCTGGATCCGTCAATATAAGCACAGGAAATTCTTTCCCCATAAATGTCCACTAAAAGTTGAAAAAGTGACTTTGTCATGATTCGTTTCACAACCATGGCTCTGTCCATCACATTGTATCATTTGAGTCAAGACGTATTTCTCTCCCACTTCAACGGATAAACCTTTTTCTTTTTAACACCCAATTGCCACATGACAAACCTGTGTGCATTGACACCTCTTGTTTTCCTTGTAATAACACCTTTAGTGTGACATGAGGCGTTTTCAAAACAAATGTTGCAGAACACACGATGTGTCTGACCTGTAGAAATGGACAACACATTTTTTTTCCTTGTAAAAATACCAATGAAAAAGCCTCGTCACCCACATATACATAAATGTAAAATGACTGAGAGAGATCTCTATATCAACCCCTTCCTGCCCGGCGTATGCTAATATGACGTCCGCAGGAACCTCTTGTCCCTCCGGGCGTGCCCGGCGGCCGCGATGTCCGCTGGGCACCCGCGATTGCCTGCCAGACATGGATCTGGCATGGACAATGCACACCTACCCTGTTTCCCCGAAAATAAGCCCTACCCCGGAAATAAGACCTAGCTTTATTTTTGGGGATGGCTGCAATATAAGCCCTACCCCGAAAATAAACCCTAGTTAAAGTCGTCTTAAAAACATGTAATCCATTTTGTAAAAAGATTATATAATGTGCAGTGTGTCTCCTTTTGTAACTTTGTTTTGGAAAATACCTTACTTACAGTGCCGCTGGGCGCTCACGTGACCGGCTGGAGATCTTCTCCTCTCCGACGTCAGCGGTCCCTTCCTCTGCAGTGCTCAGAGTGGAGAAGAAGAGCTACGGCGGGTCACTGTGCTGGCTATCATGCTTTAAAGGTTCAGGATATATTTTTTTCTTTTTGGGGTTACAACCACTCTAAGATCGTCATGATGACATGACTGTATTTGAATAAATGTAGATTATTGTACATACCGTAAACAAATAAGACATCCCCTGAAAATAAGCCCTAGTGTGATTTTTGTACCCAAAATTAATATAAGACCCGGTCTTATTTTCGGGGAAACACGGGTAACACATTTTTTTTTCCTTGTAAAAATACCAATGAAAAAGCCTCGTCAGCCACATATACATAAATGTAAAATGACTGAGAGAGATCTCTATATCAACCCCTTCCTGCTCGGCGTATGCTAATATGACGTCCGCAGGAACCTCTTGTCCCTCCGGGCGTGCCCGGCGGCCGCGATGCCCGCCGGGCACCCGCGATTGCCTGCAACCATGGGTCTGTGTGTGTGAACACACAGATCCATGTCCTGTCAGAGGTGAGGAGACCGATGTGTGTTCCCAGTACAGAGGAAGACAGATCGGTCCCCTCCCCTTGTGCTTCCCCCTCCCCCTACAGTTAGAATCACTTCCAGGGAACACATTTAACCCTTTCATCGCCCCCTAGTGTTAACCCCTTCCCTGCCAGTCACATTTACACAGTAATCAGTGCAGTTTTATAGCACTAATCGCTGTATAAATGTGAACGGTCCCAAAAATGTGATCGCCGCCATTACTAGTAAAAAAAGAAAAATGCCATAATTCTATTTTGTAGATGCTAGAACTTTTGCGCAAACCAATAAAATACGCTTATTGCAATTTTTTTTTACCAAAAATATGTAAAAGAATACGTATCGCCCTAAACTGAAAAAAAATTGTGATATTTATTGAATCAAAAAGTAAAAGATATTGTGCTTTTTGCAAAATTGTCGCTCTTCTTTTGGTTATAGAGCCAAAAAATAAAAACCGCAGAGGTGATCAAATACCACCAAAAGAAAGCTCTATTTGTGGGGGAAAAAAGGACGCCAATTTTGTTTGGGAGCCACGTCGCACGACCGCGCAATTGTCAGTTAAAGCGACGCAGTGCCGAATCGCAAAAAGGGGCCAGGTCCTTTAGCTGCATAATGGTCCGGGGCTGAAGTGGTTAAAGGAGTTGTAAAGGTTCGTGTTTTTTGTCATCCCAATGCATTAAGGTGAAAAAACACCTTGCAATATCTGGCCCCCAGCCCCCCCACCCCCATTTTTCCGTGGGCGTGTCCCCTCTGTCCTTCTGTCCTTGGAGTCCCGGCTTTGATTGGATAGATTGATAGCAGCTGCTGTCAATCAAATTCAATGATGCGGGCGCCGGGGCGGGGGGGGCGGGGCCAAGTCATACACTCTGTGGGCCGGATTCAGATACATTGCAGTATCTGTCGGCGCGGCATAACGTATCTCATATACGGTACGCCGCCGTAACTTAGGGCGCAAGTTCCGTATGCAGAAAGAACTTGCGGCCTTAGTTACGGCGGCGTAACGTATGTGTGTCGGCGTAAGCCCGCCTAATTCAAATGGGGATGATGTGGGCGTGTTTTATGTAAATTCACTGTGACCCCGCGTATTTGACGTATTTTACGAACGGAGCGTGCGCCGTTCGTGAAAAAATCCCAGTGCGCATGCTCGAAATTACCCCGCAAGTCGTCATTGCTTTAGACGTGAACGGAACTTACGTAAAGCCCTATTCGCGAACGACGTAAAATTTTCAAAACTCGACGCGGGAACGACGTCCATACTTAACATTGGCTACGCCTCATATAGCAGGGGTAACTTTACGCCGGAAAAAGCCTAACGTAAACGACGTAAAAAGATGCGCCGGCCGGACGTACGTTTCTGAATCGGCGTATCTACCTAATTAGCATATTCATTGCGTAACCATACGGAAGCGCCACCTAGCGGCCAGCGTAAAAATATGCAGCCTAAGATACGACGGTGTAAGACGCTTACGCCGGTCGGATCTTAGGGAAATCTATGCGTAACTGATTCTCTGAATTAGTCGCATAGTTACGACGCCGCACACTCAGAGATACGACGGCGTATCAGGAGATACGCCGTCGTATCTCCTTTCTGAATCTGGCCCACTGTGTCTATAGACGTCGAATGTATGACACAGGAGCGCGCCCGCAAGGTATCCCCCTGATTTTTATGCCCTGCATAACGCATAATTACGTGGGACGCACAGGGCAGCCATCACAAATTTTGAAGCCCCTTACACAGCTTAAGGCTCCATTCACATCTATGCGACAGCGGCGTACGCGGCGTATTTTGCCGCGAGTGTGTATCTTTTTTTTTTTTCAGATTCTTCCCATTGCTGTCAATGGGCGAACGCCAATGTCACCTGAAAAAAAGGGTCCGGGACTTTTTTTCAGGCGACAGGCGTTCGGCGTCTATGAGATGTGAACCATCTCCATAGACAGCAATGGGAATTCTCCCCTCTAGCGGCAGAAGCGTCCGGCGTCGGGCGTTTTGTCGCATAGATGTGAATGGAGCCTTAGGCAGGTCCCCCTGGAGCAGAGAACCAAGTGACAAAAAAAAAAACAAGTGTAATCTCTTCTCACCTGACGCGAGATAATGAGGTGTAATGCAAAAAAAATAAAAAAAAATAAAAATTTAATAAATAAAAACATAAAATAAAGGGGAGGGAGGCCCTGGGGACCATTGGGCCCCTTACAGGTGTAATGCAAAAAAAAAAAAAAACGGGAGGGGGGCCAGCCGGGCCCCTTGCAGGTGTAATGCCTGTACCCCCCTGATGGCGGCCCTGGGGACGCAACAGGCGGAGTCACCAGCGGAGGGTGTGGTTGGGGCCACATGAAGCTTTTTCCTTTGACTGTTGCAAATTGAAAGCAATCCTGAAGAGATTCCTGGTCGCCCGGCCGCTGTTTGAAATTCCGGAAAAGTGCGTTTTGTTAACGACGTGTCGCCGGTTCAGTGTAACATTCACAGCGAGATCTCCCATGCTGGAACCAGCTGATAATATATCACTAACCGGCGGATTTATAGAGCCCCTCCCCCCCCCCAGGCACTTAATTATCGTTGAAGTCTCTCTGAATCATCCTGCCGATGTTCAAATCATTTGTAACCGTTCGGAATTAATCATTACTGAGCGATATCTTACTAAGTGACCCGCGTGTTAATGCGCCGGCGAGATCTTCGCGGTTCTTTTGTTATCAGCGGAATAATGAACATCAAAGTATTCGATCGCCCCCCCCGGAGGAGGAAAACAATGCGGGCATAAACGCGGTTTATGTTTAGCCGGTTAAAAAAAAAAAAAAAGTTAAAAAAAAATGTTTTGCTAGAAAATTACTTAGAACCCCCAAACATTATACATTTTTAGCTAGATTCAGGTAGAGTTAGGCCGGCGTATCAGTAGAGTATCAGTAGATACGCCGACCGAACTCGGAATCTGCGCCGTCCTAAGTGTAAGTGTATTCTCAAACAGAGATACACTTACACCTATCTAAGATACGTTGGCTTGCGCCGTCCTATCTTAGGGTGCAATATTTTGGCTGGCCGCTAGGTGGCGCTTCCATTGCGGTCGGCGTAGAATATGTAAATTCATAGATACGCCTATTCACGAACGTACGCCCGGCCGACGCAGTACAGATACGCCGTTTACGTAACGCTTTATCAGGCCTAAAGTTATTCTATCAAATAGTTGGAATAGTAATGTTAAAGTATGGCCGCCGTTCCCGCTTCGAAATTCGAAAATTTTACGTCGTTTGCGTAAGTGGTCCGTGAATAGGGATTTACGTCGTTTACTTCCACGTCAAAATCAATAGGCCCGTGCGGCGTACGTTGCCGCAATGCACACTGGGAAATGTAGACGCCCGGCGCATGCGCAGTTAAAAAAAATCGTCAATCACGTCGGGTCAAGCCTCATTATCATAAAACACGCCCCCTCAGAAATTTGAATTAGGCGCCCTTACGCCCGCCTGCTATAGGCTACGCCGCCGTAACTTAGCAGGTAAGTACATTGTGAATCATGTACTTGCCTCGCTAACTTACGGCGGTGTAGCTTAAATGCCTTAAGCTACGCTGCCGCAAGTATGCGCTCGCCATCCTGAATCTAGTTATTTTTTCTAACACCCTAGAGAATAAAATAGCGGTCGTTGCAATACTTTTTGTCACGCCGTATTCGCGCAGCGGTCTTAAAAGCGTGCTTTTTTTTGGGGGGGGCGGAATCCCTTTTTTGAATAAAAAAAAAAGACACCGGTAAAGTTAGCCCAATTTTATTTTTTTATATTGTGAAAGATAATGTTACGCCGAGTAAATTGATACCCAACATGTCACGCTTCAAACGTGCGTCCGCTCGTGGAACGGCGACAAACTTTGACCCTTAAAAATCTCCATAGGCGACGTTTAAAAAAAATTCTACAGGTTACATGTTTTGAGTTACAGAGGAGGACTAGGGCTAGAATTATTGCTCTCGCTCTACCGATCGCAGCGATACCTCACATGTGTTTGAATACCGTTTTCATATGCGGGCGCGACCTAAGTAGGTGTTCGCTTCTGCGTGCGAGCTCATCGGGACGGGGCACTTTGGGCCAGATTCACAAAAGAGATATGACGGCGTATCTCCTGATACGCCATTGTATCTCTGAGATACGATTGTCGTATCTATGCGCCCGATTCATGGAATCAGTTTACGCATAGATAGCCCTAAGATCCGACAGGTGTAATTGACTTACACCGTCGGATCTTAGGCTGCAATTCTAGGCCGGCCGCTAGGTGGCGATTCCATTGCGGTCGGCGTAGAATATGCAAATGACTAGTTACGGCGATTCACGAACGTCCGCTTTGCCCGTCGATCTAAATTTACGTCGTTTCCGTAGAGATGCGTCGCGTAAAACTAAGCATGCCCTCTAGGTGGTCTAAGCAATGTTAAGTATGGCCGTCTTTCCCACGTCGAAATTTTAAATTTCACGTCGTTTGCGTAAGTCGACCGTGAATGGCGCTGGACGCCATTTACGTTAACGTCGAAACCAATGACGTCCTTGCGACATCATTTAGCGCAATGCACGTCGGGTAATTTGACGGACGGAGCATGCGCAGTATGTTCGGCGCGGGAACGCGCCTAATTTAAATGGTGCCCGCCCCATTTGAATTAGGCGGGCTTGCGCCTGAGCGGATTTACGTTACACCGCCGCAAGTTTACAGGTAAGTGCTTTGTGAATCAGGCACTTACGCTGTAAACCTGCGGCGGTGTAACGTAAATGGGATACGTTACGCCGCCGCAGCGCAACGTATTTGTCTGTGAATCTGGCCCTTAAATTTTTTTAATTCTTTTTATTATTCTACTTTTTTTTGTTTTTACACTGTCCTTTAAAAAAAAAAAAATGCACTGATGGGCAATGATAGGCCACACTTATAGGCACTGATTGGCGGCCCTGATAGGTGGCACTGATAGGTGGCACTGATGGGCATTGATAGGCGGCACTAATGGGCACTGATTGGTGGAACTGATGGGAACTGATAGGTGGCAATAATGGGCACTGATTGGCGTAACTGATGGGCACTGGTAGGCAGAACTGATGGGCACTGATAGGCGGAACTGATGGGCACTGATAGGCGGTACTGATAGGTGGCACTGATAGCCCACACTTATGGGCACCGAATGGCGGAACTGATGGGCACGGATAGGCGGTACTGATAGGTGGCAGTGATAGCCCACACTTATGGGCACTGATAGGTGGCACTGATGGGCACTGATAGGTGGCACTGAAAGGCAGCACCGACTGACATCACTGATGGGCACTGGTTGGCATCGCTGCTGGGTACTGTTGGGGCTGCACTAATGATCAGTGCCCTGATTATCTGTGCAGATCTCCCCTGTGAGGGAATATCACAGATCGGCTCTCCTCCTCTCACACGTGAGGAGAGGAATGGCGATAACCAGCATTTCCTTGTTTATATGTGATCAGTTGTGATTGGACACGGCCGATCACATGGGTAAAGAGCATCGTCATTGGCTCTTTAGAAGGATTGGTGATGAGCCGTGTCCCAGGGACAGAACGCACCACCGATCACCCTCAAGTGAGAGTGGGGCAACTACATATGACGTCCTCCCAGAATGAGAGGGCCGCCGCCCGGCCGTCATTTGACAAAACAGCCGAGGGGAGGCAGTTAAACGTTTTTTATTTTTTACATTTTTTTCAGTTGCTTCCTGGTTTCTGGCCTAGGCCAAAATGATGTCATACGTCCCAGGAGTCTTCATGGGAGAGGAGGAGGAGGGGCTTCCTCAGCTAAGCACACCCTCCTTCCTGCATACCTGGCAACCCCCTTTTTTTATTTTTTTTTATTTTATTTATTTTTTGTAAGGGGCCCAGAGGTCCCCAGAGCCCCGGATGGCAACCCCCCTTTTTTAACTTTTTTTTTTTTATTCTTTTTATATATTTTTTATTTATTTTTTCTTTTTATTAAAGGGCCCAGAGGTCCCCAGGGCCCCCCTTTTTTTATATATATATTTTTGTAAGGGGGCCAGAGGTCCCCAGGGCCACCCCCCCTTTTTTTCCGTTCGTCAGCACCCAAAGCCCCCCGACCTCAATTTGCGGCGGCAGCACCCCCCGCTTCTCAATTCCTGGCCCTCCCGCTTCTCAATTTGTGGCAGCCACCCTGCTTCTCAATTTGTGGCAGCAGCACCCCCCCCCCCAGTTCTCTGCTCCAGGGGGCCCATGCCTGAAGCTGTGTAAGGGGCCCCATAATTCTTGATGGCGGCCCTGGAAGTCAATGGAAACTAAAAAAAAAATGTTCCGCATTGACTTCTACGGCATGCAATAACTCACGTGGCCGGCGGTGGAGGGGGGTGCCGGAGAGCTTTGGAAACACTCGGAAAGGCCCGGGGACGGCTCGGCTGAGCTTGGAAAACCTCGGAAAGGCTTGAGTATTTCTGAGCATTTCCGAACGGCTCTGAATGGCTCTGCTCGGCTCCAGCGCCCCCCTCCACCGCAGGCCAAACGCGGTACTGCACACCGCTGTGGCTTGAATCCTGCTCGTTTTGCTAGACAACAGTCGCAAACCGAGTCAGGATTTTTTTTAATACAGCGCTCGTATTGCGAAACGTGCGTTAACCGCGTTACTCGCAATCCGAGGTTTCACTGAATAATGTAGTAAAGGGCCTTGTGAATTATGATAGTGCCCCCCCCCCCCTAAAAATATATATTTTTTAGTTTTAGTTTATCTAATCGGTAATCAGTTGTATTAATATTCAGCATACACATTCCGCGCGCCACCTTGACAACACGGCGTCCAAATCGCGGGGAAAAGACCGCTGGGAAATACAATTTCATGCTTTAAGTGTTTCATGCGCTCTACTTAATTCTCTGCCCTCCCCAGAGAGCGCCGGGTGTCTCCAATGCCACAAATATGAGAAGGTAACAAGGCCAACGCGTCTTTTTTCCTGCTAATTAGGCGACGCGTTCGTTTGCTGATCTGTCTGGAAGACATTTCTCCATAACGCGGCGAATGAAGCGTCCCGCTTTTCACCCGGCGATATGCCCTGCCGCTGTTTTCTTTTCTTTTTATCCTAAATCTCTTTATGCAGAACATCAGCATGGTTTGTTCCCGGAGCTCTTCTCATCCCTTCCCATGAATGCACTTCCTCCTATTATATTATCATGTGTGTGAATTTCTGAAGGATTCGGCTATTCGTGTTATTATTTCTTTCTAGAAAAATGTGTCAAATGTTCCAAGATCAACAAAAACGGAGGAATACCCGGCGACAGCTGCTACACGCTCCCCATCAATCTGCTACCATCAGTACTACAGAGACAGGAAGGCACAGGGCCGGAGCTAGGGAGGTGCTGGGGTTGCGGTGCCCCCCCCCCCAACATTTGTGTTGCCCTCCTTCATTGCCCTGCTGGCTTCCCATGCTTTCCTTTGTTGCCCCCTGTACACTGCCCTGCTGCCCCCTGTACACTTCCCTGCTGACACCCTGTACACTGCCCTGCTGCCCCCTGTACACTGCCCTACTGCCCCCTGTACACTGCATTGCTGACACCCTGTACACTGCTCTACTGCCCCCTGTACACTGCATTGCTGACACCCTGTACACTGCCCTGCTGCCCCCTGTACACTGCATTGCTGACACCCTGTACACTGGCCTGCTGCCCCCTGTACACTGCATTGCTGACACCCTGTACACTGGCCTGCTGCCCCCTGTACACCGCCCTGCTGCCCCCTGTACACCGCCCTGCTGCCCCCCTGTACACTGCCCTGCTGCCCCCCTGTACACTGCTCTACTGCCCCCTGTACACTGCATTGCTGACACCCTGTACACTGCCCTGCTGCCCCCTGTACACTGCATTGCTGACACCCTGTACACTGGCCTGCTGCCCCCTGTACACTGCATTGCTGACACCCTGTACACTGGCCTGCTGCCCCCTGTACACCGCCCTGCTGCCCCCTGTACACCGCCCTGTATGCCGCCCTGCTGACACCCTGTATACCACTCTGCTGCCCCCTGTACACTGCCCTGCTGCCCCCTGTACACTGCCCTACTGACACCCTGTACACAGCCCTTCTGCCCCCTGTATGCTGCCCTGCCGACACCCTGTATACCGCTCTGCTGCCCCCTGTACACTTTCCTACTGACACCCTGTACACTGCCCTGCTGCCCCCTGTACACTGCCCTACTGACCCTCTGTACACTGCCCTACTGACACCCTGTACACTGCCCTACTGACACCCTGAACACTGCCCTACTGACACCCTGTACACCACCCTGCTGCCCCCTGTACACTGCCCTACTGACCCTCTGTACACTGCCCTACTGACACCCTGTACACTTCACTGCTGCCCCCTGTACACTGCCCTGCTGCCCCCTGTACACTGCCCTACTGACACCCTGTACACCGCCCTGCTGACAACCTGTACACTGCTGGACTGACACCCTGTACACCACCCTGCTGCCCCCTGTACACGGCCCTACTGACACCATGTACACTACCCCCCTGATAACTGCCTTGCTGCCCCTGTACACTGCCTTGCTGCCCCTATACACTGCCTTGCTGCCCCCTGTACACTGCCCTACTGACGCCCTGTAAACTGCCCTGCTGCCCCCTCTACACTGCCCTGCTACCCCCTGTACACTGCCCTACTGCCCCCTGTACACTGCCCTACTGCCCCCTGTACACTGCATTGCTGACACCCTGTACACTGGCCTGCTGCCCCATGTACACTCCCCTGCTTACACCCTGTAAAGGGCGGGGCCAACTCAATATTGAACCCTACGGACAAAGACTGGGTTGTCATTAAAGTTCATGTGCGTGTAAAGGCCGGCGTCCCAATACTTTTGGTAATATAGTGTATATTTTCATACTTTGATACATGATGTCCTTCCATTAATTTCACAATGCTCTCTACTCCACAGCTTTTCACTTCACTGACTATAGCTATTTTTTTTTTAAATCTGCGTTTCTATCTTTTATAATGATATCGGAAGAGGAAAAAAAAAAAAAAATGACACAATTACAAAAATGATAACTTCACGAGCCGCAGAGAAAGACGGCTAATTACAGACACTTCACAGTAACAAAGAGAAACGCGGAATGACATGGCGGGACGTCAAGTACCCACTTGTGTCTTTATATCTAAATATTTTATTTGTTTTTTACTAAAACTTTGATGGCTAAAAGACATTTGTTCTTTTTAGCGTCTTCTAATTCTACGTATGCAGAAATATCAAACAGAAATGTAGACATCAATGTTAAAGAAAATATTGTGTCTATAAAACTGAAGGCATTTCATCTTCATGACGCCGCATTGTATTCACCCGAAACATCGGAGAATGAAAACTGATTTCCATAACACTGGCAACATGCTACAATGTGCGATATTATATGCAAGAGCTGTATAGAAAGGGATGCAAAAGTGGGCAGAACTGTTTTATTAACTTACAAAGGTTGTTCAAATTTCCCATGTTGGTGGAGTATCTCTTCCTCTATAGTATCTCTTCCTCTATAGTGACTCTTCCTCTATAGTATCTCTTCCTCTATAGTATCTCTTCCTCTATAGTAACTCTTCCTCTATAGTATCTCTTCCTCTATAGTATCTCTTCCTCCATAGTAACTCTTCCTCTATAGTAACTCTTCCTCCATAGTAACTCTTCCTCTATAGTAACTCTTCCTCTATAGTGACTCTTCCTCTATAGTGACTCTTCCTCTATAGTAACTCTTCCTCTATAGTATCTCTTCCTCTATAGTAACTCTTCCTCTATAGTAACTCTTCCTCTATAGTATCTCTTCCTCTATAGTATCTCTTCCTCTATAGTAACTCTTCCTCTATAGTAACTCTTCCTCTATAGAGACTCTTCCTCTATAGTAACTCTTCCTCTATAGTATCTCTTCCTCTATAGTATCTCTTCCTCTATAGAGACTCTTCCTCTATAGTAACTCTTCCTCTATAGTATCTCTTCCTCTATAGTATATCTTCCTCTATACTGACTCTTCCTTTATAGTATCTCTTCCTCTATAGTATCTCTTCCTCTATAGTAACTCTTCCTCTATAGTAACTCTTCCTCTATAGTATCTCTTCCTCTATAGTAACTCTTCCTCTATAGAGACTCTTCCTCTATAGTAACTCTTCCTCTATAGTGACTCTTCCTCTATAGTAACTCTTCCTCTATAGTATCTCTTCCTCTATAGTATCTCTTCCTCTATAGAGACTCTTCCTCTATAGTAACTCTTCCTCTATAGTATCTCTTCCTCTATAGTATATCTTCCTCTATACTGACTCTTCCTTTATAGTATCTCTTCCTCTATAGTATCTCTTCCTCTATAGTAACTCTTCCTCTATAGTAACTCTTCCTCTATAGTATCTCTTCCTCTATAGTAACTCTTCCTCTATAGAGACTCTTCCTCTATAGTAACTCTTCCTCTATAGTATCTCTTCCTCTATAGTATCTCTTCCTCTATAGAGACTCTTCCTCTATAGTAACTCTTCCTCTATAGTATCTCTTCCTCTATAGTATATCTTCCTCTATACTGACTCTTCCTTTATAGTATCTCTTCCTCTATAGTATCTCTTCCTCTATAGTATCTCTTCCACTATAGAGACTCTTCCTCTATAGTAACTCTTCCTCTATAGTATCTCTTCCTCTATAGTAACTCTTCCTCTATAGTAACTCTTCCTCTATAGTATCTCTTCCTCTATAGTAACTCTTCCTCTATAGTAACTCTTCCTCTATAGTATCTCTTCCTCTATAGTAACTCTTCCTAGTATCTCTTCCTCTATAGTAACTCTTCCTCTATAGTAACTCTTCCTCTATAGTAACTCTTCCTCTATAGTATCTCCTCTTCTATAGTATCTCTTCCTCTATAGTATCTCTTCCTCTATAGTATCTCTTCCTCTATAGTATCTCTTTCTCTATAGTATCTCTTCCTCTTTAGTATCTCTTCCTCTATAGTATCTCCTCTTCTATAGTATCTCTTCTTCTATAGTAACTCTTCCTCTATAGTATCTCTTCCTCTATAGTAACTCTTCCTCTATAGTATCTCTTCCTCTATAGTAACTCTTCCTCTATAGTATCTCTTCCTCTATAGTAACTCTTCCTCTATAGTATCTCCTCTTCTATAGTATCTCTTCCTCTATAGTAACTCTTCTTATATAGTATCTCTTCCTCTATAGTATCTCTTCCTCTATAGTAACTCTTCCTCTATAGAAACTCTTCCTCTATAGTATCTCTTCCTCTATAGTAACTCTTCCTCTATAGAAACTCTTCCTCTATAGTAACTCTTCTTATATAGTATCTCTTCCTTTATAGAAACTTTTCCTCTATAGTGACTCTTCCTCTATAGTAACTCTTCTTATATAGTATCTCTTCCTCTATAGTATCTCTCCCTCTATAGCAACTCTTCCTCTATAGTATCTCTTCCTCTATAGTATCTCTTTCTCTATAGTAACTCTTCCTCTATAGTATCTCTTCCTCTAAAGTAACTCTTCCTCTATACTGACTCTTCCTCTATAGCAGGGATATGCAATTAGCGGACCTCCAGCTGTTACAAAACTACAAGTCCCATCATGCCTCTGCCTCTGGGTGTCATGCTTGTCGCTGTCAGGGTTTTACAATGCCTCATGGGACTTGTAGTTCTGCAACAGCTGGAGGTCCGCTAATTGCATATTCCTGCTCTATAGTATCTCTTCTTCTATAGTATCTCTTCCTCTATAGTATCTCTTCCTCTATAGTATCTCTCCCTCTAAAGTATCTCTTCCTCTATAGTAACTCTTCCTCTATAGTAACTCTTCTTCTATAGTAACTCTTCCTCTATAGTATCTCTTCCTCTATAGTATCTCTTCCTCTATAGTAACTCTTCTTCTATAGTAACTCTTCCTCTATAGTATCTCTTCCTCTATAGTAACTCTTCCTCTATAGTATCTCTTCCTCTATAGTAACTCTTCCTCTGTAGTAACTCCTCCTCTATAGTAACTCTTCCGCTATAAGAGTGGTTCTCAACCATTCTAGTGCCGTGACTCCTTGATAAAATTTGCGGACCCCTAACAGTGAAATTATTTTCGTAGCGTGGGTGGGTTGTCGGCACCCAAGGCGAGACAAGTAATTTGCGCCCCTAACCCACGGACATTTAGCGCTCCCCGAGTCCCTTCCACTCGTACAATAAAATCCCTTCCATGTGTTCTCTATTTTTATTCCTTCTCCTACTCCTTGGCGGGGAGTTGGGATGAGTGGCAGTGCTGGGGGGGGGGGGGGGGTGTTCTGATCGGCCAACTTAGGTGCTCTTGATGAATCTGCTGATCGGAGAACTGTAGTGGGGACTTTTAATGGCAATTATAACCACAGGTAGTGTTACTCCCCATTCACGGTGTCTCCGACTTTGCTGTGTCTCGTAGCAGTGACACCTATGCTGAAATCAGGAGATGGGGTCTCCTCCAGCCCCTCCCACTTCACATTCCTCACCAGTCAGCTGACCTCTAGTCTCTGCCCCCCAGCCATGCTGTGAACTGAATGGGTGCCTGCGAAGAGGCTGAGTGAGTGGCTGCGGGCTCCAGGAACAGACCAGCAAGGTGGCCGCAAAAAGGCTGGGAGACTTAAGGAACAGCCCAGGATATGGTGACCCCTGGCAAATCATCACTCCTCTCTAGTATCTCTTCCTCTATATCAGGCGTCCAATCACAGCAGAGGATGAGAGGAGGAGCGGGTGGGAGACGACATCGGGTCGGGGAACAAATGGAGGACACGGCTCGCCACCTGCCTCCGTCACCAGCTGCCCACCCGAGACAAGGTAAGTGCCGGGCTGACGGGGGGGCACAGTGGCAAAACTTGGTGCACAGTGGCAGCATTTGGGGCACAGTTGCAGGGTTGGGGCACAGTGGTGGCATTTGGGGAACAGTGGCAGCGTTTGGGCACAGTGGAAACGTTTGATGGGCAAAGTGGCTGCCTTTGATGGGCACAGTGGCTGCGTTTGATGGGCACAGCGAGGCTGCAATTGATGGGCACTGCGAGGCTGCAATTGATGGTTTTTTTCTGAATTTTTCAGTTTGTTTGCGCCCCCCAAGAAATTTTGAGCACAAGCCGTCACTACATTGGATTAGAATGGCTGGTGTAGAGGATCCGAAGGAACCCTAAGGTTCCACAGAACCCAAGTTGAGATTGGCTGGTGTAGAGGTTCTGAAGGAACCCTAGGGTTCCATGGGACCCTGAATGAGAATGGCTGATGAAGAGAATGTAAAAGAAACCCTAGGGTTTCACAGAACCCTGGCTAAGAAGGGCTGGTGTAGCAGATCTGAAGGAACCCTGGATGAAAATAACTGGTGTAGAGGATCTGAAGGCAACCCTAGAGTTCCATGGAACCCTGGCTAAGAATGGATATTTTAGAGACTATGAAAGAACTATAAGGTTTCACAGAACCCTGTTTGGGAATGGCTGATATATGTACAAATCTTGTTACCGGCCATGAAGTTTGTCGCGCTGCATCACCAATTTCTTCCTGCAAGCTGTATGTGTATTGTCTATAAAACCTTAATAAAAACGATTGAAACCAAGAAAGGCTAGTGTAGAGGATCTGAAGGAACCCTAAGGTTAAACAGGAACCAGGCTAAGAATGGCTGGTGTAGAGGATCTGAAGGAACCCTAAGGTTTCACAGAACCCAAGTTGAGAATGGCTGATGCAGAGATTCTGAAGGAACCCTAGAGTTCAATTGGACCGTGGATGAGAATAGCTGGTGTCTAGAATCTGATAGAACCCTAGGGTTCCACAGGAGCCAGGCTTAGAATGGCTGGTGTAGAGGATCTGAAGGAACCCTAAGGTTCCATGGGACCCTGGATGAGAATGTCTGGTGTCTAGAATCTGATAGAACCCTAAGGTTCCAAAGGGTCCAGGATAAGAAGTTGAGAATGGCTGGTGTAGAGATTCTGAAGGAACCCTAGGGTTCCACGGGACTCTGGATGAGAATGGCTGGTGTCTAGAATCTCATAGAACCCTAGGGTTCCACAGGGCCCAGGCTAAGAATGGCTGGTGTTTAGGATCTGAAGAAACCCTAGGGCTCCACAGGAGCCAAGCTTAGAATGGCTGGTGTAGAGGATCTAAAGGAACCCTAAGGTTCCACAGAACCCAAGTTGAGAATGGCTGGTGTAGAGATTCTGAAGGAACCCTAGGATTCCACGGGACTCTGGATGAGAATGGCTGATGTAGAGGATCTAAAGGAACCCTAAGGTTCCACAGCACCCTGGCTGAGAATAGCTGCTGTTTAGGATCTGAAGAAACCCTAAACCAGGGTTTGACAAATTTTGCTTGGAATCTAGGAGCCAGCTAAAAAAGTTAGGAGCCAGAAAACGCCCCCCGTCCCGACGAGCTTGCGCGCAGAAGCGAAACACATACGTGAGCAGCGCCCGCATATGTAAACGGTGTTCAAACCACACATGTGAGGTATCGCTGCGATCGGTAGAGCAAGAGCAATAATTCTAGCCCTAGAACTCCTCTGTAACTCAAAACATGCAACCTGTAGATTTTTTTTAAACGTCTCCTATGAAGATTTTAAAGGGTAAAAGTTTTTCGGCATTCCACGAGCAGACGCAATTTTGAAGCGTGACATGTTGGGTATGAATTTACTCAGCGTAACATTATCTTTCAGAATATTTAAAAAAATGGGGATAACTTTACTGTTGTCTTATTTTTTAATTAAAAAAAAGTGTAATTTTTTCCCCAAAAAACTGCGCTTGTAAGACCGCTGCGCAAATACGGCGTGACAGAAAGTATTGCAACGATCACCATTTTATTCTCTAGGGTGTTAGGATAAAAAATATATATAATGTTTGGGGGTTCTAATTAGAGGGAAGAAGATGGCAGTGAAAATACTGAAAAATGACATTAGAATTGCTGTTTAACTTGTAATGCTTAACTTGTAATACCAACGGCCACCACCAGATAGCGCCAGCTCACACATCTGGTGGTAATAACTTGTAATACCAACGGCCACCACCAGATGGCGCCAGCTCACACATCTGGTGGTAATAACTTGTAATACCAACGGCTCACCACCAGATGGCGCCAGCTCACATCTGGTGGTAATAACTTGTAATGCCAACGGCTCACCACCAGATGGCGCCAGCTCACATCTGGTGGTAATAACTTGTAATGCCAACGGCTCACCACCAGATGGCGCCAGCTCACAAAAAAAGCCAAGTCACCAGGACACTATTTCTAGTTGCCATTGCGACCTGGCGACCGGGATTTGTCGAGCCCTGCCCTAGAGTTCCATAGGAACTAGGCTTAGAATGGCTGGTGTAGAGGATCTGAAGGAACATTGCAATAAAATCCATTAAGGGGTATTTTTTACAAATAATTTGTGTTTGAAAAACCGCTGCGCAAATATTGTGTGACATAAAACAATGCAACCCCACCGTTTTATTCTCTAAGGTAACTGCTAAAATAAAATATATAGGCCCGGATTCAGGTACAGTTACGACGGCGTATCAGTAGATACGCCGTCGTAACTCCGAATCTGCGCCGTCGTAACATTAAGCGCATGCTCAGACTGAGATACGCTTAAATGTTGCTAAGATACGGCCTCCTACGCCGTCGTATCTTAGCTGCCTATTTACGCTGGCCGCTAGGGGCGTGTACGCTGATTTACGCCTAGAATATGTAAATCGGCGAGATACGCCTATTCACGAACGTACGCAGTTAAGATACGCCATTTACGTAAGGCGTTTTCAGGCGTAAAGAAAAAACACCAAAAAGATGGCGCAGCCAATGTTAAGTTTGGACGTCGGGACCGCGTCAAATTTTTCACGTTTTACGTCGTTTGCGTAAGTCGTCCGTGAATGGGGCTGGGCCGTAAGTTCCGTTCACGTCGAAACCAATGAGTCTTTGCGGCGTAATTTGGAGCATGCGCACTGGGATACGTCCACGGACGGCGCATGCGCCATTAGTAAAAAACTTCATTTGCAAAATATTGCCTTCTAGCTGATAAGGAATTAAAGATGGCGGCGCCAGCTATGGCGGGAAGTGGCTCCATTACCAGGAGCTGCGTCTATATCCAGGGCGCAGCGAGCGGATCCGGGATGAAAGCCGCGCTGTTCGCATACCCGGGGTCATTTGCATATAAAATGTATTTCTGTCCCTGCAGGGAAAAAAAATCATTCTGCGTTTAGAAATACGACCGATAACAACAAAACGCCGGAACCGCCCCTCAGAAACACGAAATAAACAAACTGCTGCGCAAATTGTTTGGTATATTGAGTCATCAATCGCTTTATAATGAAAGAAGCGCGGGAAATCCACGAGGAGGCGGAACAGCTGCATTTATCTATCAGAGAGCCATGAAAATAATGGATCCTTCAATGATATCTGTGAGCAACACTCATCACTCATCACTCATCACTCACCACTCATCACTCATCACTCACCACTCATCACTCATCACTCACCACTCACCACTCACCACTCACCACTCACCACTCACCACTCACCACTCACCACTCACCACTCATCACTCACCACTCACCACTCACCACTCACCACTCACCACTCACCACTCACCACTCACCACTCACCACTCATCACTCATCACTCACCACTCATCACTCATCACTCATCACTCACAACAACAAGACTATAGCAAATCACAGACAGGAAATGAATGTAGCGAAAATTGTGAGACCGCGCGCGGGGTATGAGATAACAGAAGGAGAACCATAGACGAAAACAAGAATCACGCGACTCTCTCACGAGTCACAACTCTCTTACGACTCCCTTACGACTCTCTCACGACTCTCTCAGGACTCTCACGACTCTCTTTCACGACTCTCTCACGACCCTCTCACGACTCTCTCACAACTCTCTCTCGACTCTCTCACAACCCTCTCACGACTCTCTTACGACCCTCTTACAACTCTTTCACGATTCTCTCACGACTCTCTCACAATTCTCTTACGATTCTCTCACAACCCTCTCACGACTCTCTCACGATTCTCTCACGACTTTCTCATGACTCTTTCACGATTCTCTCACGACTCTCTCATGATTCTCTCACGACTCTCTCACGATTCTCTCACGATTCTCTCACGACTCTCTCACAACTCTCTCACAATTCTCTCACGACTCTTTCACGACTCTCTCACGACCCTCTCACGACCCTCTCACGACTCTCTCACGATTCTCTCACGATTCTCTCACGACTCTCTCACGATTCTCTCATGACTTTCTCATGACTCTCTCATGACTCTCTCACGACTCTCTCACGACTCTCTCACGACCCTCTCACGACTCTCTTACAACTCTTTCACGATTCTCTCACGACTCTCTCACGATTCTCTATTGACTCTCTCATGACTCTCTCACGACTCTCTCACGATTCTCTAACGACTCTCTCACGACTCTCTCATGACTCTCTCCTGACTCTCTTACGATTTTTTATGACTCTATCACGACTCTATCACGACTCTCTCATGATTCTCTCACGACTCTCTCACGATTCTCTCACGATTCTCTCACGACTCTCTCACGACTCTCTCACGACCCTCTCACGACTCTCTAACATTCTCTCACGATTCTCTCACGACTCTCTCACGATTCTCTCACGATTCTCTCATGACTCTCTCATGACTCTCTCACGACTCTCTCACGATTCTCTAACGACTCTCTCACGACTCTCTCATGACTCTCTCCTGACTCTCTTACGATTTTTTATGACTCTATCACGACTCTATCACGACTCTCTCATGATTCTCTCACGACTCTCACGACTCTATCACAACTCTCTCATGACTCTCTCACGACTCTTTCACGGGGGGGTTTTGAGATAACTGGAGGAAAACCATAGACGAAAATAAGAATCACATTTTCTTAGCTTAGAATAAAGATCACGATTCTCTCACGATTCTCTCACGACTCTCTCACGACTCTCTCACGACTCTCTCACGATTCTCTAACGACTCTCTCACGATTCTCTCAAGATTCTCTCAAGATTCTCTCACGACTCTCTCATGACTCTCTCCCGATTCTCTCACGACTCTCTTACGATTTTTTATGACTCTATCACGACTCTCTCATGATTCTCTCACGACTCTCTAACGACTCTCTCATGACTCTCTCACGACCCTCTCACGACTTTCTCACGACCCTCTCACGACCCTCTCACGATTCTCTCACGACTCTCTCACGATTCTCTCACGATTCTCTCACGACACTCTCATGACTCTCTCACGATTCTCTCTCGACTCTCTCACGACCCTCTCACGACTCTCTCACAACTCTCTTATGACTCTCTCACGACCCTCTCACAACCCTCTCACGACTCTCTTACGACCCTCTTACAACTCTTTCACGATTCTCTCACGACTCTCTCACAATTCTCTTACGATTCTCTCACAACCCTCTCACGACTCTCTCACGATTCTCTCACGACTTTCTCATGACTCTTTCACGATTCTCTCACGACTCTCTCATGATTCTCTCACGACTCTCTCACAATTCTCTCACGACTCTCTCACGACTCTCTCACGATTCTCTCACGATTCTCTCATGACTTTCTCATGACTCTCTCACGACTCTCTCCCGACTCTCTCACAACCCTCTCACGACTCTCTTACAACTCTCTCCCGATTCTCTCACGACTCTCTTACGATTTTTTATGACTCTCTCACGACTCTCTCACGATTCTCTTACGATTCTCTCACCACTCTCTCACCACTCTCTCACGATTGTCGCGGCGTAAAATCTTTCACATTTTACAAAAAAAAAAAAATGGGCTAACTTTACTGGTTAGTTTTTTATTTTATTTATTAAAGCGGAGTTCCGGCCACAATTTCACTTTTTAAATATAAATACCCCTGTAATACACAAGCTTAATGTATTCTAGTAAAGTTAGTCTGTAAACTAAGGTCCGTTATGTTAGGTTGTTACAGCATTTAGACACTTTATAAAATAGAAATTGACTGGGGCCATCTTAAGTGTGGGCATCATGAAGCCAGACTGTATGACTTCCTGGATTTCAGCCTTGCAGATCTCGCACATGCTCAGTGCTGCACAAGCAGTGTCAGATCAGGTTTCAGCACCTGTGCTGTCCAAGTCACATGATTCTTTGAGACTGGGGAGTGCACAGACTCCTGGAAAGTTACACCCACTACATTCCCAGGAGTCTGTGCGGTGTAGGTTAGGAAGCTTAAGCACCTAGCTGCAGGAAGAGGGAAGATTAACTATTCTGCCTAGCAACAACACTTTGAAGGCATCTAAAAAAAAAAAAAAAATTCGTAAAGGACTAATGACATTTTTTTAAAACTACTGATGTAATGTTATATTTATGGGTGGAACTCCACTTTAAAGTAATTTTTCCCCAAAAAATTGCATTTGAAAGACCGCTGCGCCAATACAAAGTGACATAAATTATTGCAACAACCGCCATTTTATTCTCTAGGGTCTCTACTTAAAAAATATATATATATATATAGGGCCAGATTCTCAGAGGAGATATGCCGTCGTATCTCTGAGTCTGAGCCGTCGTATCTATGCGCCTGATCCATAGAATCAGTTACGCATAGAATCAGTTACGCATAGAATCAGTTACGCATAGAATCAGTTACGCATAGATTTCTATTAGATCCGACCGGAGTAAGTCTCTTACGCCATCGGATGTTAACTGCATATTTACGCTGGTCGCTAGGGGCGTGTACGCTGATTTACGCCTAGAAATATGTAAATCAGCTAGATACGCGAATTCAAGAAACGTACGCCCAGCCGACGCAGTACATTTACGCCGTTTACGTTAGGCTTTTCCCGGCGTAAAGTTACCCCTGCTATATGAGGCGTAGATGCGGCGTACCAATGTTAAGTATGGACGTCGTTCCCGCGACAAAATTTGAAAAATTTACGTCGTTTGCGTAAGTCATCCGTGAATGGGGCTGGACGTCATTTACGTTCACGTCGAAACCAATGACGTCCTTGCGGCGTACTTTGGAGCAATGCACACTGGGAAATTCCACGGACGGCGCATGCGCCGTTCGTGAAAAACGTCAATCGCGTCGGGTCAGGGTTGATTTACATAACACACGCCCACCTCTTCACTATTTGAATTAGGCGGGCTTACGCCGGCCAATTTACGCTACGCCGCCGTAACTTTCTTTTGAGAATACTGCACTTGCCTCTAAAAGTTGCGGAGGCGTAACGTAAATAGGATGCGTTACGCCCGCACAAAGAAGCGCCGATCTACGTGAATCTACCCCGTAATGTTTCGGGGGTTCTAAGTAATTAAAAAAATTAAATTATGATTTTAACTTGAAACCAACAAATGTCAGAAAAAGGTTTAGGGCCTAGATTCAGGTAGAATTCGGTGGGCGTGGCCTATCTCAGATACACTGCGCCGCCGTAAGCTTGAGCAGCAAGTCCTGTATTCACAAAGAACTTGCGCTGAAACTTACAGCGGCGCAGTGTAACTGGGCCGGCGTAAGCCCGCCTACTTCAAAATAGGCTGGCTGGGGGCGTGTGCTATGTAAAATACTAGCGGCCCCGCGTTTTTTGACGTTTTTAATGAACGGCGCATGCGCCGTCCTTGGACCTATCCCAGTGCGCATTGCTCCAAATGTCGGCAAATCGTCAATGCTTTCGACGTGAACGGAAATGACGTCCAGCCCCATTCGCGGACGAGTTACGCAAACAACGTCAAATTTTCAAATTTCGACGCGAGGAACGGCGGCCATACTTAACGTTGGCTGCGCCATGTATTTGGTGGAATAACTTTACGCCTGAAAACCCCGGCCCAGATTCTGAAAGGGCTTACGACGGCGCAACGCAATGCACGCCATCGTAAGTCCTAATCTGGGCCGTCGTATCTATGCGACTGATTCTTAGAATCAGTTACGCATAGATATCCATTAGATCCGACAGGTGTAAGGCTCTTACGCCGTCGGATCTTAAACGCAATTTTTTTTTTCGCCGCTAGGTGTCGCCTCCATCGTTTTCCCCGTTGTGTATGCAAATCAGCAAAATACGCGAATTCCCGAACGTACGCGCGGTCGACGCAGTGAAGTTACGATGTTTACGTTAGATTTGCGACACGTAAAGTTGCCCCTGCTATATGAGGGGCAACCAATGTTAAGTATGGCCATCGTTCCCGCGTCGAAATTTAAAAATTTACGACGTTTTTGCGTAAGTCGTCCGTGAATGGGGCTGGACGCCATTTACATTCACGTCGAAACCAATGACGTCCTTGCGACGTCATTTAGCGCAATGCACGTCGGGAAATTTTAGGGACGGCGCATGTGCAGTACGTTCGGCACGGGAACGCGCCTAATTTAAATGCTCGACGCCCCCCTACCCGGCTCATTTTGAATTACGCGGGCTTGCGCCGGGGGATTTACGCTACGCCGCCGCAACTTTACAGGCAAGTTCTTTGTGAATAAAGCACTTGCCTGTAAAACTTGCGGCGGCGTAACGTAAATGACATACGTTACCCTGCCGCAGTTTTACGCCCAGATACGAGAATCTGGGCCCCCTTACGTAAACGGCGTATCTTTACTGCGACGGCCGGGCGTACGTTTTCGTGAATTCGCGTATCTAGCCGATTTACATATTTCTAGGCGTAAATCAACGTACACGCCCCTAGCGGCCGGCGTAATGATGCAGTTAATATACGACGGCGTAGGAGACTGACGCCGGTCGTATCTTAGCAACATTTAAGCGTATCTCAGTTTGAGCATACGCTTAAAGTTGTGACGGCGGGGATTCGGACTTACGACTGATACGCCCGTCGTAAGTCTACCTGAATCTGGCCCAGAGTGTTTAACCCCTTCAATACCAGACACCTACCCCCCCTTCCTGCCCAGGCCAATTTTCAGCTTTCAGCTCTCTCACACTTTGAATGACAATTGCGCGGTCGTGCGACGCTGTACCCAAACAGAAATTTTTATCATTTTTCCCCCACAAATAGAGCTTTCTTTTGGTGGTATTTCGATCACCTCTGCGATTGTTTTTTTTTTTTTTTTGCTGAACAAGGTTTGGTGTTTAAGCGGTTAAATGTTCCTAATTTACATGCAGAAGTTTATTCCTTTGATGTAAAAGACAAATTGTTACAATGTTTAGACTTAACATTCCACTGATAAAGAATGTTGTGATAATTGGCAGACGCCCCGTTTTTTTTTTTTTCATTTCTTTTGACGGAGAGAATTCTCTGCATAGAAAGACCCGGGAAATACATTGTCAGGATCCCAACCAGGGCTGCGCCAAGGATCTTTCACACCCTAGGCGAAACCTCATTTTACTGCTCCCCTTGGCTCCACCCCTGACTCCACCCCTGGCTCCACCCATGGCTCCACCCCCGACTCCACCCCCGACTCTACCCCCGACTCTACCCCCGACTTTTTAATGAAGCGCCCACCAATGCAGCCTCACCAGTGCCCATCAATGCAGCCTCACCAGCGCCCATCAATGCAGCCTCACCAGCGCCCATCAATGCAGCCTCACCAGCGCCCACCAATGCAGCCTCACCAGCGCCCATTGATGCAGCTTCACCAGCGTCCACCAATGCAGCCTCACCAGCGCCCATCAAATGCAGCCTCACCAGCGCCCATCGAATGCAGCCTCACCAGCGTCCATCGAATGCAGCCTCACCAGCGCCCATCAAATGCAGCCTCACCAGCGCCCATCAATGCAGCCTCACCAGCACCCATCAAATGCAGCCTCACCAGCGCCCATCAATGCAGCCTCACCAGCGCCCATCAAATGCTGCCTCACCAGCGCCCATCAATGTAGCCTCACCAGCGCCCATCGAATGCAGCCTCACCAGCGCCCATCGAATGCAGCCTCACCAGCGCCCATCAATGCAGCCTCACCAGCGCCCATCGAATGCAGCCTCACCAGCGCCCATCGAATGCAGCCTCACCAGTGCCCATCAAATGCAGCCTCACCAGCGCCCATCGAATGCAGCCTCACCAGTGCCCATCAAATGCAGCCTCACCAGCGCCCATCAAATGCAGCCTCACCAGCGCCCATCAAATGCAGCCTCACCAGCGCCCATCAAATGCAGCCTCACCAGCGCCCATAAATGCAGCCTCACCAGCGCCCATAAATGCAGCCTCACCAGCACCCATCAAATGCAGCCTCACCAGTGCCCATAAATGCAGCCTCACCAGCACCCATCAAATGCAGCCTCACCAGCGCCCATCAAATGCAGCCTCACCAGTGCCCATAAATACAGCCTCACCAGCACCCATCAAATGCAGCCTCACCAGCACCCATCAAATGCAGCCTCACCAGCACCCATCAAATGCAGCCTCACCTGCGCCTATCAAATGCAGCCTCACCAGCGCCCATAAATGCAGCCTCACCAGCGCCCATCAATAAATGTTTACTTGCTTCCATTCATTCGGGAGTCGGGACACAGACACAGTCCTCTGCCGCCTCTGACACTATGTACGATCGGAGCGGCGGCTGCCTAGTTTGCCTAGTGGTAACACCGGCCCTGATTGCAAAGATATCGATCCTTAGCGATTAATTGTGCGGCTCTAACGGAACGCAATCCATACGGGGGAAATGTATCTCCAGAGATGGACAACGCCGCGTACAAGACACAAGGGGGCGACATTTCTTCCCAGAATTACATTATATTTATATATGGGACTATGGAGGGGGCGGGGACTATGGGGAGGGGCGGGGCTGCTTTACTAAAGGCTTTTATATATATACTGTGCCATCCAGAGCTTAGTAAATGAGGGGGAAGCTCTGCTGACAAGTTCCATCATCCAATTATGGGAAAAAAAGGACAACACTTTTGTTTGTGTACAACATCGCACGACTGCGCAATTGTCAGGTACACAAAAAAAAATGGCCTGGTCAGGAAAGAGGGGTAAATCCTTTCGGGGCTGAAGTTTAAAGTTTTTTCTAATGCTTAGGGGCTCTAAGGATTTAATTGTAGTGAGCGGCCGCTTGTCTAATGCAAATGTAAAAATACTGAATATTATGTTGAGTATTATATAATTAACCACGCCCCCGCAATCCCCCCCCCCCCCTGACAGGGAGAGCTGCCGATTGGCTCTTCCTGAACCTGAGGGAAGCCGTTTACCGGCACTTCCTGGTTCATGCGATGATCAGCTGTGATTGGTCATAGCTGATCACGTGGTAAGAAGTCTCTGGCAGAGGCTCCTTATCACAATCGGAGATGCGGCGGGGTATTTTTTGGATGCACCTGATTGGAGCCATAGGCTCTAATAGGCATCCATGAAGGTGAACAGCGGATGCCATGCTGGAGGGCGCTCGCTGTTCACTCAGCATTGTGTTAGAAAAGCGAATGAATATTCGATTTCCGAACACTGAACCGCCTCTCAGCCAATCAGGTGCTCGGGTCTGTTACCTGTCACCTGATTGGCTGAAACGACAGGCGCTGTGATTGGACGGGAAGAGACGCCGGGAGAAGACAAGAGTGCGGGAGGACACCGGACACTGCTCGCTGCCTGCCGCTGTAACCCGCTGACCTACCAAGACAAGGTAAGTGTCAGGCGGGTGGGGGATGCACACTGGCAGCAATTGATGGGCACAGTAGTTACATAGTTACATAGTTAGTCAGGCTGAAAAAAGACACAAGTCCATCCAGTTCAACCACAAAAAATAAAAAAACAAAATAAAAAACACAGTAAAATCCTATACACCCAACTCCATACCCACAGTTGATCCAGAGGAAGGAGAAAACCCCCAGCGGAGCATGAGATCCAATTTGCTACAGCAGGGAAAAAATTCCTTCCTGATCCCCCGAGAGGCAATCGGATTTACCCCGGATCAACTTTACGTACAAATCTTAGTACTCAGTTATATTCTGTACATTTAGGAAAGAATCCAGACCTTTCCTAAAGCAATCTACTGAGCTGGCCAGATCCACCTCTGGAGGGAGTCTGTTCCACATTTTCACACCTCTTACTCAGTAGCGGCAATTGATGGGCACACTGGCAGCAATTGATGGGCACAGTAGCGCCAATTGATGGGCACAGTAGTGGCAATTGATGGGCACACTGGCAGCAATTGATGGGCACAGTAGCAGCAATTGATGGGCACACTGGCAGCAATTGATGGGCACAGTAGCAGCAATTGATGGGCACAGTAGCAGCAATTGATGAGCACAGTGGCAGCAATTGATGAGCACACTGGCAGCAATTGATGGGAACAGTAGCAGAAATTGATGGGCACACTGGCAGCAATTGATGGGCACAGTAGCGGCAATTGATGGACACAGTAGTGCCAATTTATGGGCACACTGGCAGCAATTGATGGGCACAGTAGTGGCAATTGATGGGCACAGTAGTGGCAATTGATGGGCACAGTAACAGCAATTGATGGGCACAGTAACAACAACAGATGGGGCACACTGGCAGCAATTGATGGGCACAGTAGAGCCAATTGATGGGCACACTGGCAGCAATTGATGAGCACACTGGCAGCAATTGATGAGCACACTGGCAGCAATTGATGGGAACAGTAGCAGAAATTGATGGGCACACTGGCAGCAATTGATGGGCACAGTAGCGGCAATTGATGGACACAGTAGTGCCAATTGATGGGCACACTGGCAGCAATTGATGGGCACAGTAGTGGCAAATGATGGGCACAGTAACAGCAATTGATGGGCACAGTAGCAGCAATTGATGGGCACAGTAGCAGCAATTGATGAGCACAGTGGCGGCAATTGATGGGCACACTGGCGGCAATTGATGGGCACACTGGCAGCAATTGATGGGCACACTGGCAGCAATTGATGGGCACACTGGCAGCAATTGATGGGCACACTGGCGGCAATTGATGAGCACACTGGCGGCAATTGATGAGCACACTGGCAGCAATTGATGGGAACAGTAGCAGCAATTGATGGGCACACTGGCAGCAATTGATGGGCACAGTAGCGGCAATTGATGGGCACAGTAACAGCAATTAATGGGCACACTGGCAGCAATTGATGGGCACAGTAGTGGCAATTGATGGGCACACTGGCGGCAATTGATGGGCACAGTAGTGGCAAATGATGGGCACAGTAACAGCAATTGATGGGCACACTGGCAGCAATTGATGGGAACAGTAGCAGCAATTGATGGGCACAGTAGCAGCAATTGATGGGCACAGTAGCAGCAATTGATGAGCACAGTGGCAGCAATTGATGGGCACACTGGCAGCAATTGATGGGCACACTGGCAGCAATTGATGAGCACACTGGCAGCAATTGATGGGAACAGTAGCAGCAATTGATGGGCACACTGGCAGCAATTGATGGGCACAGTAGCGGCAATTGATGGGCACAGTAACAGCAATTGATGGGCACACTGGCAGCAATTGATGGGCACAGTAGTGGCAATTGATGGGCACAGTAGCGGCAATTGATGGGCACACTGGCGGCAATTGATGGGCACAGTAGCGGCAATTGATGGACACAGTAGTGCCAATTGATGGGCACACTGGCAGCAATTGATGGGCACAGTAGTGGCAAATGATGGGCACAGTAACAGCAATTGATGGGCACACTGGCAGCAATTGATGGGCACACTGGCAGCAATTGATGGGCACAGTAGCGGCAATTGATGGGCACAGTAGCAGCAATTGATGGGCACAGTAGCAGCAATTGATGGGCACAGTAGCAGCAATTGATGAGCACAGTGGCAGCAATTGATGAGCACAGTGGCAGCAATTGATGGGCACAGTAGCAGCAATTGATGGGCACAGTAGCAGCAATTGATGAGCACAGTGGCAGCAATTGATGGGCACACTGGCGGCAATTGATGGGCACACTGGCAGCAATTGATGGGCACACTGGCAGCAATTGATGGGAACAGTAGCAGCAATTGATGGGCACACTGGCAGCAATTGATGAGCACACTGGCAGCAATTGATGGGAACAGTAGCAGCAATTGATGGGCACACTGGCAGCAATTGATGGGCACAGTAGCGGCAATTGATGGGCACAGTAACAGCAATTGATGGGCACACTGGCAGCAATTGATGGGCACAGTAGTGGCAATTGATGGGCACACTGGCGGCAATTGATGGGCACAGTAGCGGCAATTGATGGACACAGTAGTGCCAATTGATGGGCACACTGGCAGCAATTGATGGGCACAGTAGTGGCAAATGATGGGCACAGTAACAGCAATTGATGGGCACACTGGCAGCAATTGATGGGCACACTGGCAGCAATTGATGGGCACAGTAGCGGCAATTGATGGGCACAGTAACAGCAATTGATGGGCACACTGGCAGCAATTGATGGGCACAGTAGTGGCAATTGATGGGCACACTGGCGGCAATTAATGGGCACAGTAGCGGCAATTGATGGACACAGTAGTGCCAATTGATGGGCACACTGGCAGCAATTGATGGGCACAGTAGTGGCAAATGATGGGCACAGTAACAGCAATTGATGGGCACACTGGCAGCAATTGATGGGCACACTGGCAGCAATTGATGGGCACAGTAGCGGCAATTGATGGGCACAGTAGCAGCAATTGATGGGCACAGTAGCGGCAATTGATGGGCACAGTAGCAGCAATTGATGGGCACAGTAGCAGCAATTGATGGGCACACTGGCAGCAATTGATGGGCACACTGGCGGCAATTGATGAGCACACTGGCGGCAATTGATGAGCACACTGGCAGCAATTGATGGGAACAGTAGCAGCAATTGATGGGCACACTGGCAGCAATTGATGAGCACACTGGCAGCAATTGATGGGAACAGTAGCAGCAATTGATGGGCACACTGGCAGCAATTGATGGGCACAGTAGCGGCAATTGATGGGCACAGTAACAGCAATTAATGGGCACACTGGCAGCAATTGATGGGCACAGTAGTGGCAATTGATGGGCACACTGGCGGCAATTGATGGGCACAGTAGTGGCAAATGATGGGCACAGTAACAGCAATTGATGGGCACACTGGCAGCAATTGATGGGAACAGTAGCAGCAATTGATGGGCACAGTAGCAGCAATTGATGGGCACAGTAGCAGCAATTGATGAGCACAGTGGCAGCAATTGATGGGCACACTGGCGGCAATTGATGGGCACACTGGCAGCAATTGATGGGCACACTGGCAGCAATTGATGGGAACAGTAGCAGCAATTGATGGGCACACTGGCAGCAATTGATGAGCACACTGGCAGCAATTGATGGGAACAGTAGCAGCAATTGATGGGCACACTGGCAGCAATTGATGGGCACAGTAGCGGCAATTGATGGGCACAGTAACAGCAATTGATGGGCACACTGGCAGCAATTGATGGGCACAGTAGTGGCAATTGATGGGCACAGTAGTGGCAATTGATGGGCACACTGGCGGCAATTGATGGGCACAGTAGCGGCAATTGATGGACACAGTAGTGCCAATTGATGGGCACACTGGCAGCAATTGATGGGCACAGTAGTGGCAAATGATGGGCACAGTAACAGCAATTGATGGGCACACTGGCAGCAATTGATGGGCACACTGGCAGCAATTGATGGGCACAGTAGCGGCAATTGATGGGCACAGTAGCAGCAATTGATGGGCACAGTAGCAGCAATTGATGGGCACAGTAGCAGCAATTGATGAGCACAGTGGCAGCAATTGATGGGCACAGTGGCAGCAATTGATGGGCACAGTAGCAGCAATTGATGGGCACAGTAGCAGCAATTGATGAGCACAGTGGCAGCAATTGATGGGCACACTGGCGGCAATTGATGGGCACACTGGCAGCAATTGATGGGCACACTGGCAGCAATTGATGGGCACAGTAGCAGCAATTGATGGGCACACTGGCAGCAATTGATGAGCACACTGGCAGCAATTGATGGGAACAGTAGCAGCAATTGATGGGCACACTGGCAGCAATTGATGGGCACAGTAGCGGCAATTGATGGGCACAGTAACAGCAATTGATGGGCACACTGGCAGCAATTGATGGGCACAGTAGTGGCAATTGATGGGCACACTGGCGGCAATTGATGGGCACAGTAGCGGCAATTGATGGACACAGTAGTGCCAATTGATGGGCACACTGGCAGCAATTGATGGGCACAGTAGTGGCAAATGATGGGCACAGTAACAGCAATTGATGGGCACACTGGCAGCAATTGATGGGCACACTGGCAGCAATTGATGGGCACAGTAGCGGCAATTGATGGGCACAGTAACAGCAATTGATGGGCACACTGGCAGCAATTGATGGGCACAGTAGTGGCAATTGATGGGCACACTGGCGGCAATTAATGGGCACAGTAGCGGCAATTGATGGACACAGTAGTGCCAATTGATGGGCACACTGGCAGCAATTGATGGGCACAGTAGTGGCAAATGATGGGCACAGTAACAGCAATTGATGGGCACACTGGCAGCAATTGATGGGCACACTGGCAGCAATTGATGGGCACAGTAGCGGCAATTGATGGGCACAGTAGCAGCAATTGATGGGCACAGTAGCGGCAATTGATGGGCACAGTAGCAGCAATTGATGAGCACAGTAGCAGCAATTGATGGGCACACTGGCAGCAATTGATGGGCACAGTAGCGGCAATTGATGGGCACACTGGCAGCAATTGATGAGCACACTGGCAGCAATTGATGTTTTTTTTTTTCAGTTTGTTTGCGCCCCCCCCCAAATTTTGCCAGCAATCCACAGGCTGCAAGAGCCTCCTAAGAAAGAGGAATCTCAATTTCTGAACATCAAAGCTGCGATATCCAAGCTCTGAGCGAGAAGAGAAGAGAATAGAAGAGAAGAGAATAGAAGAGGGGAGAAGAGAATAGAATAGAAGAGAAGAGAATAGAAGAGGGGAGAAGAGAAGAGAAGAGAATAGAAGAGAAGAGAATAGAAGAGAAGAGAATAGAAGAGGGGAGAAGAGAAGAGAAGAGAAGAGGGGAGAAGAGAAGAGAATAGAAGAGGGGAGAAGAGAATAGAAGAGAAGAAAATAGAAGAGGGGAGAAGAGAATATAAGAGGGGAGAATAGAAGAGAAGAGAAGAGAATAGAAGAGGGGAGAATAGAAGAGAAGAGAATAGAATAGGGGAGAAGAGAATGGAAGAGAATAGAAGAGGGGAGAAGAGAATAGAAGAGAATAGAAGAGGGGAGGAGAGAAGAGAAGAGAATAGAAGAGGGGAGAAGAGAATATAAGAGGGGAGGGGAGAAGAGAAGAGAATAGAAGAGGGGAGAAGAGAAGAGAAGAGAAGAGGGGAGAAGAGAAGAGAATAGAAGAGGGGAGAAGAGAATAGAAGAGGGGAGAAGAGAATAGAAGAGGGGAGAAGAGAGGAGAAGAGAATGGAAGAGAATAGAAGAGGGGAGAAGAGAATAGAAGAGGGGAGAAGAGAATAGAAGAGAATAGAAGAGGGGAGAAGAGAATAGAAGAGGGGAGAAGAGAATAGGGGAGAAGAGAATAGAAGAGAAGAGAATAGAAGAGAAGAGAATAGAAGAGAATAGAAGAGGGGAGAAGAGAATAGAAGAGAAGAGAATAGAAGAGAAGAGAATAGAAGAGAATAGAAGAGAATAGAAGCGAATAGAAGAGGGGAGAAGAGAATAGAAGAGGGGAGATCTGATGGCGGTAATGAGTGAAGCCTGTCATACAAGAGACCCGTCTTTCCTTTTATGCCGGAGGTTTAAAATAATGACGGAAATTATATACCAGATACGCAGAAACCTCGCCGACTTGGAGGAGGCGCCGCGAGCCGATCAATATTACCGGAGAATATCGTACAAATGTGTGTTCACTACAGACCCGCCTACTGCGAATATTACCCGACTTCCTTACTTCTTATTTTATTGGATACTAGCTGAGTACCCGGCGTTGCCCGGTCTTGGGGAGGAAAATCATAGTAATATAAATATACCCATCTTTTATATAAGGGTGTAGGTAAGGGTTAATGTAACTGTCATATATTTGTATTTGGCATATAAGTAATATGTGTAGCAGGTATTATTGAAATATCTCCAGGCGTACAGAAGTTATGTGGGAACATACATTTCCCATTGGTTTGAACCCCGCCCCTCACAAATGGGGGTAGTTAAGGGATAAATGAACTATCCTATAGTGTAAGTGGACATATAAGTAACATGTGACCAAGTGTTATGGAAATATCTACAGCCGTTTGGAAGTTATGAAGTAACATGTATTTCCCATAGAGTTGAATGGGACTTTAAAGAAAAACCCCGACCATGGCAAATGGGGGTGGGTAAGGGTTAAACCACCTATCCTATGTTTGTTGCTGACATATAAGTAACATGTGTGCCAAGTTTCATGTTAATATCTTTAGCCGTTTGGACGTGATGCTGGAACATACATACATACATACATACATACATACATGCACACGTTGAGTTTTATATATATAGATTGTTATTGTAGTCATTATCTATTATTAACATTTATTTAGTCATTATTATTATTTATTTAAAAAAATAATTGTATACAAAAGATTTCACACAAGACTACGACCAAAAAATTTCCATTCTCTGTGCCCCCCCCCCAATAATAATGATAGTAATAGTAGCAGTAATAATAATAATAACAACAATAATATTACAAGTCTCGCAACCATTAAATATTCATCATATTCATTCTCTGTGTGCATGCTGTCCCAATAATAATAATAATAATAATAATGTGTGCATGCTGTTCCAAAATAATAATAATAATAATAATAATAATAATAATAATAATGTGTGCATGCTGTCCCAAAAATAATAATAATAATAATAATAATAATGTGTGCATGCTGTTCCAAAATAATAATAATAATAATAATAATAATAATAATAATAATAACGTGTGCATGCTGTCCCAAAATATTATTAATAATAATAATAATAATAATAATAATAATAATAATGTGTGCATGCTGTCCCAAAATATTAATAATAATAATAATAATAATAATGTGTGCCTGCTGTTCCAAAATAATAATAATAATAATAATAATAATAATAATAATAATAATAATAATAATAATAATAATAATGTGTGCATGCTATCCCAAAAATATTAATAGTAATAATATTAATAATGTGTGCATGTTGTCCCAAAAATATTAATAGTAATAATAATAATAATAATAATGTGTGCATGCTGTCCCAAAATATTAATAATAAAAATAATAATAATAATAATAATAATAATATGTGCATGCTGTCCCAAAAATATTATTATTATTATTATTATTAATAATAATAATAATAATAATAATAATGTGTGCCTGCTGTCCCAAAATATTAATAATAATAATAATAATAATAATAATAATAATAATAATAATAATAATGTGTGCCTGCTGTTCCAAAATAATAATAATAATAATAATAATAATAATAATAATAATAATAATAATAATGTGTGCATGCTGTCCCAAAATATTAATAATAATAATAATAATAATAATAATAATAATAATGTGTGCATGCTGTCCCAAAAATAGTAATAGTAATAATAATAATAATGTGTGCATGCTGTCCCAAAAATATTAATAGTAATAATAATAATAATAATAATAATAATAATAATAATAATAATGTGTGCATGATGTCCCAAAATATTAATAATAATAATAATAATGTGTGCATGCTGTCCCAAAAATATTAATAATAATAATAATAATAATAATAATAATAATAATGTGTGCATGCTGTCCCAAAAATATTAATAATAATAATAATAATAATAATAATAATAATAATGTGTGCATGCTGTCCCAAAATATTAATAATAATAATAATAATAATAATAATGTGTGCATGCTGTCCCAAAATATTAATAATAATAATTATAATAATACAAGTTTTACAACCATAAAATATCCATCATATCCATTCTCTGTGTGCATGCTGTCCTAAAAATAATAATAATAATACAAGTCTTACAACCATAAAATATTTATCATATACATTCCCTGTGTGCATGCTGTCCTAATAATAATAATAAAAAAATAAAAAATAATATAAGTCATATAACCATAAAGTATCCATCATATTTATTCCCTGTGTGCATGCTGTCATAATAGCAACAACAACAACAACAACAACAACAACAACAGGAACTATAATAATATTAATTCAAGTTTAATAACCATAAAAAATTCATCATGTCCATTCTCTGTGTGCATGCTGTCACTCTTATTATTATTATTACAACAACAACAACAACAACAACAACAACAACAACGACAATAATAATAATAATAATAATAATACAAGTCTTGCAACCATAAAATATTGATGAGAAGGGATCACCGCTCCAGGTGGGTCACTATGTAGAGATGGACTGACTCAGGATACCGTGGGTGCTGGCGATGCACTGACCATGCATAAGATACGAAGAAAGAGGATGGATAGCCGCACATCCATCGGCTATCCATCCTCTTTCTTCGTATCTTAACCATAAAATATTCATCATATCCATTCCCTGTGTGCATGCTGTCACTTTTATAATAATAATAATAATAATAATAATAATAATAATAATAATAATAATAATAACAATCACAGTAATAATAGAAAGTTTGGTGTCTACTTACAGATGAGAAACATTTTCCATGAGCGATCGGGATTTAGTGCACCTCCTCCGCTCTCTATGTCCCATCAATAGACCTTTTGCACCTCGGCCACCTGTGACTTATCAGGCTGTGTTGATTGTAAATCCTCAGTTACATCCAGGGCAGGCTGTAGGGATGGGGTAGGGATGGTTTAGGGATGTTGTAGGGATGGTGTAGGAATGGTTTAGGGATGGGGTATGGATGCTGTAGGAATGTTGTAGGGATGGTGTAGGAATGTTGTAGGGATGGGGTAGGGATGCTGTAGGGATGGTTTAGGGATGAGGTAGGGATGGTGTAGGGAAGCTGTAGGGATGGGGTAGGGTTGGTATAGGGATTTTGGAGGGTTGGTGTAGGGTTGTGGTAGGGATGGTGTATGGTTGGTGTAGGGAAGCTGTAGGGTTGGTGTAGGGATTGTGTAGGGATTTTGCAGGGATGGAGTAGGGATGGGGTAGGGTTGGTGCAGGGATTTTGTAGGGATGGAGTAGGGTTGGGGTAGGGATGCTGTAGGGTTGGTGTAGGGATTGTGTACGGATTTTGTAGGGATGGAGTAGGGTTGGTGTAGGGATGGTGTAGGGATGGTGTAGGGATGGTGTAGGGTTGGTGTAGGGATGGTGTAGGGATGGTGTATGGATGGTGTAGGGATGGTGTAGGAATGGTGTAGGGTTGGGGTAGGGATGGTGTAGGGATGGTGTAGGGTTGGGGTAGGGATGGTGTAGAGTTGGTGTAGGGATGGTGTAGTGTTGGTGTAGGGATGGTGTAGGGATTGCGTAGGAATTTTGCACGGATGGAGTAGGGATGGGTTAGGGTTGGTGCAGGGAGTTTGTAGGGATGGTGAAGGGTTGGGGTAGTGATGGTGTAGGGTTAGTGTAGGGTTGGTGTAGGGTTGAGGTAGGGATCTGTAGGGATGATGTAGAGCAGTTGCAGTGTGTGGTGGTATTGGATGGGTCGGTTTGGGTGTCTCGCACTGGCTGAGCTCCTGCAATGAGTGAAGCTTCTCCCGGTCTCGCTCTGGTTTGCAGGGAGGGGATGGAGGAGAGAAGTTTCTGTGTCTATGGAGAGCTCTGGGTTTTATTCTTCCTCTAGTCCCTCCCTGATGGGGCTGAGTGACGGCGGAAGAGTTAATGCCTCTGCCGGAGGAGAGAGACCCCCGAAGCTGTTTGGTGACAGCAGGGAGAATGTTCCGCGCAGAATGTGATACAAGATATTCACCGACGGAGAGATTACGGGAAAATAACGGAAGGAAGCATGGATGTGTTCCCAGAGCTTCAAGTGATACTAAAGTGGTTCTTTTTTTTTTACCTTAACCACTTAAGCCCCGGACCAATATGCTGCTAAATGACCCAAGGGGTTTTTACAATTCGGCACTGCGTCGCTTTAACAGACAATTGCGCGGTCGTGCGACGTGGCTCCCAAACAAAATTGGCGTCCTTTTTTCCCCACAAATAGAGCTTTATTTTGGTGGTATTTTATCACCTCTGCGGTTTTTATTTTTTGCGCTATAAACAAAAATAGAGCGACAATTTTGAAAAAAATGCAATATTTTTTACTTTTTGCTATAATAAATATCCCTCAAAAACATATATAATTTATTTTTTTCCTCAATTTAGGCCGATACGTATTCTTCTAACTATTTTTGGTAAAAAAAAAATCGCAATAAGCGTTTATCGATTGGTTTGCGCAAAATTTATAGCGTTTACAAAATAGGGGATAGTTTTATTATTTTATTTTTTTTACTACTAATGGCGGCGATCAGCGATTTTTTTCGTGACTGCGACATTATGGCGGACACTTCGGACAATTTTGACACATTTTTGGGACCATTGTCATTTTCACAGCAAAAAATGCATTTAAATTGCATTGTTTATTGTGAAAATGACAGTTGCAGTTTGGGAGTTAACCACAGGGGGCGCAGTAGGAGTTAGGGTTCACCTAGTGTGTGTTTACAACTGTAGGGGGGTGTGGCTGTAGGACTGACGTCATCGATCGAGTCTCCCTATAAAAGGGATCACACGATCGATACGCCGCCACAGTGAAGCACGGGGAAGCCGTGTTTACATACGGCTCTCCCCGTTCTTCAGCTCCGGGGAGCGATCGCGAGGGGGCGGCTAGAAACGAATAGCGCCGTCGTCCCGGACCGCTCCTGAAGCCACAGGAACCGCCGCATGTACCGGGGGGGTGGGGGTCCGGATCGGACCCCCGACCCACGTCTAGGCAGGGACGTACAGGTACGCCAATGTGCCTGTCCGTGCCATTCTGCCGACGTAAATGTACATGCGGCGGTCCGGAAGTGGTTAAATGATATTTTCTGTATAAAGATCTGAAATGCTGCACTACCTGGACTACCTGCACTACCCCCCTCTCCCCCCTGTCCTGAAACACCAGAGCCGTCTCCAGCTGCAGCACCTCTCCCCTCACTTTCTGGTCTCACAGGAAAAGTCCATAGCCTCCTATTGCTATCAGTCAAACTCCTGTGAGGAGTAGGGGGACCACTTGTCCTGGATTGCCCGGGACAGTCTCGCATTGCCCGGGGCAGTCCCGCATTTTGCAGGTCTGTCCGGGGGGGGGCCCCCGGGCACCTTAATTCCGGGACAATACAGTGTCCCAGGAAAGAAACTGACGCAGCCACCCAAGGGACGAGCTGATGACGAAATCCGTCACTCCTTTCCCTCCTGCGCGGGTATCAGGGCGCAGTAAAAACTGGTTGTTAAGAGGTGAGGGTTGGGAAGCCGGAGGCGGTGTCCTTAACAACCGATGAGTCATCAGCTGTCAATGGGCTTTCCCGCTGACAGCTGAATAATAATAATAAAAGGTGTCCCCTCTCAAAATCTATACCAGACCCTTATCCGGGCATGCAGCCTGGCAGGTCAGGAAAAGAGGGGGATGAGTGAACGCCCCCTCCCTAGAACCGTACTAGACCATATGCCCCCAACATGGGGGGTGGGGGCTTTGGGGCAGGGGGAGCCCTGCCCCCCACACCCCAAATCACCTTGCCCCATGTTGATGGGGACAAGGGCCTCATCCCCACAACCCTGGCCGGTAAAAGTGGGGGTCTGCAGGGAGGGGGCTTATCAGAATCTGGAAGCCTCCTTTAACAAGAGGGCCCCAGATCCTGGCCCCCCATATGTGAATGAGTATGGTGTACATTGTACCCCTACCCATTTACCAAAAAATGGGGATGGTGTAGGGATAGTGTAGGGTTGGGGTAGGGATGGTGTAGGGATGGGGTAGGGATGGTGTAGGGTTGGTGTAGGGATGGTGTAGGATTGGTGTAGGGATGGTGTAGAGTTGGTGTAGGGATGGTGTAGGGATGGTGTAGAGATGGTGTAGGGATTGTGTAGGGATGGGGTAGGGATGCTGTAGGGATGCTGTAGGGATGGTGTAGAGTTGATGTAGGGATTGTGTAGGGTTGGGGTAGGGATGGTGTAGGGATGGGGTAGGGATGGTGTAGGGTTGGTGTAGGGATGGTGTAGGGTTGGTGTAGGGATGGTGTAGGATCGGTGTAGGGATGGTGTAGAGTTGGTGTAGGGATGGTGTAGGGATGGTGTAGAGTTGGTGTAGGGATGGTGTAGGGATGGTGTAGGGATAGGGTAGGGATGGTGTAGGGATGGGGTAGGGATGGTGTAGGGTTGGTGTAGGGATGGTGTAGGGTTGGTGTAGGGATGGTGTAGAGTTGGTGTAGGGATGGTGTAGAGTTGGTGTAGGGATGGTGTAGAGTTGGTGTAGGGATGGTGTAGGGATGGGGTAGGGATGGTGTAGAGTTGGTGTAGGGATGGTGTAGAGATGGTGTAGGGATGGTGTAGAGTTGGTGTAGGGATGGTGTAGAGTTGGTGTAGGGATGGTGTAGAGTTGGTGTAGGGATGGTGTAGGATTGGTGTAGGGATGGTGTAGAGTTGGTGTAGGGATGGGGTAGAGTTGGTGTAGGAATGGTGTAGGGATGGTGTAGAGTTGGGGTAGGGATGGTGTAGGGTTGGTGTAGGGATGGTGTAGAGTTGGTGTAGGGATGGTGTAGGGTTGGTGTAGGGATGGTGTAGAGTTGGTGTAGGGATGGTGTAGAGTTGGTGTTGGGATGGTGTAGGGATGGTGTAGGGATGGTGTAGGGATGGTGTAGAGTTGGTGTAGGGATGGTGTAGAGATGGTGTAGGGATGGTGTAGAGTTGGTGTAGGGATGGTGTAGAGTTGGTGTAGGGATGGTGTAGAGTTGGTGTAGGGTTGGTGTAGGGATGGTGTAGAGTTGGTGTAAGGATGGTGTAGGGATGGGGTAGGGATGGTGTAGGGATTGTGTAGGGATGGGGTAGAGTTGGTGTAGGGATGGTGTAGAGTTGGTGTAGGGTTGGTGTAGGGATGGTGTAGAGTTGGTGTAAGGATGGTGTAGGGATGGGGTAGGGATGGTGTAGGGATTGTGTAGGGATGGGGTAGAGTTGGTGTAGGGATGGTGTAGAGTTGGCGTAGGGATGGTGTAGGGTTGGTGTAGGGATGGTGTAGAGTTGGTGTAGGGATGGTGTAGGGATGGTGTAGAGTTGGTGTAGGGATGGTGTAGAGATGGTGTAGGGATGGTGTAGAGTTGGTGTAGGGATGGTGTAGAGTTGGTGTAGGGATGGTGTAGAGTTGGTGTAGGGATGGTGTAGGATTGGTGTAGGGATGGTGTAGGATTGGTGTAGGGATGGTGTAGAGTTGGTGCAGGGATGGTGTAGGGATGGTGTAGAGATGGTGTAGGGATGGTGTAGAGTTGGTGTAGGGATGGTGTAGAGTTGGTGTAGGGATGGTGTAGAGTTGGTGTAGGGATGGTGTAGAGTTGGTGTAGGGATGGTGTAGGATTGGTGTAGGGATGGTGTAGGATTGGTGTAGGGATGGTGTAGAGTTGGTGTAGGGATGGTGTAGAGTTGGTGTAGGGATGGTGTAGAGTTGGTGTAGGGATGGTGTAGAGTTGGTGTAGGGATGGTGTAGAGTTGGTGTAGGGATGGTGTAGAGTTGGTGTAGGGATGGTGTAGGATTGGTGTAGGGATGGTGTAGGGATGGTGTAGAGATGGTGTAGAGTTGGTGTAGAGATGGTGTAGGGTTGGTGTAGGGATGGTGTAGGGATGGTGTAGAGATGGTGTAGAGTTGGTGTAGGGATGGTGTAGGGATGGTGTAGAGATGGTGTAGAGTTGGTGTAGGGATGGTGTAGGGTTGGTGTAGGGATGGTGTAGAGTTGGTGTAGGGATGGTGTAGAGTTGGTGTAGGGATGGTGTAGAGTTGGTGTAGGGATGGTGTAGGGTTGGTGTAGGGATGGTGTAGGGATGGTGTAGAGATGGTGTAGAGTTGGTGTAGGGAATGACAATTCCATTACTTAAAAAAAACAAAGGGCCAGATTCAGAGACAATTACGTTACTCCGCGGCAGCGTAACGTATCCCATTTACGTTACACCGCCGCAGGTTTACAGCGTAAGTGCCTGATTCACAAAGCTCTTACCTGTAAACTTGCGACGGTGTAACGTAAATGCGCTTGGCGCAAGCCAGCCTAATTCAAATGGGGGGGCACCATTTAAATTAGGCGCGTTCCCGCGCCGAACGTTCTGCGCATGCTCCGTTAGGAAATTTCCCGACGTGCATTGGGCGAAATTACGTTTTTTTTTAAATGCGACGTGCGTTACGGCGTTTCGTATTCCTGGACGTCTTACGCAATTGGCTGATCTAAAGATAAGCCATGTTAAGGCAGGTGTAACTTTGCGACGGGTAAAAACGACTAGCGACGACGTATGGGATTGCGACGAACGTGCGGATCTTCGTGGATCGCCGTAACTAGTCATTTGCATATTCTACGCCGACCGCAATGGAATCGCCACCTAGCGGCCGGCCTAGAATTGCATCCTAAGATCCGACGGTGTAAGTCAATTACGCCTGTCGGATCTTATGGCTATCTGTGCGTAACCTGATTCTATGAATCAGCCGCATAGTTACGACGGGCGGATCACAGAGATACGACGGCGTATCTCTTCTGTGAATCTGGCCCAAAGTCCCCCCAATGTAAATCCATCATCAGTCACGCCGCTGTCACCGCCGGACCCAACAAAATAATAATAATGGCCCAGATTCAGGTAGCAATTGCGCCTGCGTAACCATAGTTACGCAGCGCAATTGCTGACTTGCGCAGGCGTAACGAGTTCTCCTGATTCAGGAACATCGTCACGCCGACTGCAGCCTAAAATCTGCGTGGCATAAGGCTCTTATGCCACGCAGATTTTAGGCTGCATTCTAGCGACGACCGCTAGGGGGCGCTCCCATTGTGATCTGTGTATAGTATGCAAATTGCATACTAACACCGATTCACAACGTTACGCGAGCCCTGCGTACGCAAATTACGTAGTTTGCGTACGTCGGGTTTCGCATAATGTTACACATCCTAATAGCAGGCGCAGCCAATGCTATAGGATACCCGGCGTTCCCCTGCGTCGCGACGTTCGAATTTTACGTCGTTTGCGTAAGTGAATCGTGAATGGCGCTGGACGCCATTCACGTTCACTTTGAAGCAAATGACTTCCTTGCGACGTCATTTGCCGGAATGCACGTTGGGAAAGTTTCCCGACGGAGCATGCGCTGTACGCTCTGCGCGGGAGCGCGCCTAATTTAAATGATTCCCGCCCTCGGCGGGATCATTTACATTAGGCGCCCGTACGCCGGGCAAGTTAACACAGCGCCCTCGCAATTTACGGAGCTTCTGCTCTGTGAATCGTGGGCAGCGCAGAAAATTTGCGCGGGCGCAGGGCAAAAACGCTGCCCTGTGCCTGCGTAAGAAAGGCGCAGATTCTTACTGAATCTGGGCCAATGTGTGCATGCTGTCCCAAAATATTAATAATAATAATAATAATTATAATAATACAAGTCTTACAACCATAAAAAATTAATCATATACATTCCCTGTGTGCATGCTGTCCTAATAATAATAATAATAATAATAAAAAAATAAAAAATAATATAAGTCATATAACCATAAAGTATCCATCATATTTTTTCCCTGTGTGCATGCTGTCACTCTAATAATAATAATAATAATAATAACAACAACAACAGGAACTATAATAATATTCATCATGTCCATTCTCTGTGTGCATGCTGTCACTCTTATTATTATTATTACAACAACAACAATAAGGCTTCATTTCCATGGACGTTTTTGGATGTTTTTACAGCCACTTTTCTGAGCGTTTTTATGCCTCATGCCCACCATGACGTATTTGAGCTGTAGATGGCTAAGGCCCCGTACACACGGCCGAGGAACTCGACGTGCCAAGCACGTCGAGTTCTGGGATGAAGCCGCCGAGGAGCTCGGCGGGCCGCCTTCTCCCATAGAACAACGAGAAAATAGAGAACATGTTCTCTATTTTCTCGACGAGCTCCTCGGCGGCTCCATCGAGCCAAAACTGTACAGACGACAGAGTTTCTCGGCAGAATCCGGGTTTTGACCGAGTTTCTCGGTGAATTCTGCCGAGAAACTCTGTCGTGTGTACGGGGCCTGAGCCGTTTTTAAGCTGCAAAAAAAAAAAAACAGGACCAGTACATTCTGAAGCTCCAGAGTAGAGCTGTAAAAACGCCAGACGTAAAAAAAAAACGCTCAAAACCGCGCAATTAATATGATTAATTACTTTTTTGGTGAATGGGTGAGGGTACCTGATACTCACATAGGGGGGTATGGGATCTGGGGGGTCCACCTCATTAACCACTTAAGCCCCGGACCAAAATGCTGCCTAAAGACCCAAGGGGCTTTTACAGTTCGGGACTGCGTCGCTTTAACAGACAATTGCGCGATCGTGCGACGTGGCTCCCAAACAAAATTGTCGTCTTTTTTTCCCCACAAATAGGGCCAAATTCCCAAAAGAGATACGCAGGCGGAACTGCTGTTCAGCCTGCGTATCTCTGTGCCTAACTTTGGAAACGATTCTCAAAAGGCTTTTTCCAAAGTTAGGCAGAAGATCTGACATGTGTAAGACACTTACACAGTCAGATTTTAGGATGCAGTACCGCATCCGCCACTGGGGGCATTTCTCATTGAAATGCAGCTTTGCGTATGCAAATGAGGACTTAAGCAGATTTTCAAAGCATTTCAGCACTTTGATTTCTGCCTAAGTTCCGAATTTGCCGGCGCAAAACTAGGGCTGGTTTTATAATGTGGAAAGTTAGCCAAACCTTGTAAAGGCCCATTCCAGCGACGGCATTTGGTATGCATTCCTGAGGGAGAACTCCACGGCAATTTTTAAATTCAAAACCGGCATGGGTTCCCCCCAGGAGCATACCAGGCCCTTAGGTCTGGTATGGGTTGTAAGGAGACCCCCCCTACACCGAAAAATCGACGTAGGGGGTCCCCCTACAATCCATACCAGACCCGTATCCAAAGCACGCTACCCGGCCGGTCAGGAATGGGAGTGGGGACGAGCGAGCGTCCCCCCCCTCCTGAGCCGTGCCAGGCCGCGTGCCCTCAACATGGGGGGGTTGGGTGCTCTGGGGCAGGGGGGCGCACTGCGGGCCCCCCCACCCCAGAGCACCCTGTCCCCATGTCGATGAGGACAGGACCTCTTCCCGACAACCCTTGCCATTGGTTGTCGGGGTCTGCGGGCGGGGGCTTATCGGAATCTGGGAGTCCCCTTTAATAAGGGGGCCCCCAGATACCGGCCCCCCACCCTAAGTGAATGGATATGGGGTACATCGTACCCCTATCCATTCACCTGGAGGCAAAAAGTAAAATTTAGTAAACACACAACACAAGGCTTTTTAAAATAGTTTATTATTCTGCTCCGGATGCCCCCCCTGTCTTCTTTATTAGCTCTATTACCAGGGGGGGCTTCTTCTTCCACTCTCCGGGGGTCTTCTTCCACTCTCCGGGGGGGTTTCTTCTTCCGCTCTCCGGGGGGGGGCTTCTCCGGACTCCGGGGGTCTTCTTCTCTCTTCGCCGCTCTCCGCTGTTGACTCGGCGAACCCCGGTTCTTCTGCAGCTCTCCGGTGCCTTCTTCTTCAGCGCTGGCTGCCTGCTATGTTTGTGTGTTAGCTCGATTAGTAACAGGCAGCCAGCGCGGTCTTCTGTGACGTCAGGGTCTTCTCTTCCCTTCTTCCGATGTTGACTCGTCGCCTGTTGTCGCTGTAATGATGGAAGCGCGCCTTGCATCCCATTTATATAGGCATCACCGTCCCATCATGCTCCGGCAGGTACCCACATGGTGGGTGCCTACCCACGTGCACCCACCATGTGGGTACCTGCCGGAGCATGATGGGACGGTGATGCCTATATAAATGTGATGCAAGGCGCGCTTCCATCATTACAGCGACAACAGGCGACGAGTCAACATCGGAAGAACAGAAGACAAGACCCTGACGCCACAGAAGACCGCGCCTGCTGCCTGTTACTAATTGAGCTAACACACAAACATAGCAGGCAGCCAGCGCTGAAGAAGAAGGCACCGGAGAGCTGCAGAAGAACCGGGGTTCGCCGAGTCAAGAGCGGAAGAGGGGAGAAGATGGAAGAAGCCCCCCGGAGTCCGGAGAAGCCCCCCCCCGGAGAGCGGAGAAGACCCCCGGAGAGCGGAAGACCCCCGGAGAGCGGAAGACCCCCGGAGAGTGGAAGAAGAAGCCCCCCCTGCTAATTGAGCTAATAACGAAGACAGGGGGGGCATCCGGAGCAGAATAATAAATGATTTTAAAAAGCCTTGTGTTGTGTGTTTACTACATTTTACTTTTTGCCTCCAGGTGAATGGATAGGGGTACGATGTACCCCATATCCATTCACTTAGGGTGGGGGGCCGGTATCTGGGGGCCCCCTTATTAAAGGGGACTCCCAGATTCCGATAAGCCCCCGCCCGCAGACCCCGACAACCAATGGCAAGGGTTGTCGGGAAGAGGTCCTGTCCTCATCGACATGGGGACAGGGTGCTCTGGGGTGGGGGGGCCCGCAGTGCGCCCCCCTGCCCCAGAGCACCCAACCCCCCCATGTTGAGGGCATGCGGCCTGGCACGGCTCAGGAGGGGGGGGGACGCTCGCTCGTCCCCACTCCCTTCCTGGCTGGCCGGGTAGCGTGCTTTGGATACGGGTCTGGTATGGATTGTAGGGGGACCCCCTACGTCAATTTTTCGGCGTGGGGGGGGTCTCCTTACAACCCATAACAGACCTAAGGGCCTGGTATGCTCCTGGGGGGGGAACCCATGCCGTTTTTTTCTTTGAAAATTGGCATGGAGTTCTCCCTCTCAGGAATGCATGCTGAGCGACGCTGACATTTTTTTTTATAATTATTTGTTTTCCCGGCGCGTCTTTTTTTTTCACCCGTCGCAACTTTAGTGTCCCGTCGAAATTCTCAAAGCCGACCGGCGTTAATTACGTTCGCGCGCTGCACGTCGGGAAAATTACGTCACACGCATGCGCAGTACGGCCGGCGCGGGAGCGCGCCTCATTTAAATTTTAAACGCCCCCAGGAGAGGAGGACCGCCTTGCGACGGCGGCACTTAAGTTACACAGCGTGTAATTTCTACCTAAGTGCTTTGACGATCGGGCACTTAGGTAGAAATTTTAAGTCAGTGTAACTTAACTGCTGAAATTTAAGTTACGCAGACTTTTTGAGAATTTGGCCCATAGAGCTTTCTTTTGGTGGTATTTGATCACCTCTGCGGTTTTTATTTTTTGCGCTATAAACAAAAATAGAGCGACAATTTTGAAAAAAATGCTATATTTTTTACTTTTTGCTATAATAAATATCCCCCAAAAACATATATAAACATTTTTTTTTCCTCAGTTTAGTCCGATATGTATTCTTCTACCTATTTTTGGTAAAAAAAATCGCAATAATCGGTTGGTTTGCGCAAAATTTATAGTGTTTACAAAACAGGGGATAGTTTTTTTGCATTTTTATTTATTTTATTTTTTTTTATTACTAATGGCGGCGATCAGCGATTTTTTTTCGTGACTGCGACATTATGGTGGACACTTCGGACAATTTTGACACATTTTTGGGACAATTGACATTTTCACAGCAAAAAATGCATTTAAATTGCATTCTTTATTGTGAAAATGACAGTTGCAGTTTGGGAGTTAACCACAGGGGGCGCAGTAGGAGTTAGGGTTCACCTAGTGTGTGTTTACTAGTGTAGGGGGGTGTGGCTGTAGGACTGACGTCATCGATCGTGTCTTCCCTATAAAGGGATCACTCGATCGATGCGCCGCCATAGTGAAGCACGGGGAAGCCGTGTTTACATACGGCTCTCCCCGTTCTTCAGCTCCGGGGAGCGATCGCGACGGAGCGGCTATAAACGAATAGCCGCGCCGTCGTCCCGGATCGCTCCTGAAGCCACGGGGACCGCCGCATGTACGGGGGGGGGGGGGGGGGGGTCCCGATCGGACCCCCGACCCACGTCAAGCAGGGCACGTATATATACGTTGATGTGCCTGCCTGTGCCATTCTGCTGACGTATATGTACATGAGGCGGTCCTTAAGTGGTTAAAGGGGGCTTCCAGATTCCTAATAGCCCCCCCATCCCGCATAACCCCACAACCTAGTGGCCAGTACAGAGGGCCAGATTCATGTAGCTGAGCGGCGGCGTAACGTATCGTAGATACGTTACACCGCCGCAATTTTTCATCGCAAGTGCCTGATTCACCAAGCACTTGCGATGAAAACCTACGCCGGCGGCCTCGGGCGCAAGGCGGGCCAATTCAAATGGGCGTGTGCCATTTAAATTAGGCGCGCTCCCGCGCCGGACCTACCGCGCACGCTCCGTTTTCGAACTCCCGCCGCGCTTTGCACGGCGTGACGACATTTTTTCGAACGGCGACGCGCGTATCGTAATTCCGTATTCCCGGGAACGTCTTACGCAAGCGATGTTATTTTTTACATTTCGACGCGGGAACGACGGCCATACTTTATACAGCAATACGATTGCTGTGTAAAGTTAAGGCACCAAAAAAAAACGACTAAATTTGCGACGATAAACTAGACTGGCGGCGACGTAGCGAACGCGAAAAAAACGCCGTAACTCCTAATTTGCATACCCGACGCTGGTTTACGACGCAAACTCCCCCCAGCGGCGGCCGCGGTACTGCATCCTAAGATCCGACAGTGTAAAACAATTACACCTGTCGGATCTTATGGATATCTATGCGTAACTGATTCTATGAACCAGCCGCATAGATAGAAACAGAGATACGACGGAGTATCTCCGCTGTGAATCTGGCCCAAGGTGCTTTGGGGTGGGGGCGGAGCCTTTCCTGCCCCAAAGAACCCTTCATGTTGACGGCATGTGACCCGGTGTAGTTTAGGATGGAGGTCGCTTGCTCACCCCCCCTTTACTGCCCTGCCAGGCTGCGTGCTTGCATACGATTCTGGTATGGATTTTGGGGGGGCTATTTAAACCACGAGTCAATTTAACCACTTAAGGACCGGACCAATATGCTGCTACATGACCCAAGGGGTTTTTACAATTCGGCACTGCGTCGCTTCAACAGACAATTGCGCGGCCGTGCGACGTGGCTCCCAAACAAAATTGGCGTCCTTTTTTCCCCACAAATAGAGATTTCTTTTGGTGGTATTTGATCACCTCTGCGTTTTTTTTTTTTTGCGCTATAAACAAAAATAAATTTTACTTTTTTCTATAATAAATATCCCCCAAAAACATATATAAAAAATGTTTTTCCTCAGTTTAGGCCGATACGTATTCTTCTACCAATTTTTGGTAAAAAAATCGCAATAAACGTTTATCGGTTGATTTGCGCAAAATGTATAGCGTTTACAAAATAGGGGATAGTTTTATTGCATTTTTATAAATTTTTTTTTTTTTTTTACTACTAATGACGGCGATCAGCGATTTTTTTCGTGACTGCGACATTATGGCGGACACTTCGGACAATTTTGACACATTTTTGGGACCATTGTCATTTTCACAGCAAAAAATGCATTTAAATTGCATTGTTTATTGTGAAAATGACAGTTGCAGTTTGGGAGTTAACCACAGGGGGCGCTGTAACATTTAGTGTTCACTTAGTGTGTGTTTACAACTGTAGGGGGGTGTGGCTGTAGGTCTGATGTCATCGATCGAGTGATCCCTATAAAAGGGATCACTCGATCGATGCGCCGCCACAGTGAAGCACGGGGAAGCCGTGTTTACACACGGCTCTCCCCGTTCTTCAGCTCCGGGGAGCGATCGCAACGGAGCGGCTATAAACTAATAGCCGTGCTGTCGTCCCGGATCGCTCCCCGAGGGAATCCGACCGCCGCATGTAGCAGGGGGGGGGGGTCCCGATCGGACCCCCGACCCACGTCTAGGCAGCGACGTACAGGTACGTTGATGTGCTTGTCCGTGCCATTCTGCTGACGTATACCTACATGCGGCGGTCGGGAAGTGGTTAAATGTGACCTGACAAATTTTTGCTTCAGCAGGTTCTATACATGGTACAGGTGCGTCACTTTACAGGCAGACTAAGGGGACCCCCTCAGGCAGATATTTAACTGGTTCTGGACCCCCCCACGCAGATATACTGCGACAGGATGGCCCTCCTGTGCAAAATCACGTACCTGTATGTGATTTTGTGCACGGGGCCAAGGGTGCGCGTCCAATCTGGACTCTGTGTCCAATCACAGCAGGAGCCAATTAGCAGGTTCAGCGGACGCGATGTCCGCCGGGGCCTGACGATCGTTCTGGGGAGAGAATGTACATTTCCTAAGTAAACAAGGCAGACCACCGTTCTGTCCCCATCAGAGTCCCCCCTTACATCAGGTGTCCCCATCAGAGTCCCCCCTTACATCAGGTGTCCCCATCAGAGTCCCCCCTTACATCAGGTGTCCCCATTAGAGTCCTCCCTTACATCAGGTCTCCATTAGCGTGCCCTCTTACATCAGGTGTCCCCCTCAGGTTCCCCACTTACATAAAGGTCTCCAACAGAGTCTCCCCTTACATAAATGTCTACAATAGAGTCTCTCCATACATCAGGGTCTCCATCAGAGCCCCCCCTTACATCAGGTTTCCCCATCAGAGTCCCCCCTTACATCAGGTGTCCCCATTAGAGTCCTCCCTTACATCAGGTCTCCATTAGCGTGCCCTCTTACATCAGGGTCCCCCTCAGGTTCCTCACTTACATAAAGGTCTCCAACAGAGTCTCCCCTTACATAAATGTCTACAATAGAGTCTCTCCATACATCAGGGTCTCCATCAGAGCCCCCCCTTACATCAGGTTTCCCCATCAGAGTCCCCCTTACATCAGGTGTCCCCATTAGAGTCCTTCTTTTCATCAGTTCTTCATTAGCATGCCCTCTTACATCAGGGTCCCCCTCAGGTTCCCCACTTACATCAAGGTCTCCAACAGAGTCTCCCCTTACATAAAGGTCTACAATAGAGTCTCTCCATACATCAGGGTCTCCATCAGAGCCCCCCTTACATCAGGTGTCCCCATCAGAGTTCCCCTTACATCAGGTGTCCCCATCAGAGTCCCCCTTACATCAGGTGTCCCCATCAGAGTCCCCCTTACATCAGGTGTCCCCATTAGAGTCCTCCCTTACATCAGGTCTCTATTAGCGTGCCCTCTTACATCAGGGTCCCCCTCAGGTTCCCCACTTACATCAAGGTCTCCAACAGAGTCTCCCCATACATCAGGGTCTCCATCAGAGTGACCACTTACATCAGGTGTCCCCATCAGAGTCCCCTTTACATCAGGTGTCCCCATCAGAGTCCCTCTTACATCAGGGTCCCCCTCAGGTTCCCCACTTACCTCAAGGTCTCCAACAGAGTCTCTCCATACATCAGGGTCCCCATTAGAGTGACCACTTAGATCAGTGTCAGGATCCCCACCAGAGGATGATGACAGCAGGGCAACAATTAAGGCAGTACAGCCAGCCCTCCTGTACTGGGCCCGGGCCCCATCAGTTCAGAAGCGGGGGCCCGGGCACTTGCTGAACAGGAGGGCTGGCTGTACTGTCTTATTGCAGACACCAATTCTCTTCTGCCTCACCCTGCAGCACTGCCAGCTTCTCCTCCTCTTTCTCCCTCTGGGGATTGGTTATAGCACATGCACCCCTTCCATCTGCTGTCTGGGCCCCCCAGCGGGTGCCCCTTTGCCCCCCACAGCGCTGCCGGCTTCCCTCCTCTCCCACTGGCAGCTGCTGCTGCGGGCACACAGGGGGATGTTTCAGGACAGAGAGCAGGGGGAGGGGCTGATAAATATGTAATTTACTGGCCTTTTCCTTATTAAACACAGTGAGTGATCGGTACCAATCACTGCTGTGTTCATTCACTGCTGAAGCATAGTACACTGAATTTACCATGCTTCAGTTTGTGAATGAGCAGGAAGCCTCAGAGCGCTTCCTATTCATTCATCTGTGCAGATGAGGCTGCAGATAAAGGCACTGATAAATTGAGGTCCTCGGGGCTGGGGGGGGTGGGGGAGGCCCTGTTAGGTAGGCCGTGATTTCTAACAGCAGCCCTGATGATAGGGTTGCCACCTGTTCAGGATTCGCCCGGACAGTCCGGGTTTTGAATCACGTGTCCAGATTTCAGGCAGACTGAAACCCGGACACTATATTCAGGCCGGGCTGTGGCTCCCCAAGTAACCAAACAAAGCCACACTGCGGGTGGCTGTCTGGAGGCAGGTTCGGCATCACTGGGGGGGGCAGGGTGATGAAGTCAGCAAGAGCAATCTAGCCACACCCACTGCTCACTACGACACGGCTCGACAAAATCCAGGCGCCCGGTCGCAATTGCGACAAGAAATTGTGACCTGGCGCCCCGTGCCCGCCGGTAATTGAGGCCGCGGCTTTGCGGCCTACAAGTCCGCTAAGCCACGGCCTCAATTTACAGCCGTCGAGGTGGGGGCGCACAAAGGCACAGGATCCTGTGCCTCAATTTACAGCCGTCGAGGTGGGGGCGCACGAAGGCACAGGATCCTGTGTCTCCGTGCGTCCCCACCTCCCCCGCAGCGCGATCGTGGCGGGCCCGCGACGGCCGGTAATTGAGGCCGCGGCTTTGCGGCCTTGTGAAGGCCCAAGCTCTTCCTTCTGTGAGCTGGCGCCATCTGGTGGTGGCCGTTGGAATTACAAGTAAAACAGCAGTTCTAATTTGTTTTTCACCGATTTCACTGCCATCTCCTTCCCTCTAATTAGAACCCCCAAACATTATATATATATTTTATTCTAACACCCTAGAGAATAAAATGGCGATCGTTGCAATACTTTCTGTCACACCGTATTTGCGCAGCGGTCTTACAAGCGCACTTTTTTGGGGGGGAAAATTACACTTTTTTTAAAATTAAAAAATAAGACAACAGTAAAGTTATCCCAATTTCTTTTTTATATTGTGAAAGATAATGTTACGCCGAGTAAATTGATACCCAACACGTCGCGCTTCAAAATTGCGTCCGCTCGAGGAATGCCGACAAACTTTTACCCTTTAAAATCTCCATAGGCGATGTTTAAATAATTCTACAGGTTGCGTGTTTTGAGATACAGAGGAGGTCTAGGGCTAGAATTATCGCTCTCGCTCCAACGATCGCGGCGATACCTCACCTTCTGCCCGGGACATGCTCAGACTGGGACACAAGTCTGAATTCCGTGAATGTACTGGGCGAACCCGGACTGTTGGCAACTATGACATGTGACATGTATTTCATGTTTGGACACCCCCGTTCTAAGCCCTGATTCACACTGATGCGTTTTCACATGCGATTTGACATGTCGAATCGCATGTCAAATCGTCTGCATTTGCCAGCAATGGCACCGTCCTAATCGGTACGACTCCGCATCTGCAGCGCCGCACCGATTTATTTTCAAAAAGTAGTTTCTGTATTACTTTTTGCGATTTCGGGCCGCGATTTACATTGACATCTGTAAAGGAATCTGCACAGATCGGGGCAGATCCACAAAAGGATTACGCCGCGTAATTTCAAATTTCCCGCGTCGTATCTTTGTTTTGTATCCACAAAACAAGATACAACGGCATCTGGGCTCGATCCGACAGGCGTACGTCTTAGTACGCCATCGGATCTAAGCTGCAACTTTTCGGCGGCCGCTAGGTGGCGTTTCCGTCGAATTCCGCGTTGAGTATGCAAATTAGCTAGTTACGGCGATCCACGAATGTACGTCCGGCCGGCGCATTGTTTTTACGTCGTTTGCGTTCGGCTTTTTCCAGCGTATTATGAGGCGTACTCAATGTTAAGTATGGCTGTCGTTTCCGCGTCCAATTTTGAATTTTCTTACGTCGTTTGCGTAAGTCGTTCGCGAATAGGAATTTGCGTAGAATGACGTCACCGTCGTAAGCATTGGCTGGTTCCGGTTTAATTTCGAGCATGCGCACTGGGATACCCCCACGGACGGCGCATGCGCAGTTGAAAAAAAATGTTGTTTACGTCGAGTTACGAGGTATTTACATAAAACACGCCCCCATTACATCCATTTGAATCCTGTGCCCATACGCCGCCAAAGATACACTACGCGGCCGTAACTTACGGCGCAAATTCTTTGAGGATTCAAAAAAAAAGTTATGGCGGCGTAGTGTATCTTAGATACGCTGCGCCCGGCGCAGAGGTACGTGGATCTGGCCCATCATGTCTCTGTAATCGCGCCCGAAACCAGGACTGACAAGTGGGCGTGAACCTGGGCTTATGCATTTAATGTGACATTCACCCGACATTCACAGCAGGTGAATTGGTCACAAATTGTAAACACATGCACCTGAAGATACACTTGTGGTGAATGTTTGGTGAATGTCCCATCACTGCTCCACTGTATTTGTAGCACACCTTGCATGTATCTTTGGCGGCGTAAGGGCGCGGGATTCAAATGGATGTAATGGGGGCGTGAAAACGCAATAATACTGTATGCCATCAACGTATCTCCTTTGCTGTATCATCTGCAGTCAGTTCATTCAGGAGGCCGTTCCCTGCCCGCTAATCTGTCCAAATGTCAACCCGCCAGAAAGGAGAAGAGAAGAGGTGAAACCGAAGGAGAAAAAATGTTGTATTGATTCACCCGGCCGAGCCAGAGGCCACTCCGAGCCGCACCGAGCTGTCACTGAGAAGAATCATTTTCACTTTTATAATCATTTCTATTCCTGATCTTCAATCCATAATATGGCCACAAATATATTTACAGAGCATCCGGAAAGTATTCACAGCGCTTCACTTTTTCCACATTTTGTTATTTTTTACGTACTTATTCCTAAATGTATTAAATTCATTGGCCCGGATTCAGAGAGCAATTGCGCCTGCATACCATAGTTATACAGCGCAATTGCTTGCTTGCGCTGGCGTTACGAATGCTCCTGATTCAGGAACATCGTAACGCTGACTGCGGCCTAAAATCTGCGTGGCATAAGGCTCTTATGCCACGCAGATTTTAGGCTGCATTCTTGCGTTGACCGCTAGGGGGCGCTCCCATTGTGCTCAGTGTATAGTATGCAAATTGCATACTAACACCGATTCACAATGTTGCACGGGCCCTGCGTACGCAAGTTACGGAGTTTCCGTACAGCGTCTTTAGCGTAAGGCTGCCCCTTCTAATAGTAGGGGCAGCCAATGCTAAAGTATACCCGCCGTTCCCGCGTCGTGAAATTTTAATTTCACGTCGTTTGCGTAAGTGATTCGTGAATGGCGCTGGACGCCATTCACGTTCACTTTGAAGCAAATGACATCCTTGCGACGTCATTTGCCGCAATGCACGTCGGGAAAGTTTCCCGACGGCGCATGCGATTTACGATCGGCGCGGGAACGCGCCTAATTTAAATGATTCCCGCCCCCTGCGGGATCATTTAAATTGCGCGCGCTTACTCCGGGCAATTTTGCCAGCGCGCCCTCGCAATTTACGGAGCTACTGCTCCGTGAATCGAGGGCAGCGGCGCAAATTTGCGGGGGCGCAGGGCAAAATCGTTGCCCTGTGCCTCCGTAATTTATGCGCAATTCTTACTGAATCTGGGCCATTATTTTCCTCAAAATTCTACAAACATTCCCCCATAATGACTGAGTGAGAGAAGTTTGTGTGAAATCTTTGCAAATTTATTAAATATAGAAAATTAAAAAAAATTCCCAAAGTACATAAGTATCACAGGCTCCTCCCATGTACATAAGTATCACAGGCTCCTCCCATGTACATAAGTATCACAGGCTCCTCCCATGTACATAAGCATCACAGGCTCCTCCCATGTACATAAGTATCACAGGCTCCTCCCATGTACATAAGTATCACAGGCTCCTCCCATGTACATAAGTATCACAGGCTCCTCCCATGTACATAAGCATCACAGGCTCCTCCCATGTACATAAGTATCACAGGCTCCTCCCATGTACATAAGTATCACAGTCTCCTCCCATGTACATAAGTATCACAGGCTCCTCCCATGTACATAATTATTACAGACTCCTCCCTTGTACATAAGTATCACAGGCTCCTCCCATGTACATAAGTATCACAGACTCCTCCCTTGTACATAAGTATCACATGCCCCTCCCATGTACATAAGTATCACAGGCTCCTCCCATGTACATAAGTATCACAGACTCCTCCCATGTACATAAGTATCACAGACTCCTCCCATGTACATAAGTATCGCAGGCTCCTCTCATGTACATACGTTTCACAGGCTCCTCCCATGTACATAAGTATCACAGACTCCTCCCATGTATACAAGTATCACAGGCTCCTCCCATGTACATAAGTATCACAGGCTCCTCCCATGTACATAAGTATCACAGGCTCCTCCCATGTACATACGTTTCACAGGCTCCTCCCATGTACATAAGTATCACAGGCTCCTCCCATGTACATAAGTATCACAGACACCTCCCATGTACATAAGTATCACAGGCTCCTCCCATGTACATACGTTTCACAGGCTCCTCCCACGTACATAAGTATCACAGGCTCCTCCCATGTACATAAGTACCACAGGCTCCTCCCATGTACATAAGTATCACAGACTCCTCCCATGTATATAAGCATCACAGACTCCTCCCATGTATATAAGTATCACAGACTCCTCCCATGTATATAAGTATCACAGGCTCCTCCCATGTACATAAGTATCACAGGCTCCTCCCATGTAGAAGAATACATATTGGCCTAAGCTGATAAAGAAATCTGTTTAAAAGAAAATATATATATTTATTATAGCAATAAGTTAATTTTATTATTTCTTTTTTCAAAGTTTCCTTTTTTTTTGTTTATAGCGCAAAAAAAACAAAAAAAACGCAGAGATGAAAAAAACACCAAAAGAAAGCTCTATTTGTTGGAAAAAATAACTGCCAATTTTGTTTGGATACAGCTTCGCACAACCGCGCAATTGTCAGTTAAAGCGACGCAGTGCCGTATCGCAAAAAATGGCCTGGTCATTAAGGGGAAAATCTTCCGGAGCTGAAGTGGTTAAATGCAGCAGTTACAGTTTTTCTTTGTAGCTGCTGACGTTAAACGTTTTGGAAGCCCGGCTGAGGCTCCTCTCAGCCCATAAGATACAATGTGACCGCTTGTTACAATCCACTTCACGGGCTCAAGTGCGACATTAAACGCGCTTCTCATGAGAGCGTTCGCATGACACCGGCGAGCAATTACCCGACTTAAAGATCCATCAATTAAATGTGCAGCTTATAGAAAAGAGTCAATGCAAAGCGAATTCCGATCCGAGCCAAAAGGAGACGTCACTCTGAATTATTCACTTCTCTTCAACTGACAATCTACGAGAGACGCAAAGGGAGAACGAGTTTATTTACCTGCTGAGGCTGTTCAAATGTCACATGTTGGTAGAGTAACCCTTCCTCTATAGTATCTCTTCCTCTATAGTAACTCTTCCTCTATAGTATCTCTTCCTCTATAGTAACTCTTCTTCTATAGTAACTCTTCCTCTCTAGTAACTCTTCTTCTATAGTAACTCTTCCTCTATAGTATCTCTTCTTCTATAGTGACTCTTCTTCTATAGTAACTCTTCCTCTATAGTAACTCTTCCTCTATAGTAACTCTTCCTCTATAGTATCTCTTCCTCTATAGTATCTCTTCTTCTATAGTGACTCTTCTTCTATAGTAACTCTTCCTCTATAGTAACTCTTCCTCTATAGTAACTCTTCCTCTATAGTATCTCTTCCTCTATAGTAACTCTTCCTCTATAGTATCTCTTCCTCTATAGTAACTCTTCCTCTATAGTATCTCTTCCCCTATAGTAACTCTTCCTCTATAGTATCTCTTCCTCTATAGTAACTCTTCCTCTATAGTATCTCTTCCTCTATAGTAACTCTTCCTCTATAGTATCTCTTCCTCTATAGTATCTCTTCCTCTATAGTAACTCTTCCTCTATAGTATCTCTTCCCCTATAGTAACTCTTCCTCTATAGTAACTCTTCCTCTATAGTATCTCTTCCTCTATAGTAACTCTTCCTCTATAGTAACTCTTCCTCTATAGTGACTCTTCCTCTATAGTGACTCTTCCTCTATAGTAACTCTTCCTCTATAGTAACTCTTCCTTTATAGTAACTCTTCCTCTATAGTAACTCTTCCTCTAGTATCTCTTCCTCTATAGTATCTCTTCTTCTATAGTAACTCTTCCTCTATAGTATCTCTTCCTCTAGTATAGAGGAAGAGTTACTATAGAGGAAGAGTTACTATAGAGGAAGAGATACTATAGAGGAAGAGTTACTATAGAGGAAGAGATACTATAGAGGAAGAGTTACTATAGAAGAAGAGATACTATAGAGGAAGAGTCACTATAGAGGAAGAGATACTATAGAGGAAGAGATACTATAGAGGAAGAGTCCCTATAGAGGAAAAGTTACTATAGAGGAAGAGTCACTATAGAGGAAGGGTTAGGCCTCGTACACACGACCGAGGAACTCGACGGGCGATACAAATTGTTTTCCTCGTCGAGTTCCTTGTTAGGCTGTCGAGGAACTCGACAAGGCAAGTTTTTCCATTCCTGTCGAGGAAAAAGAAGACATGCTCTCTTTTTGGCTCGATGGGATCCTCGACAGTTTCCTCGTCGAAAAATGTATACACGACCAGTTTCCTCTGCAAAAAAAAAATCCCAGCAAGTTTCTCTCTGGTTGTGTGTACGAGGCCTTACTATAGAGGAAAAGTTACTATAGTATAGAGGAAGAGTTACTATAGAAGAAAAGTCACTATAGAGGAAGAGATATTATAGAGGAAGAGTCACTATAGAGGAAGAGTTACTATAGAGGAGGAAGAGTCACTATAGAGGAAGAGTTACTATAGAGGAAGAGATAATATAGAAGAAGAGATACTATAGAGGAAGAGTTACTATAGAAGAAAAGTCACTATAGAGGAAGAGATACTATAGAGCAGTGGTTCTCAACCTTCTAGTGCCGTAACCCCTTGATAACATTTTCCAAGTTGTGGGGACCCCTAACAGTAAAATTATTTTCGTAGCGTGGGTTGTCAACACCCAAGTAATTTGCGCCCTCAAACCCACGGACATTTTGTGCTCCCTGAATCCCTTCCACTCGTACAGTATTAAAACCCCTTATGGTACATTTTAGGATGTACAACTCTTTCTCTTTGATCTCCTTTCTTTCCCTTTCATCTCTCTTTATTCAAATTTCTTGTTTTTTTCCCCTATCCCTCTCCAGCCATCTTTCTTGTTCTTTCTCTCCCTTTTTCTAAGTTCATCCCCCTCCTTTCCTCTATCTTCCATGTATTCTCTATTTTTATTCCTTCTCTTGCTCCTTGGGGGGGGGGGGGGTGAGATGAGTGGCAGTGCTGGGGGGAGTTCTGATCAGCCAAAAAGGCTGGGAGAGCGGTGTGGGCTTCAGAAACAGCCCAGGATTCGGGGACCCCTGGCAAATCATCATTCGACCCCTGTGGGGGTCCCGACCCCCAGGTTGAGAACCACTGCTATAGAGGAAGAGTCACTATAGAGGAAGAGTTATTATAGAAGAAGAGTTACTATAGAGGAAGAGTCACTATAGAGGAAGAGTTACTATAGAGGAAGAGATACTATAGAGAAAGAGTTACTATAGAGGAAGAGTTACTATAGAGGAAGAGTTACTATAGAAGGAGAGTTACTATAGAAGAAGAGTTACTATAGAGGAAGAGTTACTATAGAGGAAGAGATACTATAGAGGAAGAGATACTATAGAGGAAGAGATACTATAGAGGAAGAGTTACTATAGAGGAAGAGTTACTATAGAGGAAGAGTTACTATAGAGGAAGAGTTACTATAGAGGAAGAGTTACTATAGAGGAAGAGTTATTATAGAGGAAGAGTTACTATAGAGGAAGAGATACTATAGAGGAAGAGATACTATAGAGGAAGAGTTACTATAGAGGAAGAGTTACTATAGAGGAAGAGTTACTATAGAGGAAGAGATACTATAGAGGAAGAGATACTATAGAGGAAGAGTTACTATAGAGGAAGAGTTACTATAGAGGAAGAGTTATTATAGAGGAAGAGTTACTATAGAGGAAGAGATACTATAGAGGAAGAGTTACTATAGAGGAAGAGATACTATAGAGGAAGAGTTACTATAGAGGAAGAGTTACTATAGAGGAAGAGATACTATAGAGGAAGAGATACTATAGAGGAAGAGTCAATATAGAAGAAGAGTTACTATAGAGGAAGAGTTACTATAGAGGAAGAGATACTATCAGTGGTGGCTGGTGCACAAAATTCTTACCTCTATAATGACTCTTCCTCTATAGTGACTCTTCCTCTATAGTAACGTTTCCTCTATAGTAACTCTTCTTCTATAGTATCTCTTCCTATATAGTAACTCTTCCTCTATAGTATCTCTTCCTCTATAGTGAGTTTTCCTCTATAGTGAGTTTTCCTCTATAGTGAGTTTTCCTCTATACAGGAGATGGCTGGCAGGGGGGGCAGGGTGGAAATCTCCCCCCAGGCTGGTGACACTATGCACAGCCCCCGGCTGCCACTACCAAATGTTGTTTTTGCAGAGCAGGAATATGCCAGCTGGAGCTCTGTTAACTCAGGTCACGAACGCCGCTCACCTCCCACTGTGCAGCCGTGCCTGTGTCAGCTCCGAGGTAGATGGCTGCAGAGCTGAGCTATGTCTCGTGTCACACATAGCTCAGCCTCAGCGCACACCAGCGCTGACATCCCCTTCTCTCTCTGCACAGACACGAGGAGAGATAGAGCTCATCTGCTCACGATTTCCTTTATTATGATTTACACGCATTTCCACATGCGTCGCGCTAGGACAGTCTGTGCACTTCAATGGGCTGCCCCGTGTGCCCAAAACAAGCTCCTGTGCGCGTGATTTTGTCATGAGACAATCGCAGCGAAATCGCACCGCGTCAGAATGAATGGCGCCCAACCATTCAAACAGCCGTAGCGCTTGAACCCAGAAGCTGAAGACGGGAACCCCCCCGCTGGAGAGCTTTGATGAAAGGTAAGTCTGCCATGTTGTGCACCGTTTAGGAGATATTCACATTGGCAATAGCCAATTAAGTTACGGGCGCATGCGCAGTGCCTATATATACAATATACAGTGGAACCTTGGATTACGCGCATGATCCGTTCCAGGAGAATGCTTGTAATCCAAAGTAGCACATCAAAGCGAGTTTCCCCATAGAAGTCAATGGAAACGAAGATACAGTAATTTGTTCCCCATTGACTTCTATTGCATGCAGTACCGCCTATCACTAGAGGTGGGGGGGGGGGGGGGTTCCAAAAAGACTCGGAAATACTTGGAGACACCTTGCATGCACTTCAGAAACCCTCGGAAAGGCTCGGAAAGAGACGGGAACAGAGTATTTCCGAGTGTGTCAGAGTGCATCCGAATGGTTTAGAGTGCCACCGGCGCCCCCCCCCCGCACCTCTGGTCAAATGTGGTACTGCACCCTGCAGAGGCTTGAATCTTGTGAGACAACACTCGCAAACCGAGTCAGGATTTAACCACTTCCATACCGGGCACTCACGCACCTTCCTGCCCAAGCCAATTTTCAGCTTTCTGCACTGTCGCACTTTGAATGACATTTGCGCGGTCGTGCTACACTGTACCCAAACAAATTTTTTTCTTTTGGTGGTATTTGATTATTTTGAACAAATTAAGTTTTTGTTTTTTTCTGTTAATTTTAGTTTTCTTCTTCAATTACGGGCACTGATATGGCGGCACTGATGGGCACCGATGAGGTAGCACTGATGGGCACCGATGAGGCGGCACTGATAGGCGGCACTGATGAGCACTGATAGGCGGCGCTGGGCACTCATAGGCGGCACTGGGCACTCATAGGCAGCACTTATGGGCACTCATATGTGGCACTGATGGGCACTCATGGGCGGCACTTATGGGTGGCACTGATGGGTACTTATGGGTGGCACAGATGGGCACTGATAGGTGGGCACTGGGCATAGCTGGGCACTGAGAGGTGGCACTGATGGCATTGCTGGGCATCACTCCAGTCAGTGCCCATGTTGCCAGTCAGTGCCCATTTGTGGACACTGATTGGCATTTATTGTGCTCTTTTTTTTTTTATTCTTTTTTATTGCTTTTAGGTTGCCATGGTGGCTTCTTTGGTGGTCCAGTGTGGGGATCCGAGGGGGGGCTGCGCTGATAAACAATCAGCGCGAACCCCCCCTATCAGGAGAGCCGCCGATCGTCTCTCCTCTACTCGCGTCTTTCAGATGCGAGTGAGGAAGAGCCGATCAACGGCTCTTCCTGTTTACATCGTGATCAGCCGTGATTGGACACGCCTGATCACGTGGTAAAGAGTCTCCGCCGGAGGCTCTTTACAGGGATCGGAGATGCAGCGTGTCAGACTGACAGCCCGCATCACCGATCGCCGCGTTGCTCGCTCCCGCGGGCGCGCGGCGGCTGTTATCCTGCAGGACGTCAATAGCCATCCAGTCAGGATTTCAGAACCACTTCCCGGACGTCAATATCCTATGGCCCGGGCGGGAAGTGGTTAAAAAAAGAAAAATTGCTCGTATTGTGAAACGCTCGTTAACCGCGTTACTCGCGATCCGAGGTATTACTGTAGATATTTCTTTTTGTCTGATCCTTACTAAGAAAAAATAGTAAGATTCTGTAAGACATGAAGCAATATAACGAGAGAATAAAACTCCAACACTCCGGAGCTTTTATTAATCGATCTTTTGTCCGATTCGCTCCCATTGAATCCCGCGGTGTCTGCCGCGCCGGCGGAATCTGGGCATTTTCAAGGCTTTCCGCCTACATTAGCAGATGAAAATTGGAATATACGGAGATGTGAAATCTCCCGGAGTCGGGGGGGGGGGGGGGGGGGTAAGGCATTGTGGGAGCGCAGGCGGGGGAGGGGGGGGGTCATGTCGGATGTCGCCTTGTCACGGCTGACTGGCATCGGATTAATTCTCACTTCAGACCCGTCTCTCCGACAGTTCCTGCGATTTCCGTGGCACGTTGTCAGAACGATCGTCGGGCGCGCGGGACGAAGATTTATTGGAGTTCTGCGCGTTCGCTGGATGTACAAATAACTCCGATATATAAAATGCCACTCAGATATTCATTACAATGTAAACCCAAGAAGACGATATTGACTGGGGAGCAATCAATGCGCGGAGGATTGTCTGACATCCAAGGAGTTCAATCAATCTGTAAGGATGGAGATGGGAGCCGATCGTTTTTTTTTTTCTATTGGGTGCAGAGCGATGATCGTCGTGAGTCACGGGGGGGAGGGGGGGTTCATATACTAGACTGGTCCCCAGTGACGGCTGGTGCTCCAAATTTTTTTGGGGGGGGCACAAACGAAAAAAAGAAAAAAATTGCAGCCTCACTGTGCCCATCAAATGCAGCCACTGTGCCATCAATTATCACCACTGTGCCATGCCATCAAACGCAGTCACTATGCCATCAATTCGCACCACTGTGCCATGCCATCAAACGCAGTCACTGTGCCATGCCATCAAACGCAGTCACTGTGCCATCAATTGGCACCACTGTGCCATGCCATCAAACGCAGCCACTGTGCCCCTCAATTATCGCCACTGTGCCAATTGTCACCACTGTGCCCTTTAATTGTCACCACTGTGCCCATTGTCACCACTGTGCCCTTTGTCACCACTGTGCCCTTTGTCACCACTGTGCCCATTGATGCCACTGTGCCCTTTGTCACCACTGTGCCCATTGATGCCACTGTGCCCTTTGTCGCCTCTGTGCCCATTGTCGCCGCTGTGCCCTGTAAAATGCACTTACCTTACTCCTTCCACGTCCCTCGATGTCTTCTCCCGCCTTGGTGACGCTTCAGCATGGACTGTATAAAATAATAAATATGTAAAAATCAGAAATAAAATGTATATTGTATTCAAATATTTTTATTTAAATGATACAGTTTCTAAACTTTGCAATCTTTCACAGCAAACAGGTTAAATAATACTGACTAAGAAAGGTGACAAATTCCTAAAATTCGACAAATTCCTAAAATTCGACAAATTCCTAAAATTCGACAAATTCCTAAAATTCGACAAATTCGACAAATTCCTCAAATTCTACAAATTCTTCAAATTTTACAAATTCGACAAATTCTACAAATTCCTCAAATTCTACAAATTCTTCAAATTCTACAAATTCTTCAAATTCCTCAAATTCTTCAAATTCCTCAAATTCTTCAAATTCTACAAATTCTTCAAATTCGACAAATTCTACAAATTCGACAAATTCTACAAATTCTACAAATTCTTTAAATTCCACAAATTCCACAAATTCTTCAAATTCCACAAATTCTTCAAATTCTTCAAATTCTACAAATTCTACAAATTCTACAAATTCCTCAAATTCTACAAATTCTTCAAATTCGACAAATTCTTCAAATTCCTCAAATTCTACAAATTCTAAAAATTCTACAAATTCCTCAAATTCCTCAAATTCTACAAATTCTTCAAATTCTACAAATTCTACAAATTCCTCAAATTCTACAAATTATTCGAATTCCTCAAATTCTACAAATTATTCGAATTCCTCAAACTCTACAAATTATTCAAATTCTACAAATTCCTCAAATTCTACAAATTCTTCAAATTCCTCAAATTCTACAAATTCTTTAAATTCTACAAATTCTTCAAATTCCTCAAATTTCTCAAATTCTACGAATTCTACAAATTAGACAAATTCTACAAATTTTTCAAATTCTACAAATTCCTCAAATTCCACAAATTCCTCAAATTCTACAAATTCCACAAATTCGACAAATTCCACAAATTCCACAAATTCTTCAAATTCTACAAATTCCTCAAATTCTACAAATTCTTCAAATTCTACAAATTCCTCAAATTCTACAAATTCTTCAAAGTCCTCAAATTCTACAAATTCTTCAAATTCTACAAATTCCTCAAATTCTACAAATTCTTCAAAGTCCTCAAATTCTACAAATTCCACAAATTCCTCAAATTCCACAAATTCCTCAATTTTTACAAATTCTTCAAATTCCTCAAATTCTACAAATTCGACAAATTCTCTTTAACCCCTTCCGCGCGGTATGCGCCATAGGCAAATGACGGCGGCAGGAACCCCTCGCCGATCCGGGTGGACGTCATATGACGTCCTGTGTTCCCGGCGATCTAGGGCGCGGCAGCGCTCGTGACCCGTTGCGGGTGCCCGGCGGCCGCGATTGCCGGTAATCACGGCAGGACCGTGGATCTGTGTGTGTAATGATTTGGTGTAAACACACAGATCCACCTCCTGTCAGCGGTGAGGAGACCAATGTGTGTTCCCAGTACAGAGGAACACACATCATCTCCTCCCCTTGAGAGTCCCCTCCCCCCTACAGTTAGAACACACCTTAGGGAACATATTGACCCCTTCCGCGCCCCCTAGTGGTTAACCCCTTCCCTGCCAGTCACATTTACACAGTAATCAATGCATATTTATAGCGCTAATCGCTGTATAAATGTGAATGGTCTCAAAAATGTGTCAAAAGTGTCCGATGTGTCCGCCGCAATGTCACGGTCACAGTAAAAAATCGAAAATCGCCGCCAATACTAGTAAAAAACATTAATAAAAATAAAATGCCATAAATCTATCACCTATTTTGTAGACGCTATGGGCCAGATTCACAGAACAAATACGCCGGAGTATCTACTGATACTCCGGCGTATTTTCAAATTTGCCGCGTCGTATCTTTATTTGTGATTCACAAACAAGATACGACGGCATTTGGCTAAGATCCGACAGGCGTACGCCTTCGGATCTTAGGCTGCAATACTTCGGCTGCCGCTGGGTGGAGTTTGCGTAGTTTTCCAGCGTCGGGTATGCAAATTAGCTTTTACGGCGATCCACGAAACTACTCACGTGCGTAACGTAGTTTTTTCCCGTCGCAACGTTAAGCAATCTTTTTCATGGCTTAACTTTACACCAGTCATGTTAAAGTATGCCCGTCGTTCCCGCGTCAAATTGTAATTTTTTTTTCCGGTGTAAGTACGTTACGCACGTCGCCATTCACAAACACGTCGGGGCGCCGTAATTTCGCGCAAAGCACGTCGGGAAATTTACTAACAGAGCATGCGCAGAACCTTCGGCGCGGGAGCGCGCCTAATTTAAATGGTACACGCCCCATTTGAATTAGGCGGGCTTGCAAGCGAACGTCTTTACGTTACTCCGCCGCAAGTTTATACTCAAGTGCTTTGTGGATCAAGCACTTACGAGAAAAACTTGCGGCGGTGTAACATAAAGACGATACGTTACGCCGCCGCATTTGTACCTGAATCTGGCCCTATAACTTTTGCGCAAACCAATCAATAAACGATTATTGCAATTTTTTTTACCAAAAATATGTAGAAGAATACATATCGGCCTAAACTGAGGAAAAAAAAAGTTTTTTTTTAAAAAAAATGTATATTTATTAAATAAAAAAGTAAAAAATATTGTGCTAGATTCAGAAAGCCCGGCGTATATTTCTGCCACCCTAACTTAGGGCGCAAGTTCCGTATTCATAAAGAACTTGCGCCCTAAGTTACGGCGGTGTAGCGTATGAGGTCCGGCGTAAGCCTGCCTAATTTAAATGTGGATGATGTGGGCGTGTTTTATTTAAATTTAGTGTGACCCCGCGGCATGTTCGTGAAAGAATACCAGTGGGCATTCTCTAAATTACGCCGCAAATCGTCAATGCTTTAGACGTGAACGTAACTTACGTAAGCCCTATTCGCTAACGACTTACGCAAACGACATAAAATTTTCAAAATTTGACGCGGGAATGACGTCCATAATTAACATTGCGTACGCCTCATATAGCAGGGGTAACTTTACGCCGGAAAAAGCCTAACGTAAACAGCGTAAAAAAATGCGCCGGGCGGACGTACGTTTCTGAATCGGCGTATCTACCTAATTAGCATATTCCTTGCATAAATCGACGGAAGCGCCACCTAGCGACCAGCGTAAATATGCAACTAAGATACGACGGCGTAAGAGACTTACGCCAGTCGTATCTTAGGCAAATTTCGGCGTATCTTGCTTTCTGAATACAGAAAGAAGATACGCCGGCGCAGCTTTGAATTTACGCGGCGTATCAATAGATACGCCGGCGTAAATTCTTTCTGAATCTAGCCCATTGTGTTTTTTTAAAAAATTGTCGCTCTTCTTTTGTTTATAGCGCAAAAAATAAAAACCGCAGAGATGATCAAATACCACCAAAAGAAAGCTCTATTTGTGGGGGGAAAAAAACATAAAGATTTAGTTTGGGTGCAGTGTTGCATGACCGCGCAATTGTCATTCAAAGTGCAACAGCGCTGAAAAAAATAAAAATTGGTCTGGGCAGGAAGGGGGTGAAAATGCCCGGTATGGAAAGGGTTAAATGGACTTTTCTGTTTTTCTTTGGAAAATATCCGTGATTGTAAAAGTGTCTGTAGATTCTTTGAAGAAGCATTTTCTTTATTTTAATCTTTTTTTTCTACAGTCTGGCAGTAATCAGATGTGTATTGTTATCTGACGCATTTAACCACTTTCATTACCGGGGGGCACTTACGCAATTTTCAGCTTTCAGCGCTGTTGCAATTTGAATGACAATTGCGCGGTCGTGCTACACTGTACACATACCAAGGGCCAGATTCACGAACAATTACGGCGGCGTAACGTATCCCCTTTACGTTACTCCGCCGCAAGTTTTCGTCGTAAGTGCTTGATTCACCAAGCACTTGCGTGTAAACTTGCGGCGCCGTAGCGTAAAGCCGTCCGGTGCAAGCCCGCCTAATTCAAATGGGGCGTGCACCATTTAAATTAGGCGCGTTCCCGCGCCGAACGTTCTGCGCATGCTCCGTTAGGAAATTTTCCGCCGTGCTTTGCGCGAAATTACGGTGCCCCGACGTGTTTTTTGACCGGCGACGTGCGTTACGTCCTTTCGTATTCCCGGATGTCTTACGCAAAAAAAATTAAAATTGAAATTCGACGCGGGAACGACGGCCATACTTTAACATGGCTGGTCTAAATCTAAGCCATGAAATAGCAGGCTTAAGTTTGCGACGGGAAAAGCCGACTAGCGACGACGTAAGAGAATGCGACGAACGCACGTACCTTCGTGGATCGCCGTAAACAGCTAATTTGCATACCCCTTTGCGGAAAACGACGCAAACTCCCCCCAGCGGCCGCCGAAGTATTGCATCCTAATATCCCAAGCCGTACGCCTGTCGGATCTTAGCCAAATGCCGTCGTATCTTTGTTTGTGAATTACAAATAAAGATACGACGCAGCAAATTTGAAAATACGCCGGAGTATCAGCAGACACTCCGGCGTACTTATTCTGTGAATCTGGCCCTAATTTTTTTTTATCATTTTGTTCCCACAAATAGAGCTTTCTTTTGGTGGTATTTGATCACCTCTGCGATTGTTATTTTTTGCGCAACAAATAAAAAAAAGAGCGAACATTTTGAAAAAATGAAGTTTTTCTTGGTTTCTGTTAATTTATTTTGTAAATAAGTACCTTTTCTTCAATGACGGGCACTGATAAGGCAGCACTGACTGGCACTGATAAGGCAGCACTGATGATGGGCACTGATAGGCGGCACCATAGGTGTGCGCAGCCTATTGCATTAGAGTGTGCACCCCAAAGCCAAACACACACTACCGATCGCTCGCGGTGTTCATTCAGAAAGGGAAGGGGCCGGCAAATTACATATTAACTGGCCCCTTCCCCACTCCTAGCAGCAATAGCCAATAGGAGAGAAGACTGAAGCTGGCAGCGCTGCAAGAGGAAAGATGGGAGTCGGGGCAGTAGGGGGAATCAGTGCTACACAGGGTGATTAGGGTGTGCCTGGGCACACCTGGCACACCCTGTGCGCACGCCTATGGGCGGCACTGATAGGTGGCACTGATGGGCACTCATAAGAGGCATCGGGAAAGCTGAAACAGGAGTATCTCATATTTTCTAAAAGCTTCTGGGTCCCACGGTCCCTTCCGTTACACAGGGTAATAGGGAAACACAGGTTAGTGCCTTCAGGGCCCCGAACCAGGGCTTCACAAAAAGTGTCAGAGGGCTGCAGGTGGGCATCGGTTGGGCACCAGGGTACTATATTACCTATAGGAAAACAGTGATTGCATCGAAGCTCTGCAGTTAAGAACAAGCTTTACTTTATGACCTGAGAAAAGTCCGGCAAACTGCCGTTTTTTCAGGAGCAGTGAATTTAATAATGCTAAAAGTGAAACGATAAAAGTGTAATATTACTTTAAATTTCGTACCTAGGGGGGGTGTAAAGTCAGCATGTGAAATATTGCATGTTTCCCGTACATAGAACTGTCCCTGCACAAAGTGTCATTTCTGAAAGACCGGTCTTTCCCAGTGACGTACGAGGGTGCGTCAGTGGGGGCGGGGTCACGCGACGGGTGGCCGCTTCCCCTATATAAGAAATGTCAAAGCTCCAGCGCGTCATTCCGCTGGGCTGTGTCCAGCGGAGAGAGGAGCTCGCCTGCTGCGCTCTGGACGGATGGCTCTTCTCATCGCTGGACCGGACCGCTGATCATCCGTCGCTGGAGAGATCATCCGTCGCTGGATAGAACACAACGTTGGAGCGAGGGGCCGGGCCGAGAGTGGATTACCACCGCTGGATTTTTTCTTTATTTTTTTTTATTAATAAAGGATTTTTTTCTACGGTGTCTGTGTGTTTTTTTTTAACTATTTACACTTCCTTCATGAAATGGTAGAGGTACAGTGTACCCCATTACCAATTCACATAGGGGGGGGGCCAGGATCTTGGGGTCCCCTTTGTTAAAGGGGTCTTCCAGATTCTGATAAGTCCCCCCGCCCGCAGACCCCCACAACCACCGGGCAAGGGTTGTGGGGATGAGGCCCTTGTCACCATCAACATGGGGACATCCTCCCCATGTTGAGGGCATGTGGCCTGGTGCGGTTCAGGAGAGGGGGGGACCACATTCTGTCCCCCCCTCTTTTCTGCGACCGGCAAGGTTAACGTGCTCGGATAACGGGTCTGGTGTGGATTTTTGGGGGAACTCCACGCCATTTTTTTTTTAAATTTGGGGTGGAGTTCCCCTTAAAATCCACATGGATAATTGGGGGGAACCCCACGTCATTTATTTTTTTTAAATTGACGGCGGGGTTCCCCTTAATATCCATATCAGACCTGAAGGGCCTGGTAATGGAATTTGGGGGGACCCCCAGCTTTTTTATTTTTATTTTTTATGAATGAATCATTTCTGAATTGCCAAAGCCGACAATTCATTAGAGCCGCAAAGCCGGTTTTAAATGCCTTTTTTCCCTTTCAGAAATGACACTTTGTGCAGGGACAGTTCTATGTACGGGAAACATGTGCTTTTTCACATGCTGACTTTACACCCCCCCTAGGTACGAAATTTAAAGGAATATTACACTTTTATTGTTTCACTTTTAGCATTATTAAATTCACTGCTCCAGAAAAAACGGCCGTTTTTAAAGCTTTTTTTTGCATTGATACATGTTTCCTGGGACAGGACCCGGGTCCCCAAACACTTTTTAGGACAATAACTTGCATATTAGCCTTTAAAATTAACACTTTGGATTTCTCCCATAGACTTTAACAGGGTGTTCCACGGCTTTTCGAATTTGCCGCGAAACACTCCCAATTGTTCGTTGTTCGCCGAACAGGCAATGTTCGAGTCGAACATGAGTTTGACTCGAACTCGAAGCTCATCCCTATTCATGACAAACGACATGCTGTGCTGCAGATCGGTGTTTGATGGCAGATCAGGGGTCTTTCTAATCTGCTGATCAGAAGTTTTCCCACTCCAGTGCCGCTATTTCACATCACACTATATATCACACAATGAATAGATTTAACCCCCGCCATTACCTTTCTTCAATGGGAATGTTATAGTTGTATTTAACCTCTTCAGCCCCGGAGGGTTTGGCTGCCCAACGACCGGGCCATTTTTTGCGATTCGCCACTGCGCCTCTTCAACTAACTAATTGCGCGGTGGTGCGACGTGGCTCCCAAACAAAATGTTTTCCCACACACAAATAGAGCTTTCTTTTTTCTTATTTTTTGCGCTATAAACAAAAAAAGACCGACAATTTTGAAAAACAAACAAACAATAGTTTTTACTTTCTGCTATAAAACATCCAATACATAAAAAATAAAATAAAAACATTCTTCATCAATTTAGTCCAAAGCGTATTCTGCCTCATATTTTTGGTAATAAAAAATCTCAATAAGCGTTTATTGATTGGTCTGTGAAGCCGCCGTGAAGCTGAGGAGGAGACGTCGGGGAAGCCACCGTGAAGATGAGAAGGAGGAGACGTCGGGTGAAGCCGCCAAGAAGCTGAGGAGGAGGAGACATCGGGGCGGAGAGGAGGAGGAGGAGGAGACAGCAGGGCGGCCACGGTGAAGCTGAGGAGGAGGAGATATCGGGGCGGAGAGGAGGAGGAGGAGGAGACAGCGGGGCGGCCACGGTGAAGCTGAGGAGGAGACGCCGGGTGAAGCCGCCATGGAGCTGAGGAGGAGGAGACATCGGATAAAGCTGCCGTGAAGCTGAGGAGGAGGTGATATCGGGTGAAGCTGAGGAGAAGACGCCGGGCAAGCCGCCGTGAAGTGGAGGAGGAGGTGATATCGGGTGAAACTGAGGAGAAGACGCGGGGGAAGCCGCTGTGAAGCTGAGGGGGAGAAGACGCCAGGGAAGCCGCCGTGAAGCTGAGGAGGAGGAGACGCAGGGGAAGCCGCCGTGAAGCTGAGGAGGAGAAGATGCCAAGTAAGCTGCCATAAAACTGAGGAGGTAGAAACGTCAGGTGAAGCCGCGGTGAAGCTGAGGAGGAGGAGACACTGGGGGATCCAAGGTGAAGCTGAGGAGGAGATGCCGGGTGAAGCCGCCATGAAGCTGAGGAGGGGGAGACGTCGGGTAAGCCGCCATGAAGCTGAGGAGGAGGAGACGCCGTGGAAGCCGCTTGAAGCTGAGGAGGGGAGACGTCGGGTGAAGCCGCCGTGAAACTGAGGAGGAGGAGACGCCGTGGAAGTCGCTTGAAGCTGGGGAGGTGAGACGTCGGGTGAAGCCACCTGGTAGCTGAGGAGTTGGAGACACCGGGGAAGCCGCTGAGAAGCTAAAAAGGAGGAGATGTTGGGTGAAGCCACTGTGATGCTGAGGAGGAGGAGACCCCAGGGAAGCCGCCATGAAGCTGAGGAGGAGGAGACATCGGATGAAGCCGCTGTGAAGCTGAGGAGGAGGAGACGCTGGGGCAGTCACGGTGAAGCTATGGAGGAGGAGACACCTGGTGAAGCCGCCATGAAGCTGAGGAGAAGACGCCGGGGAAGCAGCTGTGAAGCTGAGGGGGAGGAGATGCCAGGGAAGCCGCAGTGAAGCTGAGGAGGAGGAGACACAGGTGACGCCGCCGTGAAGCTGAGGAGGGGGAGACATCAGGTGAAGCCGGAGTGAAGCTGAGGAGGGGGAGACATCGGGTGAAGCCGGCGTGAAGCTGAGAAGGAGGAGACGTCGGATGAAGCAGCTGTGGAGCTGAGGAGGAGGAGACGTCGGATGAAGCAGCTGTGGAGCTGAGGAGGAGGAGACGTCGGGTGAAGCCATTGTGAAGCTGAAGAGGAGAAGACGTCGGGTGAAGCCATCGTGAAGCTGAGGAGGAGGAGATGCTGGGGAAGCCGCCATGAAGCTGAGAAGGAGGAGATGCCAGGGAAACCGCAGTGAAATTGAGGAGGAGGAGACACAGGTGACGCCGCCGTGAAGCTGAGAAGGAGGAGACATCAGGTGAAGCCGGAGTGAAGCTGAGGAGGGGGAGACATCGGGTGAAGCCGGCGTGAAGCTGAGAAGGAGGAGACGTCGGATGAAGCAGCTGTGGAGCTGAGGAGGAGATGTCAGGTGAAGCCATCGTGAAGCTGAGGAGGAGGAGATGCTGGGGAAGCCACAGTAACGATGAGTAGGAGGAGATGCCAGGGAAGCCGCTGTGAAGCTGAGGAGAAGGAGATGCTGGGGAAGCCGCCATGAAGCTGAGGAGGAGGAAACGCTGGGGAAGCCCTGGTGAAGCTGAGGAGGAGGAGATGCCAGGGAAGCCGCAGTGAAGCTGAGGAGGAGGAGACACAGGTGACGCTGCCGTGAAGCTGAGGAGGGGGAGACATCAGGTGAAGCAGGAGTGAAGCTGAGAAGGAGGAGATGTCGGATGAAGCAGCTGTGGAGCTGAGGAGGAGGAGACGTCGGGTGAAGCCATCGTGAAGCAGAGGAGGAGGAGAGGCTGGGGAAGCCGCTGTGAAGCTAAGGAGGAGGAGATGCCAGGGAAGGCGCTGTGAAGCTGAGGAGGAGACGCTGGGTAAGCCGCCATGAAGCTGAGGAGGAGGAAACGCTGGGGAAGCCTTGGTGAAGCTGAGGAGGAGGAGATGCTGGGGAAGCCGCTGTGAAGCTGAGAAGGAGGAGATGCTGGGGAAGCCACCATGAAGCTGAGGAGGAGACGCTGGGGAAGCCTTGGTGAAGCTGAGGAGGAGGAGACGCATGTGAAGCCGCCGCCCGGAGGAAGCTCTGCCCGTGACCTAGATGAGGTAAGTGCGGGTCACGTGGTCACCCTAGGGGCACGTGACCCGACAGCGCCTAATACCCCTGAAGCTGATAGATCACAGATCAGTGAAGGGGTTTCATTCTTCCTGAGCTGGTAATTATGTGAAGCAAATATTCTGCAAGCAAGGTGAGCGCAGCGTGGATCCTCCGGCACAGTCCGGCTGTACTCGTCGTATTGTATTTATACTCACGTATCCTTCATTTATAATAATGATAGTCAGGGAAATGTCCTGTGGAGAGATCCTCCAAGTCCCCCGCCTATCATATCATCACAGCCTGCTACACTTAGAGGAAGTATAACGGGGACAAAGCTTCCGCCGGGCAGTATACACACCACACTCATCTCATCCGCTTTAAATATTTATCAGTTCGAGGCGCTCGCTGATCAATGTTCCTTCCTCTGTGGTCCTGTTGTTGGGGGTCAGAACAATACAACGCTGGCGGCACTTTTCTTTACATTTTTTATAATTTGTTCATAAAGGAGCGGGAATTGTGCAGTTTTATAGGATTTTTTTAACCACTTAGGGCCAGATCCACAAAAGGGATACGACGGCGTTTCTCCTGATACTCCGTCGTATCTCTGTTTCTATCTATGCGCCTGATTCATAGAACCAGTTACGCATAGATATCCCTAAGATCCGACAGGTGTAATTGTTTTACACTGTCGGATCTTAGGATGCAGTACCGCGGCCGCCGCTGGGGGGAGTTTGCGTCGTAAACCAGCGTCGGGTATGCAAATTAGGAGTTACGGCCGATCCACAACGGTTTTTCGCGTTCTCGCTACGTCGCCGCTAGTCTAGTTTCCCGTCGCAAATTTACACTTTATTTTTTGTGCCCTAACTTTAGTCAGCAAGTCTATTGCTGTCTAAAGTATGGCCGTCGTTCCCGCGTCAAAATTTTAAAATCAACGTCGTTTGCGTAAGCCGTCCGGGAATACGGAATTACGCTATGCGCGTCGCCATCTGAAAAAATGACGTCACGGCGCGCAAAGCACGGCGGGAGTTCAGAAACGGAGCATGCGCAGTACGTCCGGCGCGGGAGCGCGCCTAATTTAAATGGGACTCGCCCCATTTGAATTGGCCCGCCTTGCACCAGACGGATTTAAGTCACACCGCTGCAAATTTCCAGGTAAGTGCTTTGTGGATCGGGCACTAACTTGTGTAATTTGCGTCGGTGTAACTTAAATCACAAAAGTTACGTTGCGCCCGCTCGTTGTGTCCTTAAGGACCGAGCCTCTTTTTCAGATTTGTGCTAGAAAACCCCCAAAAATTATACATATTTTGTTCCTAACACCCTAGAGAATAAAATAGCAGTCGTTGCAATACTTTGTCACACCGAAATGGAGGGGGAGGTGTCGGGTGAAGCCGTTGTGAAGCTGAGAAGGAGGAGATGTTGGGTGAAGCTGCAGTAAAGCTGAACAGGAGATACCGGGGAAGCCATGGTGAAGCTGAGGAGGAGAAGATGCCGGGGAAGCCGCCATGAAGCTAAAGAGGAGGAGCAGTCGGTTAAAGCCGCCATGAAGCTGAGGAGGGGGAGCAATCGGGTGAAGCCGCCATGAAGCTGAGGAGGAGGAGACGTCGGGTGAAACCACCATGAAGCTGAGGAGGGGGAGATGACGGGTGAAGCCGCAGCGAAGCTGAGGAGGAGACGCCGAGTGAAGCCGCCATGAAGCTGAGGAGAAGGAGACGTCAGGTGACGCCGTTGTGAAGCTGAGAAGGAGGAGATGTTGGGTGAAGCTGCAGTAAAGCTGAGGAGGAGGAGATACCGGGGAAGCCGCCGTGAAGCTGAGGAGGAGAAGATGTCGGGTGAAGCCGCAGTGAAGCTGAGGAGGAGGAGACACCAGGTGAAGCCGCCATAAAGCTGAGGAGGAGGAGACGTTGGGTGAAGCCGCCATGAAGCTGAGGAGGAGGAGACGTTGGGTGAAGCCGCCATGAAGCTGAGGAGGAGGAGACATCGGGTGAAGCCGCCATGAAGCTGAGGAGGAGAAGACGTTGGGTGAAGCCGCCATGGAGCTGAGGAGAAGGAGACGTCGGGTGAAGTCGCCATGAAGCTGAGGAGGAGGAGACGTCGGGTGAAGCAGCAGTGAAGCTGAGAAGGAGGAGACGTCGGATGAAGCAGCGGTAAAGCTGAGGAGGAGGAGACGTCGGGTGAATCAGCGGTAAAGCTGAGGAGGAGGAGGAGACGTCGGATGAAGCAGCGGTAAAGCTGAGGAGGAGGAGAGGTCGGATGAAGCAGCGGTAAAGCTGAGGAGGAGGAGACGTCGGGTGAAGCAGCGGTAATGCTGAGGAGGAGGAGACGTCGGGTGAAGCAGCGGTAAAGCTGAGGAGGAGACGTCGGGTGAAACCGCTGTAAAGCTGAGGAGGCGGAGACGTCGGGTGAAGCCACGGTGAAGCTGAGGAGGAGGAGACGTCGAGTGAAGCCGCCATGAAGCTGAGGAGGGGAAGAGGTCGGGTGAAGCCGCAGTGAAGCTGAGGAGGAGGAGACGTCGGGTGAAGCCGGCATGAAGCTGAGGAGGAGGAGACGTCAGGTGAAGCCGCCATGAAGCTGAGGAGGAGGAGACATCGGGTGAAGCCGCCATGAAGCTGAGGAGGAGGAGACATCGGGTGAAGCCGCCATGAAGCTGAGGAGGAGAAGACGTTGGGTGAAGCCGCCATGAAGCTGAGGAGGGGAAGATGTCGGGTGAAGCCGCAGTGAAGCTGAGGAGGAGGAGACACCAGGTGAAGCCGCCATGAAGCTGAGGAGGAGGAGACGTCGGGTGAAGCCGGCATGAAGCTGAGGAGGAGGAGACGTCAGGTGAAGCCGCCATGAAGCTGAGGAGGAGGAGACATCGGGTGAAGCCGCCATGAAGCTGAGGAGGAGAAGACGTTGGGTGAAGTCGCCATGGAGCTGAGGAGAAGGAGACGTCGGGTGAAGTCGCCATGAAGCTGAGGAGGAGGAGACGTCGGGTGAAGCAGCGGTAAAGCTGAGGAGGAGGAGACGTCGGGTGAAGCAGCAGTGAAGCTGAGAAGGAGGAGACGTCGGATGAAGCAGCGGTAAAGCTGAGGAGGAGGAGACGTCGGGTGAATCAGCGGTAAAGCTGAGGAGGAGGAGGAGACGTCGGATGAAGCAGCGGTAAAGCTGAGGAGGAGGAGAGGTCGGATGAAGCAGCGGTAAAGCTGAGGAGGAGGAGACGTCGGGTGAAGCAGCGGTAATGCTGAGGAGGAGGAGACGTCGGGTGAAGCAGCGGTAAAGCTGAGGAGGAGACGTCGGGTGAAACCGCTGTAAAGCTGAGGAGGCGGAGACGTCGGGTGAAGCCACGGTGAAGCTGAGGAGGAGGAGACGTCGAGTGAAGCCGCCATGAAGCTGTGGAGGGGAAGATGTCGGGTGAAGCCGCAGTGAAGCTGAGGAGGAGGAGACACCAGGTGAAGCCGCCATGAAGCTGAGGAGGAGGAGACGTCGGGTGAAGCCGCCATAAAGCTGAGGAGGTGGAGATGTTGGGTGAAGCCGCAGTGAAGCTGAGGAGGAGGAGACGCCAGGTGAAGCCGCAGTGAAGCTGAGGAGGAGGAGACATCGGGTGAAGCCGCCATGAAGCTGAGGAGGAGGAGACGTTGGGTAAAGCCGCCATGAAGCTGAGGAGGAGGAGACGTCTGGTAAAGCCGCCATGAAGCTTGGGAGGAGCAGACGTCGGGTGAAGCAGCGGTAAAGCTGAGGAGGAGGAGACGTCAGGTGAAGCAGCGGTAAAGCTGAGGAGGAGGAGACGTCGGGTGAAGCAGCGGTAAAGCTGAGGAGGAGGAGACGTCGGGTGAAACCGTTGTGAAACTGAGAAGGAGAAGATGTTGGGTGAAGCCGCTGTGAAGCTGAGGAGGAGGAGATGCCGGGGAACCCGCAGTGAAGCTGAGAAGGAGGAGACGTTGGGTGAAGCTGCAGTAAAGCTGAGGAGATGCCGGGGAAGCCGCCGTGAAGCTGAGAAGGAGGAGATGTTGGGGGAATCCACTGTGAAGCTGAGGAGAAGGAGATGCCGGGGAAGCCGCCATGAAGCTGAGAAGGAGGAGATGTTGGGTGAAGCTGCAGTAAAGCTGAGGAGATGCCGGGGAAGCCGCCGTGAAGCTGAGAAGGAGGAGATGTTGGGGAATCCACCGTGAAGCTGAGGAGAAGGAGATGCCAGGTGAAGCCGCCATGAAGCTGAGGAGAAGACGCCGGGGAAGTCGCAGTAAAGCTGAGGAGGAGGAGACGCCGGGTGTAGCCGAGGAGAAGGAGACGTCGCCCAGAGGAAGCGCTGCCTGCGACCTAGATGGGGTGAGTGCGGGGCTGGGGGGCGATAAAAGTGATCTTGCAGCAAATCCGCCGCAGAGACCACTTTATTCTTGTAGCAGACCGTCTGCTGAAGAAGAGGGTACCGGGTTATAGTAGCTAGCTGCTGCCATATCAACGGTATTCCTCTTCAAAGTGCCGACGTATTCCTGCGGCGGGCGGTCCGTAAGTGGTTAACATCAGAGTGCACTTCCATCTATGTACCCTAAGTACTGCAAATGCAGAAAAAAATAAAAATCTTTATTTAATGTTGCTATAAAAAGACTGTAAACAACAACTACACAGGAGAGAAGTATCTCCATAAATGACACATCTCTGAAATTCCTCAAATTATGTTGCATTAGCGCAGCCGTTCCTATCGGGGGGGGGTTCTCAGAAACACTGCAGGAGAGACTTATGACATCGCCGGTGGTCATTTTTTTGGGGGGGTGGCAAACAGTATGAACCCCCCCCCCCCCCCGTCAGTCGGTCGGCGAGTCTGGTGCACCTACCCCACCTATGCATCGCTTTACCGGTGGCTTCCCTTGCTCGCTGGCGGCGACAGCGTTCCCTTCCTCTGCTCTCCACGGCGGCTTCCGTTTCCTCCCTCCTCCTCGGCCGCCAAATGGAAGTCTTCTCTTTTCGGTCAATCGGAAATCGGGTCTCAGACCTGCTTCTGATTGGCCGGATTGAGGATCAGTGTTACAACAGTGAATGTTCATTCGCTGTCGTAACATCTGGGTGGACTCCGAGCGCAATGCTCTGCGCCCCGAGCACACCCTATATTGAATCTATCCATTATTCATATGTGGGGGGGCGGCGCCCAGTCACCTCTAATGGATGGGCCACCACTGTCTTTGCCTCAACCTTCTCAAGAATCTCAGCCCCTCTGACACAAAAGTCTACAAGATACATCACAGGAATTCACTGAAAGTAACACTTTGTACCCAATAGACAGTGGCGGCCTATCCATACGGGGCGCAGGGGAGCGACCCCCTTAATCCATGTGTCTGGCCCCTAATTTACATACAGGCGGATGCATGGATTCCAATGTTTTTTTTTCTTAAGCACATGATTAGCTCCTGAGGCTCTAATTGGCTTAAAAAAGGGTAGGCTCGGGGCGCAAAGCACTGCGCCCCGAGCCCACTCGGTTGAGTGACATTAGCGAATTACTTTTTGCTATTGTCTTCCTGATTCTCCTCTTGACTAATCAGGAAGCTGATCCTGAGACCCGATTGTCCAGGTAGTCTCAGGACCCACTTTCTGTTTGGCCGGGAGGAGAAGCCCCGACTCCTCCCTCATCAAGCTCTTCTCGGCTAGGCTCAGATCCCATCTGCCTCCTTACGGTAAGGCCATTGATCGCGGTCACCCATCCCTCTCCCATGTTGGAGGTAGTGGTGGCGGTGGCAGTGCGAGTGAGGGGGGAAGTTTGTTTGCCACCCCCTCCCCCAAAATATTGAGCACCAGCACCATCAGAGGTCTAATAGATCCTGGGTGTCTTCATAAAAGAGTAGCTGTCACCTGTCCAAAAGCTAGAAAAACTTTGAGATGGTGCGTGACTTTATTCTATTGATCCTCCGGAGGAAAAATTTTAATGATTACAGTTTTATATTCCACTATTTCCTTCTTTTATTAAAGCGAACAAAACCAAACTGACCTCAACAATCGGCAGCCTACACAGAACATCTACATCATAATATGCGCAACTAAATGTGCCGCTCTGAAATCTAATTTCACGCCGCCAGACAGATACACTGAATGTAGAGCGATGGTGTTATCATATTATACCGAGAGGCTCCGATAATAAACCGTGTCACAAAATAATTTCCAAAGGTTGCCTGTGTGACTCTATTACAATATTCAGTCCGCAGGAAATAGTGAAAAGTATTTTCCCGATAAGGAAACAAGCCCCCCATGTGTTTATGTGACCCTCCCCCCCCCCCCACACCAATTTTTTTACTGGCACTTCAAAAAAGCACCTAAAATGTCTGTTTTCCGTGCTAAACTGTGCAACTTTCGTATTTAACCACTTAAGGACCGCCTCCTGCCCATGTACGTTGGCAGAATGGCACGGCTGGGCACATGTATGTACAGGTATGTCCTGTGCTAGTACCCAGCCGTCGGTTGCGGGCGTGCTCCCGTGACCCGGTCTGAAGCTCCGTGACCGGGACCACGGGACCAGCGGACCCGATCGCCGCTGGAGACCCGCGATCGGTCCCGGAGCTGAAGAACGGGGAGAGGTGAGTGTAAACACAGCTTCCCCGTTCTTCACTGTGGCAGCTGCATCGATCGTGTGTTCCCTTTTATAGGGGGACACAATCGATGACATCACACCTACAGCCACACCCCCCTACAGTTAGAAACACACATGAGGTCACACATAACCCCTTCAGCGCCCCCCTTGTGGTTAACTCCCAAACTGCAATTGTCATTTTCACAGTAAACAATGCATTTTTTGCTGTGAAAATGCCAATGGTCCCAAAAATGTGTCAAAATTGTCCGAAGTGTCCGCCATAATGTCGCAGTCACGAAAAAAATCGCTGATCGCCGCCATTAGTAGTAAAAAAAATAATAAAAATGCAATAAAACTATCCCCTATTTTGTAAACGCTATAAATTTTGCGCAAACCAACCGATAAACGCTTATTGCAATTTTTTTTACCAAAAATAGGTAGAAGAATACGTATCGTCCTAAACTGAGGAAAAAAATAGTTTTTTATGTATTTTTTTCTGGGATATTTATTATAGCAACAAGTAAAAAATATTGCATTTTTTTCAAAATGGTCGCTCTATTTTTGTTTATAGCGCAAAAAATAAAAACCGCAGAGGTGATCAAATTCCACCAAAAGAAAGCTCTATTTGTGGGAAAAAAACGGACGCCAATTTTGTTTGGGAGCCACTTCGCACGACCGCGCAATTGTCAGTTAAAGCGACGCAGTGCCGAATCGTAAAAAGGGGCAAGGTCCTTTAGCTACATTTTGGTCCGGGTCTTAAGTGGTTAAGAGCCCTTTCACACTGCTGTCGCCCATACCCTCGGCGGTAAAATAGCGGTGAAACGCCGTCATTTTACAGTCGGGTTTGCGGCGCATTTTGGTCGCTAGCGGCGGCGCTTTTAACCCCCGATAGAGGCAGAGAAATGGTTAATACCGCCCGCAATGCGCACTGCGGCGCTGCCCCATTGATTTCAATGGGCAGGAGCGCATTGGAGAGGTGAGTTCACCACTCCTAATGCACGCCAAAGGAGCTGCTGGCAGGACTTTTTCTGACGTACTGCCATCGCACCGCTCCAATGTGAAAGCCCCCGGGCATTCACACAGGGCAGCCTTTTGAGGGCGAACTGCAGGCGCTATTTTTAACGCTATAGCGTCTACAAAACGCCCTCAGTGTGAAAGGGGCCGTACTCCTGAGGAATATATTTAATAGACCTGTGCACACTGAAATATTTTGTTTCGTAATTTTGTTTTCGTCCGAAAAATACATTTATTTAGTTACTCCCGAAATTCGTTTTTATTTATTTTGTTTTTCGTTAAAAAAATGCATTTGTCCGAAAATCCAAATTAAGGTCGAATCTGTCAGTGAAGGCTTATGGTGTCTGTCGAATGTTCTAAGAAGAAGAAGAAGAAAAAAAAAAGAAAAGAAGATTCGATAGAATCTTAAAAAAAAAAAAAAATTGACTTCATGTCTCTCTATATCGAATCTTCATGTCTCTCTATGTCGAATCTTCATGTCTCTCTATGTCGAATCTTCATGTCTCTCTATATCGAATCTTCATGTCTCTCTATGTCGAATCTTCATGTCTCTCTATGTCGAATCTTCATGTCTCTCTATATCGAATCTTCATGTCTCTCTATGTCGAATCTTCATGTCTCTCTATGTTGAATCTTCATGTCTCTCTATGTCGAATCTTCATGTCTCTCTATATCGAATCTTCATGTCTCTCTATGTCGAATCTTCATGTCTCTCTATGTCGAATCTTCATGTCTCTCTATATCGAATCTTCATGTCTCTCTATGTCGAATCTTCATGTCTCTCTATGTCGAATCTTCATGTCTCTCTATGTTGAATCTTCATGTCTCTCTATATCGAATCTTCATGTCTCTCTATGTCGAATCTTCATGTCTCTCTATATCGAATCTTCATGTCTCTCTATGTCGAATCTTCATGTCTCTCTATGTCGAATCTTCATGTCTCTCTATATCGAATCTTCATGTCTCTCTATGTCGAATCTTCATGTCTCTCTATGTCAAATCTTTTCTCTCTATGTCGAATCTTCATGTCTCTCTATGTTGAATCTTCATGTCTCTCTATGTCGAATCTTCATGTCTCTCTACGTCGAATCTTCATGTCTCTCTATGTTGAATCTTTTCTCTCTATGTTGACTCTTTATGTCTCTCTATGTCGAATCTTCATGTCTCTCTATGTCGAATCTTCATGTCTCTCTATGTCGAATCTTCATGTCTCTCTATGTCGAATCTTCATGTCTCTCTACGTCGAATCTTCATGTCTCTCTATGTTGAATCTTTTCTCTCTATGTTGACTCTTTATGTCTCTCTATGTCGAATCTTCATGTCTCTCTATGTCGAATCTTTTCTCTCTATGTCAAATCTTCATGTCTCTCTATGTCGAATCTTCATGTCTCTCTATGTCGAATCTTCATGTCTCTCTATGTCGAATCTACATGTCTCTCTATGTCAAATCTTCATGTCTCTCTATGTCAAATCTTCATGTCTCTCTATGTCGAATCTTCATGTCTCTCTATGTCGAATCTTTTTTCTCTATGTCAAATCTTCATGTCTCTCTATGTCAAATCTTCATGTCTCTCTATGTCGAATCTTTTCTCTCTATGTCGAATCTTTTCTCTCTATGTTAAATCTTCATGTCTCTCTATGTCAAATCTTCATGTCTGTCTATGTTGAATCTTCATGTCTCGCTATGTCAAATCTTTTCTCTCTATGTCGAATCTTCATGCCTCTCTATGTCGAATCTTTTCTCTCTATGTCGAATCTTCATGTCTCTATAATGTTGACTCTTTTCTCTCTATGTCAAATATTTTCTCTTTATGTCGAATCTTTTCTCTTTATGTCGAATCTTTTCTCTTTATGTAGAATAATATTGGACTAATGGAGTTAAGGTTAGGCACAATTAAGGTTGAATCTGTCATTGAAGGCTTATGGTGTCTGTCGAATGTTCTAAGAAGAAAAAAAAAAAGAAAGAAAAGAAAATTCAACAAAATCTTAAAAAAAAAAAAAATTTTACTCTTCATGTCTCTCTATGTCGAATTTTTCATGTCTCTGTAATGTCAATTTTTTTCTCTCTATAATGTCGAATCTTTTCTCTCTATGTCGAATCTTTTCTCTCTATGTCGAATCTTTTCTCTCTATGTTGAATCCTTTCTCTCTATAATGTCGAATCTTTTCTATCTATAATGTCGAATCTTTTCTCTCTATAATGTCGAATCTTTTCTATCTATAATGTCGAATCTTTTCTATCTATAATGTCGAATCTTTTCTCTCTATGTCTAATCTTTTCTCTCATGTCGAATCTTTTCTCTTTATGTAGATTAATATTGGACTAATAGGGCCAGATCCACAAAGAAGTTACGTTGGTGTATCTATTGATACGCCGCGTAACTTCTAGTTTGCTCCGGCGAATCTTTGTTTTGTATCCACAAAACAAGATACGCCTGAATGGGGGCTAGATCCGACTGACGTACGTCTTACAGTAGTACGCCGTCGGATCTTAGGTGCATATTTCCGCTGGCCGCTAGGTGGCGCTTCCGTTGATTTCCGCGTAGAGCATGCAAATTAGCTAGATACGCCGATTCTCAGAAAGTACGTCCGGCCGGCGCATTTTTTTACGTTGTTTACGTAAGGCTTTTTTCCGGCGTAACGTTACCCCTGGGTCTATGAGGCGTACGCAATGTTAAGTATGGACGTTGGGACAGCGCCAAATTTTCCGTCATTTACGTCATTTGCGTAAAACGTTCGCGAATAGGGCTTTGCGTAAATGACGTTCACGTCGAAAGCATTGACTATTTGCAACGTGATTTCGAGCATGCGCACTGGGATACCCCCACGGACGGCGCATGCGCCGTTCAAAAAAAACATCATTTACGTGGGGTCAAGTTGAATTAACATAAAACACGCCCACATCTTTGTCATTTGAATTCCGCGCCCTTACGCCGACACATTTACGTTACGCCGCCGTAACTTTAGACGCAAGTGCTTTGTGAATACAGCACTTGCCTCTCAAAGTGACGGCGGCGTAGCGTAACTACGGTACGCTACGCCTGCTTAAAATTATGCCGAACTACGTGGATCTGGCCCATAGAGTTAAGGTTAGGCACATTCGACCGCAACGAAAACGAAAATAAAGCATTTGTTTATGTCGGATCTTTCAGTTTTTCGTTTGTTAAAACGATAACGAAAATACCTGAAATTCGGACGAAAACGAATGCACATGTCTAATATTTAAATGAAATCTTCTGTGCCCAGAGTTCCACTTTAAATACATAAGGAGTAGAGTGTCTATTCCCTGAAATGTAATTCAGTGTACAGTTTTCAGCACTACACATTCCCCTCCCCCCAGACCCATCAATAATATGGTGACCGGTGTCATTCGATGAGCCCACGCTATAGAATAATCTTTATTCATGGCTGCCCCCGGTTCAATCATCGATCGGGTCCTTCACAATCACAAAGCACACTCCTGGCACTCCAACGGATGTGTCCTCCAGCTCCGTCTCCGGCCAATCCTTGGTGACTTCTTATGAGTTCCCGAACGTTTGCAGGGGCCTTTTTTTTTCTTCTCCCCGCTCGCCGTTTTCTGATTCTCCGCACTGCCATTTCCAGTATGTGAGCGGAAACCTTTCTCTATGAACCAAGTCAAGTCACTTCACGGCTCTTCTAATAATTGCTTTGGCCTTCTTTGTCCGCCTTTCCATGAGATTGAACGCATTCCCCCCCATTGAATGCGGAGCTCGTTCTCAGCGCCTTCCATCGCATTCATTCCTTAGAAACACGGAACGTGACTAATCCGGTTTATTCTTCTCACGGGGTGTATAATACACACCACACGTTCCGTAATTTGCTGTTCTATTGTGTGCCGATTCTTTACATAAGCTTCCAGAAGCCGAGTGCGCTCGTGTTCGCCTGGCACCGACACCCACTAGAAGCCGCCATTTTCAGCTGGTTGCTCATTCTCACTTTAAACAAGTGGCATGTCGGGGGGGCCACGTGAATGACTTCCATGCTGGAGCGCCCCAAGGAAAAAAATATTTTAAGTCACTTACATCCTTTGTTTGGTTAACAGTAGAAAAAGAAACATTTTGGCTTCATTTCCACTGGCGTTTTTAGGCCCCATTCACACCTAGGCGTTTTTACGCCTGAAGCGCACTGCTCACAAACGCCAGAGGGGAGAATTAACATTATTCCCTATGGTGACTGTTCACACCTGAACGCCTGAACGCCCAAACGCCTGTCGCGCGAAGCTCAAACAAGTCCCGGACCTTTTTTTGTCGCGCGAATCGCGCGACAGCGGCGTTTGAGCGGTTTTTTTCCCCATAGAAAGTAATGGGAAACGCGCGTATTGAGCGTATCGCGCGACAACGGGCGTTTGCTATGGGCGTTTCGTCGCTTTAATCAATAGAACTTGTCACCCATGCAGAAGATTTAAAAAAATCTACCAACATAGCAACAAGGGATGAAAAGATGATCATTTTTCCTATTGGCTAAAATAAGAAACGCCGAAGTACAAAAACGTCGCACGACGCTGTATGCAAACGCGCAAATAAGCATGAATACGCGCGAAAAAAAACGCCCGAAAAAACGACCGAATGCCCTACGCTCAGGTGTGAATGCAGCCTGCTGGGCTCTGAGGAAGAGGTCTCTGTTACCTCGAAACGCGTCAGCCAAGCAGCAACGCTCCTCGCCAACCCCCCCCCCTACATTCTGGAGTGTGGTTTGAGGGGTATTTCAATTATCGTTTGACAAGCCTTTTATCATTCTTTGTTTGTGAGTAGTTTTCATTATTTTAAATTTTCATTAAAATTTGCCAAACGGTAGTACACGAGGCTGGTGCGCCTTTCTTTCTCCTTTTGTGAATGCAGCCTTACAGCTTAAAAACGCCTGTCCATGTTTATTTTGTAAAAAAAAATAAAAAAATTTTGTGAGCTGCAGCTTTAAAAATGCCGCGGTCGCGTTTTTGAGCGTTTTCGCGCGTTTTTGAGCGTTTTTAAGCGTTTTTGACGTCTGGCATTTTTACAGCTCTACTCTGGAGCTTCAGAACGCCCTGGTCCTGCGTTTTTTTACAGCTCAAAAACGCCTATGCCATTTGCAGCTCAAAAACACCTATGTGGGCATGATGCCATAGAATAACATGGACAGGCGTTTTTAAGCTGTAAAAAACGCTCAGAAAAGTGGCTGTAAAAACGCCAGTGGAAATGAAGCCTAAAACCGTCTTCTCAGCATGCTTTGCAAATGCCGGTGACTTGTCGGTATGGTTCCTCTATCGAGATGGTTCCTGCAAGGACTGCGCAGGCGCAATCCTTTCTGACGGAAATCTCCGAACCTTGGCCGTCATCCAGGCTCATTCCTTAACATCCCAGTGGATTGGAGGATGTTAAAAAAAGAGCCAGGAGGCCGAGCGAGCTTAGCGAGCCATCCGAGCTAAGCGAGGACGTGAGGCCGACTGGTCACTTACCTCAAATTCCACGTCACCCTGGAGGTTCGGTGATTTCCGTCGGCAAGGATTGCGCCTGGAACCATCTCGGTAGCCGGAACCATATCGTCAGATCACCAGTGAACAGGCGTAGTCAGGGCTCGACGAAGTCCGGGCGCCAGGTCGCAATTGCGACTAGAATTAAGCCCCTTTCACACTGGGGCGTTTTTCGGGCATTTTTCAGACGAAGCCTCATCTGCAATCCCAATGTGAAAGCCCGAGTGCTTTCAGAGCCCTTTCACACTGCCAGAGCCCGAAAAAAGCTGGTAAAGCACCGCTAAGACCCTAACGTTTTAGGGCGTTTTTGCAGTGCCTCAGTGTCAAAGGGCAAGGCGTTTTTACAGCGCTTTCAATTCATTTCAATGGAGAGGGACGTTTTTGGAGCGGTTTTTTTTTCAGCGCCCAAAAACTGCTCCAAAAATGCTGAAAGGGTCCATTGAGATGCATGGAGAGCGTTTTATTTTTAACGCTAAAACGCTGTAAAAACGCTTCAGTGTGAAAGGGGGCTTAGCGACCTGGCACCTGGGGAAGGAAGCATAGGCCTGCAGAAGGCACGCAAAGCCGCGGCCTCAATTATATATATATAGAAAATTAGTATATCATTTATATATTATAGTATATATAGTACATATCATTTTTTACATTTTGTTAATATTACCTATTTAATAGTTATTTTTATAATTATAATTTTTACAAATTTTCACAATGATTTTATTTTTTATCATCTATTCCAGTTTTTTCATTCTTTTTTTTTTTTTTTGATTATTATTATTATTTATACATTTTTTTTTTCAATTTTTTTTTTCAACAATTATTAGGTAACAATCAGTTTTCTATATATATATTTAATATAATTTTTTATTATAATATATTTATGAATTATTATACTTTTTTAATTACAGTAATGTGTATTTTTTTTATCTTGTAATCCAGTGGTCTCCAAACTGCGGCCCCATGCTTGCCTTTATTCGGCCCTTGGAGCAGTATCCCTCCCACTGATACAAGACACTGGGCCAGATCCACAGCCAGCCAGCGCAACGTAACTTTTTCCATTTAAGTTACATTGCCGCAAAGTTGCCAAGTTAGGTGCCGATCCACAAAGCACTTACCTGGAAATTTGCGGCGGTGTAACTTAAATCCGTCCGGCGCAAGGCGGGCCAATTCAAATGGGCGAGTCCCATTTAAATTAGGCGCGCTCCCGCGCCGGACGTACTGCGCATGCTCCGTCGGGTAACTTACCCGACGTGCATTGCGCTAACAGACGTCGCTCCGACGTCATTTGCTTAGACGGTAACGTAAACGGCGTCCAGCGGCATTCACGGATGTCTTACGCAAACGACGTAGAGTTTGAATTTTCGACGCGGGAACGACGGCCATACTTAATAGGGCTTAGTCAAATAGGACTCAGCCCTATTTTTACACGGCGTAACTCGACGTAAACGACGTAGAATTAGCACAACGGGCCCGTCGGAAAGGTTCGTGGATCGCCGTAAGTGTTCATTTGCATATTCTAGGCTGGCCGCAATGGCCTCGCCACCTAGCGGCCGGCCTAGAATTGCATCCTTAAGATCCGACAGTGTAATTCAATTACACATGTCGGATCTTCTGCCTAACTATGGTAAACTGATTCTGTGGATCAGTTCCATAGATAGAAACAGGGATACGACGGCGTAACAGTAGATGAATGAATGAAAAACCTATAAAGCGCGGCGCATGCGAACTGAATCGCTTCTGGGCGCTAGTTGTTCGTGTCTCATGACATCAGAAGAGCAGAGTTTTGATCTGTCCTCTGAAAGTCAGGTGGTTTTCCTCCAACCGAATGCTGGTTGGTAAAGCGTTCCATAGTCTAGGACCCTGAAAAGCAAACCTTCTTTCTCCTTTGGACTTGTATTTGGTTTTTGGTACCCTGACCAGATTTTGGTCGGTGGATCGCAGAACGCGATTCGAATTGTGAGGTTCTATCTTGTCGCAAAGATATTGCGGAGCCTTCCCATGGATGCACTTATGTGTCAGGCAGAGTGCTTTAAATGCAATTCTGTCTTTTACTGGCAGCCAGTGAAGGGTTCTCAGTGAAGGTGAGATTGATTCCCATTTTTTTTTTCCCAGTCACCAGTCTGGCGGCCGTATTCTGAACGACTTGCAGACGGGAGATTTGGTACTTTGGGAGTCCGAGGTACAGGGCGTTCGCATAGTCCAGTCTGGAATTCACGATTGTTCCCACCACGACTGCTACGTCTTCTTTGGGGATAAATGGAATAAGTCTGCGTAGTAGGCGCAACAGATGGTGCGCTCCGTAGTAGGCGCAACAGATGGTGCGCTCCGCTGACTACGCCGGCGTATCTCTTTTGTGGATTACCCCCACTATTCTGACATCTGACACCAACAGTGGAGCACCATTTCTCCCACTGACACCACTAATGGGGCACTATTCTTCCCCATGATACCAACGATAGGGCAATATTTCTCCCCCTAATACCATATGTTTAATTGGCCCTTTGTTTAGAATATTTGGAGACCCCTGATCTAATCAATCAGTAATTATTTTTTTTTTTTTTTTTAATTTCCAACAATTATTAGTTAATAACCAATTTTCTATATATATATTGAATATAATTTTTTATTAATATGTGTGTATATTTTTCATATATTTACATGCCTTTTGTTAATATTAACCAATAGTAATTTTTATAATTATAATTTTTACAAATTTTCATTTTTTTTTATCTTCTGTTCCAGTTTTTTTATTAATTTTTTTATAATTTAATTAATTAGCATTTTTAAATATTCTAATCAATCAGTGGCTGTATTGATTTATAGCTGGATTCACGTAGGGCGGCGTATGTTTGAGCCGGCGTAGCGTATCGTATTTACGCTACGCCGCCTTAAGTCAGAGAGGCAAGTGCTGTATTCACAAAGCACTTGCGTCCTAAGTTACGGCAGTGTAGCGTGAATGTGCCGGCCTAAGCGCGCCTAATTCATATGAGGAACAGGGGGCGTGTTTTATGTTAATGATTCGTGACCCGACGTGATTGACATTTTTAACGAACGGCGCATGCGCCGTCCGTGGACATATCCCAGTGTGCATTGCTCCAAAGTACGCCGCAAGGACGTAGTGGTTTCGACGTGAACGTAAATTACGTCCAGCCCCATTCACGGACGACTTATGCAAACAACGTAAAATTTTCAAAATTCGACGCGGGAACAAAGTCCATACTTAACATTGGCTAGGCCAGCTTTTTGGTGGAATAACTTTACACCTGAAAACGGCTTACGTAAACGGTGTATCTTTATTGCGACGGGCAAGCGTACGTTCGTGAATAGGCGTAGCCGGCGGAACTAGACAGCTAAGATACAACGGCGCAGGCTACATTTAAGTGTATCTCATTTTGAGAATACACTTAAAGATACGACGGCTTAGATTCAGAGTTACTATGGCGCATCTACTGATACGCCGGCTTAACTCTTTCTGAATCTAGCTATTAATGTACAATAACTTTGAGATATGGTTGCTTGGTAAATTGAGTTGTAAGAGAGATAATCGCCGGCGACAGACATATCCAGCTGAAGCTACACATCTCTCGGGACTCCTCGGCTGATAAGGACACGCGCACGGCACGGTAAACTGAACATAATCTTACCATAACCCTGCTCAGTGATAAAAAAAATGGTATTTGGTGCCGCCCGAGGTATAAAAAATAAACGAAAGAGTGCCAAGGACACACAGGGCCAGATTCTCAAAAGAGATACGATGGCGTATCTCTAGATACGCCGTCGTATCTCTGAGTTACGCCGTCGTATCTATGCGCCTGATTCTTAGAATCAGTTATGCATAGATTTCCCTTAGTTCCGACAGGCGTAAGTCTCTTACGCCATCGGATCGTAACTGCATATTTACGCTGGCCGCTAGGGGCGTTATGCTGATTTACGCGTCGAAATATGTAAATCAGCAAGATACGCGAATTCACGAACGTACGCCCGGCCGACGCAGTACAGTTACGCCGTTTACGTTAGGCTTTTCCCGGCGTAAAGTTACCCCTGCTATATGGTGGCATAGGTGCGGCGTACCAATGTTAAGTATGGCCGTCGTTCCCGCAACGAAATTTGAAAATTTTGCGTCGTTTGCGTAACTCGTCCGTGAATGGGGCTGGACGTAATTTACGTTCACGTCAAAACCAATACGTCCTTGCGGCGTATTTGGAGCAATGCACACTGGGAAATTTCCACGGACGGCGCATGCGCCGTTCGTGAAAAACGTCAATCACGTCGGGTCACAGAACATTAACATAAAACACGCTTCCTGTCCCACATTTGAATTAGGCGGGCTTACGCCGTCCGATTTACAATACGCCGCCGCAACTTACGGAGCAAGTGCTTTGAGAATACTGCACTTGCCCATCTAAGTTGCGGAGGCGTAACTTAAATAGGATACGTTACGCCCGCACAAAGTTACGCGCTCCTACGAGAATCTGCCCCATTGTCTAGAGCAGTGATGGCGAGCCTTGGCACCCCAGATGTTTTGGAACTACATTTCCCATGATGCTCAACTACACTGAAGACTGCATGAGCATCATGGGAAATGTAGTTCCAAAACATCTGGGGTGTCAAGTTTTGCCATCACTGCTCTAAAGCAAGGGTCTCAAACTGGCGGGCCCCCCAGCTGTTGCAAAACTACAAGTCCCATCATGCCTCTGCCTGTGGGAGTCATACTTGTAACTGTGTGTCAGGGATCGGATGGGAGACTGATTTGATGAGGTCGGCCTCTCTTATATCTCCTGTCCTGGCTCCGCTGAAGGTGAAACAGAGGAAGCCGAAGGACAAGAGGGACACGAGTGCCTGGAGCAGGGGGGTCCCTAGGGAACAGCTTGGCAGGGTTCAGCGGCCTGGAACAGACTGTAATGAGCTTAGCAGGAACAGGTAACAGCCAGGCAGGTAACTGAGGGTTAACAGCAACCAGGAACGTAGACAGGAGCGAGGTCTCAGGGATAGCCAGGTTCGTCAGCAAGCGGGCAGTGAGGTGCCGAATCATAGACAGAGCCAAAGTCAGGAACGGAGCCGGGTCAGGGATGGACATAAGTACAGGAACAGGACACAGAGCCAAGGTCAAGAGCAAGCCGGGTCAAACACTAGGATCAGGATCAGTGCAAGGTTCAGGAACACAGCTGAAGATCAGTCAGCAAGGCATAAGAGCCCAGACTCCCTTTAAATAGGCTGTCTGGCGCCAAACTGAATTAGGCTCGTACGTGTGCACGTGTGCGCGCGTGCCCGTATCTGTGCGCATGCGTGCCCGCAATTGCGAGCTCTGGCACGCATGTGCGAGCCTGTGAGCCATTCTATGGCAAAGGCTATGCGCTTGCGCACGTCTATGTGCAAAGCGTCTTACAGGAGTTCCCTGACACTGTGAGGCCGCGTACACACGGTCGGTCCAAACCGATGAAAACGGCCTGAAGTCCAGTTTCATCGGTCCAAACCGACTGCGTGTAGAACTTGCTTTAAAATCTAACCGATGGACGGCTGACCATCGGTCAAAACCGATGGTTAGTACACAAAAGCATCGGTTCAAAACCCGCGCATGCTCAGAATCAAGTCAACGCATGCTTGGAAGCATTGAACTTCGTTTTTTTCAGCACGTCGTTGTGTTTCACGTCACCGCGTTCTGACCCGAACAGGTTTTGAACTGATGGTGTGTACGCACATCAGACCATCGGTCTGCTTCAGCGGTGAACCGATGAAAACGGTCCGTCGGACCCTTCTCATCGGATGGATCGACCGTGTGTACGCGGCCTCAGTCTTGCAATGCCTCAGGGGACTTGTAGTCTTGCAAACAGCTGCAGGTCCACCAGGTTAAGACCCTGTTCTAGAGGCTCCTGTAAAATGGCGCGGCCTCGTTCCTCACACACAGGCACATCTCGTGCTGCCAAGCAGCTGCAGGTACCTCAGGATGCTTCTAATGACTCTGACTGGGAATACAGCGCCGCCTCACAAAAAAACAAAACAAAAAAAAAAAAACAGATTTCCAACATTCAAATATTTTGAGACAAATTAAAAAAAAAGTTACAGAAAGCCGTAAGGCAGACCTGAAAATCTCACAAAAGAAATCCGTGAGTTCTGACCTAGAAATCGGAGTTAAATGACGACAGAAACAAATGTTCTGTCCCACGATAATAAATTAGAGACTCTTAAGGAAGAAAACTTTATTCTGCAAACACGAGGACTTTGAAAACAGAGCGCGTCGGTCAAATCTTCCAATACCTGAGGCTATTGTTGACCTTCATTCTACTACGGCCGCACTTTTCCAAGAACTATTACCGTCTATTCCGGTCGAACGATTGGAGATGGATAGGATTCACAGAGCTTTACCAGCACGCAAACCAGAAGGCCCCCCCCCCCCCCATGATATTATTGCAAAATTCCAATCATTGCAGTCTCACATGTGTCCATCATTGCAGCCTTGCCTGTGTCCATCATTGCAGCCTCACCTGTGCAGCCTCACCTGTGTCCATCATTGCAGCCTCCCCCGTGTCCATCATTGCAGCCTCACCCGTGTCCATCATTGCAGCCTCACTTGTGCAGAGGGGGCGGAAGAGAGCATGCTGTATCAGTTTACCGGGATATTCCATTAACACTCAATGCACAAGCCCTTTAAGTGGTTAAATAGCGGAACACAGGAATGGACTGACGTGGTTTTTTCTAACAACTCAGTGGAATTGTGGAATTCAGAACTGCAGATAGAAAGTTATATTTTTTTGGGGTGAAAAGAAAAATACTATGATCAGTCTCTTCTCAAAGGTTGCCGAGACGCACCGCACTATCCCCACTCCCACCGCTATTTGCCAATGGCGGCGAGCAACTCGCTGAATAATTCATTCAGGACGCAGAAGCGATCTCTTCTCTTTTTCTTTTTTAAAGTGGACCTGTTAGGCAATTTTTTTTTTGCCGTTTAGAGAAGTCGTTCTCTTTTGTTGCGCGCACTTAAGAAAGCTAAAAAAATGTGGTATTGCCCACTGAGCGGTAATAACTGCGCCCGTGGGAAACGCGATATCTTCTCCCGGTCTATTTTATTCCTCTCATTTTAGATGAGTGGAAATGATTGCTTCCTTCCCGACGCATTTTCATACTCAGATTTTTCAAGTGACTTTGCATTCGGAAAGTCTCGGAGGAAAGATACAAAAGATAAGGGGGGTTGAGTCAGAAATAATCAAGTCCGTATTAAATCTAATTGGGCTGCGGGCTTGTTAATGAACGCGAAGTGGTAACGATTTCCTCGGCGGATCCCTGGATATTTGGTGGTTTAGTTTTTGTCGGTAGCATCGGATCCTCGTACATACCACCAGGCTGATTACAGAGTCGGGATTAGTGAGACAAACACTCATCACAAATGTCAGTTTACCGGGAGATTCCATTAACACTCAACGCCGCCGGCGCGGCTCGAGAACGCCGAGCGGAGGCGACGCTGATCCTAAATTGGCACGTTCGCCGCCATGCGGTATCATTTTCTGTAATTGCGCAGGTGGATAATGTTACCGATAAAATGGGGGGGATGAAGACTTTTCATTTTGCACTTCTGTTTCCAGTAACCTTTTTATAATCTCTGTCATCCTGCCATTCATGGAAGCCAAGAAATGAAGGTTTCTACTGCAACTCAACAGAGCAAAATAAATATTACACAGAACTCCAGCAAATGCATAAGATAGAGTGCAGAGGAGAACCTAGAAACTTTAGGGCCCCCTGGTGCAAGAAACCATGAAGGGCACCCACCAACAGGAGGGGGGGCAGTGTGACGAGGGGGGGGGCAGTGTGACAAGGAGGGGGGCAGTGTGACGAGGGGGGGCAGTGTGACAGGAGGGGGGGCAGAGTGACAGGGAGGGGGGCAGTGTGACAAGGAGGGGGGCAGTGTGACAGGAGGGGGGGCAGAGTGACAGGAGGAGGGGGGCAGTGTGACGAGGGGGGGGCAGTGTGACGAGGAGGGGGGCAGTGTGACGAGGGGGGGCAGTGTGACAGGAGGGGGGGCAGAGTGACAGGAGGGGGGGGCAGTGTGACAAGGAGGGGGGCAGTGTGACGAGGGGGGCAGTGTGACAGGAGGGGGGGCAGAGTGACAGGAGGGGGGCAGAGTGACAGGAGGGGGGGCAGTGTGACAGGAGGAGGGGGCAGTGTGACAGCAGGAGGGCAGTGTAATAGCAAGGGGGACAGTATGACAGCGGGGGGAAGTGTGACAGCGGGGGAAAGTGTAACAGGAGGAGGGGGTAGTGTGACAGGAGGAAGGGGCAGTGTGACAGGAGGAGGGCACAGTGTGACAGCAGGAGGGGGTAGTGTGACAAGAGGAGGGCACAGTGTGACAACAGGGGGGCAGTGTAACAGCAAGAGTGACAGTATGACAGCGGGGGGTAGGGTGACAGCATGAGGGGCAGTGTGATAGGAGGAGGGGACAATGTGACAACAGGGGGCAGTGTAACAGAAAGGGGGGCAGTATGACAGGAATGGGGGCAGTATGACAGCGGGGGGGGGCAATGTGACAGGGGGAGGGGGCAGTGTGTCAGGAGGAGGGGGAGTGTGTCAGGAGGAAGGCAGTGTAACAGCAAGGGGGACAGTATGACAGCAACGAGGGCAGTATGAAAGTGGGGGCAGTGTTACAGGGGGAGGGGGCAGTGTGTCAGGAGGAGGGCACAGTGTGACAACAGGGGGGCAGTGTAACAGCAAGGGGGACAGTATGACAGCAGGAGGGTAGTGTGACAGCATGGGGGGCAGTGTGACAGGAGGAGGGGACAATGTGACAACAGGGGGCAGTGTAACAGCAAGGGGGGCAGTATGACAGGAATGGGGGCAGTATGACAGCGGGGGGGGGGCAATGTGACAGGGGGAGGGGGCAGTGTGTCAGGAGGAGGGCACAGTGTGACAACAGGGGGGTAGTGTAACAGCGTAACAGCAAGGGGGACAGTATGACAGCAATGGGGGCAGTATGACAGCGGGAGGGTAGTGTGACAGCAGGGGGGCAGTGTGAAAGCAGGGAGGGCAGTATGACAGCAGGGGGGGCAGAGTGATAGTGGGGGGGCAGAGTGACAGCAGGGTGACAGTATGACAGGGGCACTGTGAGAGGAGGGGGCAGAGAATGCATTTGTACACTCGACCAGGAGCAAGACTTACCCGGCAGCAGCAGCAGCCTGGAGTTCCGGGAGTCAGAGTTAAGGGGGCAGAGCTGAGAGGCAGCACCATGAGGATAATGGAGGGGTTCAGTTCTTCTTTAGGCCGTGCCGCTCCTCCTATCCAAGAGCAGAAAAATCTGACAGGAGAGCCACAGGGGCCCCCTGAAGCATGGGGCCAGGTTGCAGTTGCGATCCTTGTGACCCCTATAGTTATGCTCCTGATAGAGTGACAGAAATATCCAAAGAGTTCACTCCCAGGGCTGATCCTAGGGTCACAGACGCCTGGGTGCAGAAATATTTCTGGCGCCCCCACATGGGCGTGGTCATCTTACTAACTCCTCCCCTTTACAAATGTTTCTATGGCTACGACTCAAACAGAGATGTCCCCTAAGAAATCTTTATTAGTGTCCCCCATCAGAGCCCCCCCCCACAGCAGGTGTCCCCCATCAGAGCCCCCCCACAGCAGGTGTCCCCCATCAGAGCCCCCCCACAGCAGGTGTCCCCCATCAGAGCCCCCCCAGCAGGTGTCCCCCATCAGAGCCCCCCCACAGCAGGTGTCCCCCATCAGGTGTCCCCCATCAGAGCCCCCCCACAGCAAGTGTCCCCCATCAGAGCCCCCCCCCCCCAGCAGGTGTCCCCCATCAGAGCCCCCCCCCAGCAGGTGTCTCCATCAGAGCCCCCCACATCAGGTGTCCCCATAGATCAGTGCCTATCCAATAGATCCCTGTAGCTCGGGCACGCTGGGAGCAGAAGCACATTACAGGGGGCGGGGCATACGTGGCATCTTTGGTTATTTGGAGGGTGGCACTCGGAGAGCATTTCTGGGAGTGTACGGGATGATTGGCAGCAGCTCCAGCCAACCCAGAAGCCTCTCATCACACACGCAGAGGGGGCGGGGCAGACAGGAGATGGCTCCATGCACACCGGACAGAATTAATTAGTGGAGCCTAGTGCCGGAACGTGTTTCGGTACTAGGCTCCGCTGTGATACCCAGCCCGGATTCCGGGGACAGCGGGAGGTATGGGCTCTTGTCAGTTGCCAGCAGAGAGAGCAAGCGGGATGGGGAACCGCAGCACCCGCTACATGCGCTCCGCCTCTGGACACAGACAAGGAGGAGGGAGGGGAGCACTTTGGAGCTTCGGCGCCCCCACCTCTGCGGCGCCTGGGTGTGGAGCACCCCACGCACCCTGCCTAGGATCGGCCCTGTTCACTCCAATAAAGAATCAGACAGATCGTCATATGGTGGAATCTACAACAGCAAAGTTCCAATATACACCGATCAGCCATAACATTGTGACCACCCACCTAGCATTGAGTAGGTCCCCCTTTTGCCCCCAAAACAGCCCTGACCCGTAAAGGCATGGACTCCACAAGACAAAGCATCTCACTGCCTCTGGAGTTCATATCCCCCCCTTATGTTTTTATACATGGAGATCATACCCCTCCCTCCCCCATGCACACCCCATTGGCTTAAATTCTGCTTTTTTTGCGAGACACACTTGCAAACCGAGTCAGAATAAAAATAAAAGTCGCTCGTCTTTCACAATTCTCGTTAACCGCGTTTCTCGTAATCCGAGGCTCCGCTGTAGCTCTACTTTTAGTGTTGTCGTGTTTCGGCACCACAGACAGAAGAGCCGCCATTCTCGTTATCCGCGCCGTAGAGCGTTTCCTGCGCTTTTCTATTGTTATCACCAATTTATTTCTCTTCTCATTATTTCTGGCAGTCACTGTGTCTTTGCCGATCGCCCAACGTTCAGGAAAGCCGTCACAATTTCCTCTGAATTCTCCTCAGTGGCTCGCGGATGTCAGCGTCCCAATTATCACACACAGACGGGGTTTGCGGACTTTGTCAGTTTTAAGGTCTATTAAGTAATGAGGACCGAAGTTAATGAACAAAACTGGAAAAGTCTTGGGTCCCAAAGGCCTCTAATGCCTGAGTATAAAAGACTGTAAAATGAACTGCTGCCAATCGCTCACTGTGTTCATTCAGGAAGGGGCTGGTAAACATGACATATTTACCGGCACTCCCCCTCCTCCGCACACGACATCCTGAACACTGCACTATTCTATCGCCCCAGCAACTGCTGCTGGCGGGGGCGAAGCTGGATAGAGGGGGATGATAAATCAGTGCTGTAGTATAGGGGCAATGGGAGGAGGGTCAGTACCCACCAGTGCCACTTACCAGTGCCCACAGTGCCACCTGTCAATGCCCACAGTGCTGCCAATCAATGCCCATCAGTGCCATCGATCAGTGCTGCCTATCAGTGTCCAACAGTGCCACCCATCAGTGTTCATCAGTGCCGCCCAGGGCAGAACTTAGGGTGGTGGGGGCCCCTGGGCTTAATAATCGAAGGGGCCCCTGGAGCAGAGAAGCGGGGGGGGGTGGGTCCTTACCGCCAACCAATCATAGTTGTTGAGGGGGGGTGGATCCACCGACCGACCTATCAAAGTTGTTCAGCCGCTGGACAGACTTCTCACCTCTTCCCAGGGCCACCTTCAGTAATTTTGGGGCCCCTTACACAGCTGCAGTGAAGGGGCCTCCTGGAGCATCGAAGTTGTTGAGCGGGGGGGCTGGGGGCTAACCGAGAATTTCATCCATCCGCCGATGTTGTTGAGCGGGGGGTGCCGAGGATTACATCGTTCCGCCAAAGTTGTTGAGGGGGGGGTGCCGAAATTGCCGCGAATGGGGGATTGCCGCAAAATTGTGGGAGGGGGTTGCCGCGATTGAGCCCGGGGGACCCTATTGGTACCCAATGGTACGTCCGGCCCTGGTGCCACCCATCAGTGCCGCCTATCAGTGCCCTTCTGTGCCACCTATCAATGCCCTTCAGTGCTGCCCATTAGTGCCAACCATCAATGCCACCTCTTAGTGCCGCCTCTCAGTGCCACCTCTCAGTGCCCATCAGTGCAGCCTATCAGTCCCTATCAGTGCAGCCTCATCAGCGCACATCAATGAAGGAGAAAAATTACCTGTTTTCAAAATTGTATAACAAACTATGAAACAGTTGTTTTTTTTTTCAAAATTTTCATTTTTTTTGCAAAAAATCAAACCCCCAGCAGTGATTAACCACTTAAGGACCGCCTCCTGCACATTTACGTCGACAGAATGGCACGGCTGGGCACAAGCACGTACAGGTAGTGCTGTGCTAGTGTCCAGCCGTGGGTCGCGGGTGCGCGCCCGCAACTGGGTCCGAAGCTGGGTGGCCGCAGGACTCGAGGACCCGATCGCCGCTGTAGTCGCGATCGCTCCCCAGAGATGAAGAACGGGGAGA